>NC_043717.1:34747092-34794596 GCF_006229205.1 Suricata suricatta
TTGTATTTCTGAGGGATTGGTTGTAATAGATCCATTTTCACTCATGATTTGGTCTATTTGGGTGTTCTCTCTTTTCTTTCTGAGGAGCTTGGCTAGAGGTTTATCAATTTTGTTTACTTTTTCAAAAAACCAACTCTTGGGTTTCCTTGATCTGTTCAACTGTTTTTTGGGATTCTATATTGTTTATTTCTGCCCTGATCTTTATTATTTCTCTTCTTCTGCTGGGTTTGGGGAGGTCTTGCTACTGAATTTTCACTTTTTCTAGTTTGTTGAACTCGGCCTGGATTGCAATGAACTTTCCTCTTAGGACTGCCTTTTCTGTGTCCCAGAGAGTTTGGATTGTTGTATTTTGATTTTCATTTGTTTCCATATATTTTTAAATTTCTTCTTTAATTGCCTGATTGGCCCAATCATTCTTTAGTAGGGTGATTTTTAACCTCTACATCTTTGGAGGTTTTCCAGGCTTTTTCCTGTGATTGATTTCAAGTTTCATAGCATTGTGATCTGAAAGTGTGCATGGTATGATCTCAATTCGTTTGAATTTATGGAGGGCTGTTTTATGACCCAGTATGTGATCTATCTTGGAGAATGTGCCATGCATACTCGAGAAGAAAGTGACTTTCCTAGCTTCAGGATGCAGAGTTCTAAATATATCAATTCCATCTGTTCCAATGTGCAGTTCAGGTCCATTGTTTCTTTAGTGATTATCTGTCTGGTTGACCTATCCATTGCTGTAGGTGGAGTATTAAAATCCCCTGCAATAAGCACATTCTTATCAATAAGATTGTTTCCGTTTGTGATTAATTGTTTTATGTATTTGGATGCTCCTGAATTCGGCACATAGATGTTTATAATTGTTAGCTCTTCCTGATAGAGAGACCCTGTAATTATTATATAATGTCCTTCTTTATCTTTGTTACTGACTTTCCTTTAAAGTCCAGTTTGTCCGATATAACTATGGTTACTCTGGCTTTCTTTTGACTTCCAGTTGCATGACAGATATTTTTCCATCCCCTTACTTTCAATCTGAAGGTATCTTCAGGTCTAAGATGAGTCTCTTGTAGACAGGAAATAGATGGATTTTTTTTTAATCCATTCTGCTACCCTGTGTCATTTGATTGGAGCATTCATTCCATTTACATTCAGTGTCATTATTGAAAAATGTGGGTTTAGATTCATTGTGTTCTCCTTAGAGTTCATGTTTGTAGTGGTGTGTCTGGTACCTTATATCCCTTGCTACGTTTCTTTCATAGAGTTCCTCTTAGGAGTTCCTTGTAAGGCTGGTTTGGTGGTCATAAATTCTCTCAATTTTTTTTATTTGGGAAAACCTTTATCTCTCCTTCTATTTTGAATGACAAGCTCGCTGGATAAAGGATTCTTGACAGCATATTTTTCCTGTTCATCACATTGAAGATTTCCTGCCATTCCTTTCTGGCCTGCCAAGTTTCAGTAGATAGGTCTATAATCACTATGATAGGTCTCCCTTTGTATGTTAGGGCCCTTTTATCCCAAGCTGCTTTCAGAATTCTCTCTTTATCTTTATATTTTGCCAGTTTCACTATGATATGTGGTGCTGAAGATTGATTCAAGTTACGTCTGAGGGGAGTTCTCTGTGCCTCTTGGATTTCAATGGCTCTTTCCTCCCCCAAATTGGGGAAGCTCTTAGCTATAATTTGATCAAGCACCCCTTCAGGCCCTTTTCTATTTCTTTTTCTTCAGGAATTCCTATGATACGGATATTGTTCCATTTGATTGTATCACTCAGTTCTCGAATTCTTTTTTTGTGCTCCTGTATCAATTTCTCTTTTTCTCAGCTTCCTCTTTTGGCATAACTATGTTTTCTAATTCACCTACTCTCCTCTCTGCCTCTTCCATCTGTGCAGTGGCCGCCTCCATTTTATTATGCACCTCATTTATAGCCTTTTTTAACTCGTCAAAGCTATTTTGAAGGTCCCTAGTCTTTGTATCAATAGCTTCTCTGATGCCTTTTTTAAGCCCAATGATTAATTTTGTGACAATTGTTCTAAATTCTTGTTCAGTATTGTTGCTTATATCTGTTTTGAGCACTTCTGTGGCTGTGATTTCTTCCTGGAATTTCTTTAGAGGAGAGTTCTTTTGTTTCATCATTTTGGGTAGCTTTCTGTCTCTTGTCAGTTTTAAAAGCTCATTATGCACTCTGCACCTGTTAGTATTGCTGTATTAATGGAGGCTCATTGACTGTCCCGGGCCTGTCCATTCAGGAAGTGTTCTTTTAATGGTGTCTCTCAGTTTCTTGGTTTCTCTTGTTGTGCCTTTGATTATTTTATTTCCCTACTCAGCAATATTTGGGACTCTCTACCATGTGTACTTTGGCTTGTTTCTTGAGGTAGTCCTGAAAAGGGAAACAGATAGGCAAACACACAGGGAACAAAAGCACATAAACGCACAGACAAATCAAATAAACAAGCAAACTAACAGGGGAAAGAAAAAAGAAAGGAAAGGAAAAGAAAAGAAAAAGAGAAGGGGGGAACAGAAACAAGAAAAGACACAGGACGGTCTGATAGCATAAAACCTGCAGAAGGGAGAGATAAGAATGAGATAAGGAAAAATATATCTGGATGGCAAGAATTGATCTAATCATGGCAGTGCATCAATGTTGGTCTTTCCCAGACTCCAGGTGGGAAATGGAGAAAAGAAGGAAAAAAGAAAAGAAAGGAAAAAAAAGCAGCTCTCCAGTGCAAATGGGCATGGTTTAGTGTAGGTAGGTCAAGTTTTGGGGCCTGCTCTCTGAGGCCCCACCTTAGTAGTTGCGGGGAGAAGAATGGCAGTGCCCCAAGCTTTTCCCGGACGATGCAAGCCTCCCTTTTGAGTTTGATCTCCCTGTGCCATGGGCGGGCTAAGCTGTTTTTTCCATGTCCCACCTCTTTTGCAAATCCTAGTCCATGTACTTTAATGCTACTGCCCCAGATGAGATGTCCTCCTGTAGGTGGGCGGCTTTATAGCCGGGATCAAGTAGGGGGACTGGGGAGCCAGCTTTTCCCTGGTTCAGCCTGGAATCAGCAAGCCAATGAGCCCAAGGAAGAACAAGCCAGCTAAGGGGGATGAATTTCTCTCCCAGCGCCCAGCAGTTATATATGGGATGATATTATCTCTTTCCATTCCAGGCTGAGGTTTTTCTCTTCTCTAGAGACCACTCAGCGTTTTCAGTCTCTCTTTCTCTTCCCCTTGGCTCTACGTGGCTCTGTGTGCTCTCCCCGCCTCTGCATTGGGCTGGAGCTCCTTCCCCTCAGAGCCTCCGGCCCCGGCCCATTTTTCTTTCCCCAGTTCACACTCACTCAGGCACCTATGAGGCTGTCATCTATATGGACTCTGTGTGTTCCTCCCGCTCTTGTAGACCAGAGTATGGTGGCTTCAGTCCTTCTCAGTTTGATAGTTGCGGGGGCAGAGATTACAGAGCCCCCTACTTCTCCGCCATCTTGCCTCTCCTGTCCAGGTATGTCTTTTACAAATATTTTCTCCCAGTCTGTGGCTTGTCTTCTCATTCTCTTGACAGTATCTTTCACAAAAGCACAAGATATTTAATTTTAATGAAGTCAAGCTTATCTATTATTTCTTTCATGGATTATACATTTGGTGTTATATTTTAGTGTTGATGCCTATGGTCATCTAGATGTTCTCATATGTTATCTTCTGGGAGTTTACAGTTTGCATTAAGGTCTATGATCCATTTTTTTATGTCTTTTGTTTGCTTTTGAGAGACAGAGACAGTGCAAGCAGGGGAGGGTCAGAGAGAGAGGGAGACACAGAATCTGAAGCAGGCTCCAGGCTCTGAGCTGGCTGTCAGCACAGAGCCCGACGTGGGGCTCAAACACACAAAACGTAAGATCATGACCTGATCCGAAGCCGGTGCTTAACTGACGGAGCCACCAGGCACCCCTATAATCCATTTTGAGTTAGTTTTTGTGAAGAGTGTAAGGTCTGTATCTAGATTCTTTTTTTTTTTTTTTTTGCATGTGGATGTCCAGTTGTTACAACAGCATATAGTGACAAAAACAATCTCTATAGTATTGCCTTTGCTGCTTTGTCAAAGATCAGTTGACAATATGTATGTGGGGAATGTCTGGGCCCTCTATTCTCATCCACTGATCTATTTGCCTATTTCATTGCCAATGCCACACTGTCTAGATTACTGTAGCTCTCTTGTAAGTCTTGAAGTCAGGTAGTGTCAGTCTTTCAACTTTGTTCTTCTTTTCTCTTGTGTTGGCTATTCTGGATCTTTTGCCTCTCTGGTAAACTTAAAAGTCAGTTTGTTGGTATTCACAAAGTAACTTGCTGGGATTTTGATTGATCCCAATCAAAATGCATCGAATCTTGATAATGCTGAGTCTTCCTCTTTTTTACTTTTTTAATGTAGCTACTAGAAAACTTAACATGACATTATGTGGTCTCATTATATTTTTATTGAACTATGTGGGTATAGACCACTTTGGGTGTGGTTTACAAGTAGTTTGAGAAGCACTGCTTTCTACAGCTTTGTGCAATGAGCTTGTCTTGTGAAGTACAGCAAGGTCTGGGCACTTCAAGTAGTTTTCTATGTTTTGGAATACTGTTTATTCTAAATGCATTCTAGGGCCATTGGTACTTTCCCAGGTTTTGTCCCTAAGTCTTGTGTGTGTGTGTGTGTGTGTGTGTGTGTGTGTGTGTTACCAAAATCATTTCTTTCCCCAGCTTCCTCTAAGCCACACACTCCTCACAATGGACACCTCTCCTCTGTGGATACTACTTCCTGAGTTCTGCTTGTGTGACCACTTCATCATCACCTCTGGGATCACCATACTGATGAGCAAATCCACCCCCTCCTCTCAAACTGAGCTCCAGCGTTCTTTTCTCTGTGAGACTGCTCTACCCCCTCCCCCTAGATAGAGCCTCTCTTATATGATTTCCCATAGTACCTTCTCCTTGTCCTACATCTGAACATCTACCTGATTGCATTGAAAATGTTACCCAGTAGGCCTTCCTCACCTGAAGTCCTCAGAGCTCAGAGTTTGCTTTATTCATCTTTGTAATGATAGTATCCAGACAATTGAATGCATAATGCAACTCTTTCAAATATTCTCCAGATTATTGCTGCAATGTGTCAAAAATTTTAATTCCACACAGTGCTCCACTGGTTCCAAGTGTCCAATACGGTGATCCAATAATTCTATACATTACTCAGTGTTCATTGTGTTAAATGTACTGTTAATTCCCTTCACCTATTTGCCCATCCCCTCACCACCTCCCCCTGGTAACCATAAGTTTGTTCTTTATAGTTATGAGTCTGTTTCTTGGTTGGTCTCTCTTTTTTCTCTTTCTTCACTTGTTTTGTTTCTTAAATTGCACATGAGCGACATCATTTGGTATTTATCTTTCTCTGAAAGAGTTATTTCACTTAACATTATACCCTCTAGATCCATCCATGTTGTTGCAAATGGCAAGATTTCATTTTTTAATGGTTGAATAATATTTTGTGTGTGTGTGTGTGTATATATATATATATCACTTCTTTATCCATTCATCTATTGATGGACGCTTGGTTGCTTCCATAATCTGGCTATTGTAAATAATGCTGCTATAAACATAGGGATGCATGTATCACTTTAAATTAGTGTTTTCATACTTCTTGGGTAGCTGCCCAGTAGTGCAATTACTGGATTGTAGGAAAGTTCTACTTTTAACTTTTTGGGGAGCCTCCACACTGTTTTCCACAGTGGCTGCACCAGTTGGCATCCCCACCAATGGTGCATGAGTGTTCCTTTCTCTCCACATCCTCCCCACCACATGTTCCTGATTTTAGCCATTCTGACAGATGTGAAGTGCTCTCTCATTGTGGTTTTGATTTGCATTTCCCTGATGATAAGCTAAGCGATGTTCAGCACTTTTTCATGTGTCTGTTGGCCATCTGTCTGTCTTCTTTGGAGAAATGTCTGTTCATGTCTTCTTAGAGTTGCAATGCATTTTTAAAAGTCAGCAACATATGTTGAAAGGGTTGTATCAATCATTCAATTAACCAATATTATTTACTTCCTTTGCAAAATGTTATTCTGGGTGCATTAGTGGGATATAGTCCTTACTCTCTAAAGAAGCTTATCAGTGATCATTTTTTGGTCACTAAGCCCCTGAATCTGTTTATTATGTGTAGAGATGTCCCCATCTTGTGAGTCTTGGTGACAGGAAGAGTCCACCTCCCACTAGAAAAACTTAAAATACCTGACAATTACTTTCTCAGCTTCCATTTCATCTAGGGCATGGGCACATGACTGAAACTCAATGATTCAGACACATTCCTTCCACATTGGACCTGGAAGTAGTCGCTCAAGAGGCTGGGACTGGGCAGTGCCACGTCGGTGGTATAGTAGCAATGACTGGTGCTTGGAGCTGGTAGCCATAGAACCTTCTCTGAGCTGTTGAGGAATTTAGGGTATTGAGCCATGGTCCCCAGACCTCTAAGGGCATTTCTGAGAGTTACCAACATGCTTTTGATAAACTCCTTTTCCATTTAAATCAGTTAGAGTTGGTTTCTGTTGCTGAAAATGAAATATACTAACTGATTCAGGGTAATAAGAAATAAACATGTGAAAAATGAAGTAACCATTAAACATCCCTGTATAGAAAATGTCACAAAAGCAACAAATCCACTGCAAAATGAACCATGTTATGCTATTTTTGAAGGGGTAATGGCTGCTGCAATAGCCTGAGAGGGCTTCATAGAGGAGGTGGCCTTATCGAAGGCTTGGAGAGTGGGTGGGCACACAGATAGACCCGTGGCTGTGGGGAACATGAAAGAAGTAAAAGATGAGCTTCCATTTATAAAGCAGATTCTAACCTAAGAGATTTACAGGAAATATCAAAATAGAAAAGGCCAGTATATAACTGAAAGGAGACTTTCTGGATTTAACAAATAGAAACAAGGATGCCTGGTTAAGTTCAAATTTCAGATAATGCATACTTCTTTAATATGAGTCAATTTCAAGTATATGTTTGATAACTTTTATACTTGATCATACAATTTGGAAATCTATAACTTTATAGTATTTTTAGCATAAATGTATACTTATTTTATCTGATAATCCGACCTGAAAGAGGATGGAAAAGCTGACCAGAAGGGCCTGGAATTACCCCGCGAAGGTTTCCAAGAGCAGTGAGCTTTGAGCTCAACGTTAAAGGAGGGTTGTAGTTAACAATGCTGCATTGCATGTTTGAAAGTTGCTAAGAGCATAGATCTTAAAAGTTCTCATGACAAGAAAAAGAAGATTTCTAATTATGTGTGTGATGGATCTTACCTAGACTCATTGTGATGATTATTTCATAATATATACAAATATGAAATCATTATGTTATAAATCTGAAACTCATATAATGTATGCCTTTTATACTTCAATTAAAAAAGGGGAGGCATATCAACCAAAAAAAAGAGAGAAAACAACAATGAAATAGTAAAAAATGTTGGGATATGGGGGAAAAGATGAATAAGGAAATAAAGAAGGAAAGTAATTAATTAAGCTTCTATTTCCTGGATGCTTTGCTAGGCACTTTAATGTATAGTTAACTCATTCCAACTTCAGAACAGTGCTGTGAGAATAGCCAAGATATGGAAATAATCTGTCTGTTGATGAATGAATGGATGAAGAAAATGCGAGACACACACACACACACACACACACACACACACACATGCACACACACACACCATTGCAAAGGAATATTAATTACTTAGCCTTAACAAAGAAGGGAATCTTGCCATTTATGACAACCAGAATGAACCTGAAGGACATGATGCAATGTGAAAAAAGCCAGACATAGAAAGACAAACACTGCATGATCTCACTTACATGTGGAATTTCAAAGAGTCGAACTCAGAGAAACGGTAGATTGGTGGGTACCAGAGACTATCAGTTCTGGGGATCTGATGTACAACATAGCGACTCTAGTTAATACTACTGTATTGCATACTTGAACGCTGCTAAGAAAGTAGATCTTAAGCGTTAACCATGCATACAAAAGGCAACCATGAAAGGTTAAGGCTATGTTAATTAGTTTCACTGTGATAATCATTGCACAATGTATACATATATCAAAGTATACATTGTACATCTTAAAAGTTATACTTTTTACTTTTTTTTACAACTTTTAGTTTTTAAGAAATGTTTATTTTTGAGAGAGAGAGATAAAGTGAGAGACAGAGCACGAATGGAGAGGGGCAGAGAGAGAGGGGGACAGGGGATCCAAAGCTAGTTCCAGGCTGTCAGCACAGAGTCCCATGTGGGGCTTGAACTCACAAACTGCGAGATCATGACCTGAGCCAAAGTTGGATGCTTAACCTACTGAGCCACCCAGATGCTCCTTTATACATCTTTTGTCAATTATACCTCAGTAAAGCTGGAAACTTCCCCCAAATATTGTGAAGTAGGTATAATTAATCTCTCCCTTTTAAAATATACAAATTAAGAAAATAAGACTCAAAAGTTCAATAACTTGTTTAAAGTTACACAACTAGTGAAGGGAAGAAGCCAGATTCATATTTGGAGGTGGAGTGCTCCCTCAAAGCCCATAATTGTCAGTAGGAGAGAGTGCTTGTGTGACTGATAAGAACCAACTTTTCTTTCTTTCTCTCTGTCTTTCTTTCTTTTGAGAGCACATGCATGTGCAAGCAGGAGGGGGAGAGGAAGAGGGAGAGGATCTTAAGCAGGCTCCATGCTCAGTACCAAGCCCTATGTGAGGTTTGATCCCATGACCTTGGGATTGTGACCTGGGCCAAGATCAAGGGTCCAACACTCAACTGACTGAGCCACCCAGGCGCCCCACAAGCAACATTTCTTATATGCAGTGAGGGTTAGTCCTAAGTGTTGGGTATGCAAGAAGGTTAGCTCTGGAAGTCAAAATGTGCTTGGATATAATATTCAGTGTGCCAGGAGAGGCTAATTATTTTAGGTGTAATACAATTCAGAATCCTGTAGATAAGTGAGAAGAATAGAGGGGCAGAAAAATGGATTCGAAGTTCTCCCCCTCCTCCAGTGATTTCCATTTGAATTGAAGTGGGCTTGGTCCCAGGTGAGAATTTGGAAAAAGTAGGGGAGAAACATGCATAAAGGAAAAATCTTAGTCCCGATAATGGGAAACCTAAAAAGAGAGGAGTTGGATTGAGAAAGCAATGAACTTACTTTTATTTTATTTGTAGGATGCTATGGGACAGATATACTAAAATAACTAGCAACGTGGGCCCAGAGGAAGTCTAGGATGCTTCTGTTATTAGGTGGAGATTGAAGATATAAGAGAAGATTGTACCATGGAGGAAGAATGGAAAGATGTGAGAGAGCAAGGCCAAGGTTCAGGTTTTGGGGGAGGAGGTAGTGGAGGCAGGTTGATAGGGAGCAAGGAGAAGAAGTTGGAGGGCAGGGCAGGGAGGTAAGAGAAACAGGCAAGTAGCTAGTAGAGCAGAAAAATGCAGAGCTACCTGGCTCATCTGGGGGGTCAAACCATAACTGGACCTCACTGGTTTGTGTGAGTCCACCCATCATAGGCAGCATCCATTCTGGCTCTACGGAAGGACAAATTCTTATTCCATCGTGTGGCTTTGGTTTAATTGGAAGGCTAACATTTGAAAATTTTGAGGCATTAGTCTAGAACTCTGCCCCAAACTATAAGCCCATGAACTTCAGTGTGTGCTTGTTTTAAGATAAGGTGACATAATAATCTGGTTTCAGAGTTTTTACAGCTGTTCTGTGCCTTTACAATTACACAGTGTTCTGTGTACCCCACTTTGCCCACTATGCCTTAAATGACTTTTGGTCATAATCTTTTCATTACTGCACTGGACTCCAAGTACAGTTTATTTCAGTCACGGAGTTATGGTTATCTTTAGAGAACAATTAAATAAGTAACCACTTATGTGCTGTAAGAAGATGGGAAATGATCTCAAACTGCATGCTTCTGCCATGGTGATCTCTGCCAGAATCTTGTGCGAATCATCTAAATATTTTAATTCAGCACTTTCTATTGGATCCTCTTATCTCATGACTAGTATGTTCAAAATTCCCAATGTGGAAATTTGTCCCCTGATACACTATTCAACAAAGATGCTACACTGGGTTGCCAAGTCTCAAAGGCCTTGAGCAAATGATTTGGAGATTTTGTGTATACTGCATTCTTTTGTCAGACAGTTGAAATGTACTGAATGCTGTGTTTGGGCAGTAAAGCCTAATTTGACACTATGACTGACAACAAGGCTTAATGCAATTTGGGTAAGTTACCTTTGAGTTTTAATGAGGTGTTTTCCTGATTTGTTGAGTTTGTGTGCAAGAGAGCTTGACTGTGATTCTGGGCCAGAGCAAAGGCTTCCCTTGAAACTCTTGGTCCACTTAGGTGCTGAATTACTTTTCTGAAGGGCTTGTCCTTTTGGCAACAAGTGTATGGATTTTTTTTAAGTTTATTTATTTGAGAGAGAGAGAGAGAGCATGAGCAGGGGAGGAGCAGAGAGAGAGGGAGAGAGAGAAACTCAAGCAGTCTCCATGCCATCAGCATAGAGCCTAATGCAGGGGCTGACCTTATGAACTGTGAGATCATGACCTGAGCCAAAATCAAGAGTCAGACACTTAATTAAGTCATCCAGGCACCCCCAACAAGTTTCTGTTTTAAGAGCAGAGTCATTTGATGTTCCACATGCGGGCTCTTCTTGCTTCTCTCTCTTCTAGCCCAAGGCGGCCTAGGCCATTGGGAAACTTCTGTAAAAGGCTTTGGAGGAAGCTCCAGCTATGTGAGAGCAGCAATTGAGCTTGGGAAGGAACACAAGGACCTAAATGATATTGGCCATGTCTGTTGAATGTGACAGCCATGACTGTAGAGGAAAGATTTGGTAAGTGGATTCATCATGGCTCACCAACTGGTAAGCCTCTCGGATATCCTTCTCTTCCCTGGCAGCATATTGTCCTATGTTGACCCAGGCAGGTCTGCTGTCCCAAGCCTCAGGAAGGAGTTTCTCCATGCCAAATTTAACCCCACACTGCCTTGAATCTGGTACCATCTGGGTCTCCCTCCTTTTCGTGGGAGAAGCTTGACCATCCTGAAGAAGCTCCAAATGCCTGTGTCTTGATTTGGGTTCCTCCAGGAACTGGCCCTGAAACAAGGATCTGAGGGCAGATAGTCTATTTTGGAAAGTTATCTTAGGAAAGAGCAGTGGGGGAGTAGGGAAGTGAGGCAGGAAAGAGAAGGCAGCTTATAAAGGTGCAGAATCAAGTGGCTTACTGCTGTGGCCAACTGGAGCTCAGTCCCACTGGGTATCTCTAGGAGACAGCATGGTTCACACTTCAGGGTTGTCCCAGCAAGGAGGCTAGGATATTTGTCCAACTCCTACCCATCATGTACTGAGGGCTGAGCCTAGGGACATTAGCTCCCTGGAGTATTTCCTTCATCCAACTACATGATAAATACCAAGGAAGAGAGAGACCTTCTGGTTTAGATGAAAAGTGAAAACACTGGTACATTTCGGAGAACCAGTGCCTACCTTGATTCTCAACTGTTTCCACTCAGTCTGTCTTTTGGGGAAGAAAGTGGTGCAGCAGTAAGTTACAGTGGCCACGTTCTCTGGGCCGGTAGGAGAGCTTGAGATCACAATTGCTTCTCACCTGAACTGTAACTGTCTTCTCTGTAAGGATTGGTCTAACTTCTCAGTTCATCTCCACACGGTTCCCAAATAAGCCTTTCCTCTGATGTTGCTTATCCCCACTGACCATCCTTAATTGGATTCCAGCCTATTTTCCAGGCAGCCCCTTTATCTGAATTCTCTGCTCTATTCAAATGAAATTATCCTGAGTCATACTTAGGCTTTCCTTCTTCTGAAACTCTATGTTTTTCCATCTACTGGGAAACCCTCCATGAACCTGGTTCTTACCTAATTTGGTCTGTTGGGATCTCATCAAGTCTTTTTTTTTCCTAATTTTTCAAGTTCATTTATTTATTTTGAGAGAAAGGGAGGGAGGGAGAGAGAGAAAGTGAGAGAGAGAGAGAGCACACAGAGGAGGGGCAGGGAGAGAGATAGAATCCCAAACAGGCCCCACAACACCACTGCAGAGCCCGATGCAGAGTTCCAACTTACAGATCGCCAGATCATGACCTAAGCCAAAATCGAGAGTTTGATGCTTAACAGACTGGGCCACCCAGGCACCCCCTCATCAAGTCTTTAAGGCCATGCCCAGAGTCCCTGAAGCCTTTTCTTGGCCATTTAACTCTCTGTGACACTTTTACTACTGTATTCTATTATTGTTTCTGGTATGTGTTCTTTCTCCTATTAGATCTTAAATGTCTTGGGGGCAAGGGCCATGTTTTATTCATCTCTGCATCAGCCCACATTCATCCAGTTAATTTAACAAAGATTTATTGAGAGCCAGAGACTTCACTCAGCACCGGAGCTCCAAAGATGAATGAGATGTGGCCGTTGCTCCCGAGGGAGCTCACAGGCTAGGTGTAGAGGTGTGACTGGTGTAAATAAACGTGTGTGTGTGTGTCTCAGTGCTTCAGACATTAGCAAGTAGTCAAAGATCATAAGTGCAGAGAATGAATGGAGGTGTAGGGAGGAGTCTTAGCTCCAGCCTGTTCCCTGAAAATGCTCAGAAATTAGTTTGGGGAGATAGTTTTGGGGGAGAGCATGAACATAGTTGGATTATGGTGGGAGTTTGAATTCTAGCTGTGATGTATAAAGGTGTTTGACCTTGGGCTAGCTGCTTATTTACTTCCTTGTGTATAAAATAGATAACACCCAACTAATAGCATAGTAGTGGGATTAAATGATATGCATAGTGCCCAGTGCACGTTTAGAATGTATTAGAAACCTGGTAACTGATGGGTTTCTCCCTATTGCCTATTTATTTATTTATTTATTTATGTATGTATGTTTATTTTTGAGACAGAGAGACAGAGAGACAGAGAGACAGAGCGTGAGCAGGGGAGGGGCAGAGAGAGAAGGAAACACAGAATCCGAAGCAGGCTCCAGGCTCTGAGCTGCCAGCACAGAGCCCGACGCACATCTCGAACCCAGGAAACATGAGATCATGACCCATGCAAAGATCGGATGCTCAACCGACTGAGCCATCCAGGTACTCCTACCACCTACTTCTTAAAAAAGAATGATTTCGGGGTGCCTGGGTGGCTCAGTCAGTTGGGTGGCCGACTTCGGCTCAGGTCATGATCTCACATTCGTGGGTTCGAGCCCCGCATCGGGCTCTGTGCTGACAGCTCAGAGCATGGAGCCTGCTTCAGATTCTGTGTTTCCCTCTCTCTCTGCCCCTCCCCCCTCCCCTCTCTCTCAAAATAAAGACATAAAAAATTAAAAAAGGAAAGAATGATTTTGAATTTTCTGTCAATATTAGATAATCCTGGTAGAGAAGGTTTTGGTCTCCTCTATACCTTTATTGACCTAATTGAAAAATTTTAACTTAAATTTGTTTTTCATCATCTTTAAATTTTCATACCCATTTCAGCCTTAGGTTTAGGATACCAGTGGGCTCTGTGGCGTATAGAGAGAAGAAATGACATTCTTTTGAGAGATTTAAAGGAAGACCTGTAAACAGGGTAATGCTCTGAAAATAAGAATTGCTTTTAGAAGTTAGATCCCCGTTCCATCAGAACTTGTAAATCATTACAGCTTAAAGAGTCTTCATGGAATGAGAACTGGTTCCTTTCTTAAAAAATTATTTTCAGGGACACCTGAGTGGCTTAGTCATTTAAGGACCTTACTCTTGATCTCTGCTCACGTCATGATCTCATAGTCGGTGGGATCAAGCCCTGAGTTAGTCTCTGCATTGACAGGTGGAGCCTGCTTGGGCTCTCTCTCTCTCTCTCTCCCTCAATTAAAAAAAACTTTAAAAAATTATTTTCATTTAGTTTTAGAAGATTCAGTAAAAACATATGCTGCTTATTGTGCCTGGGCTTCTCAACTTTTTTCTTCATTCTTTTCCCCAGTCAACAATTATTGAGCACCTACTGAATGCCAGGTAATTAGTGGTGAGCAAAATAGACTCAGGCATTGCCCCATGGATCTTACAGTCTGTGAAAACAGAGATTGGCATAGATCAGCTATATACATGGATAGATACATAATGCCAAACCCTGCAAAGAGCTGAAAAGGAAATTATAGGAAGCTCTGAGGCCTGTTCTAGTCTAGGGGGTGACTCACAAAATTTTCTGGAGGAGGGGGACATTTGAGTTGATTTAGATTTATGGGTGAAAGGTGCTGATGAGGCAAAGGGGATTGGAGTGGTCAAGGGCATACCAGAAGGAAGGAATGGCATGAGAGCAGGGGATAGCCTGACCCTGGAACCAGAAGAACAAGAAATCAGGCTAAAAGGATTGGCAGGGACCAGACTCTAGAGCTTGGTAGGCTATGGGAAGCCATTTTTTAATGGGAAACTTCTGAAGGAATTTAAGCAGGTGGATGCAGTCAGATTTGTATTTTGAGAAAGTTCTTTTGGTCATGGTATAGAGAACAGATTAGAGGCATTTTGGTTTGAGGACTTGGCTATGTGAGTGAAGAAAAGGGAAGGAATCCCTAGAAAGATTGAAGAAGTAACCTTAGCACTAGGTAATGGATTGCCTACGAAGGTCAGAGACTGACTAGTGAGAACTGCACACACGCTGATGAACATTCTAGACACTGCCTCCAACCTCAAAGGTGTTCAAGGGAAGTTAAGGAGATGAAGAAAGCAGTGGCCTTGGTGTGAGAACACTTTTCTGGGCGATGGCCTTGCAGTCTTTGCAGACTACTGACCCCTTCTAGACCTGAGTTTTGTCATCTGCAAAACAAATGGGTTGTGTTACATGACCTCTATACATGTGCTGCCTATAGCTCTGTTTTTTCTTCAGTGACAAATTTTTAATTTTGTACAGTAACACTTTACATCTACAGAACATTTTCTTATAATAGTTTATTGTCAAATTGGTTTCCACATAACACCCAGTGCTTCTCCCCACAATGCCTTCCCTCCATGACCATGCAGAACATTTGTAAGTCCATGTGTGTGTGTGCGCACATGCGTACGCCCATTGGGGTATGCTTTTATACTCATGGTCACATAGATTTTCACAACAATCTTGTAAACTTGTAAGGTTTTCTCTCTGATGCCTACATGAAGATACTGAGACCCATGAAGATTAGGTTTGTCTACGGTTACTAACTGTTGGTGAAATTAGAGGGCTTATGTCTCCTAACTCCTTGTCTGAACCTTTATGTTAGATCTTTGTGCCTTCTATTGTATATTTACGTGCCTTTGTCTTCTTTTTGCTCCACTGCCATTTCATTATTTTATTTTTAAACGTTTATTTATTTTTGAGATAGAGAGAGTGAGCGAGAGAGAGAGAAGGACAAAGGATCTGAAGTATGCTCTGTGCTAAGAATAGTGAGCCCGATGTGAGTCTTGTACTCAGGAAACGTGAGATCATGACCTGGGATGAAGTTGGACGCTTAACCAATGGAGCCACCCAGGTGCCCCTGCCATTTCATTATTTTTTAAAGTATTCCATCCAAGAAGGCAGAGGCAACTCACTTTAGGCAGGTCCGGATATTTGGTTTGAAACTACACATTTATTTGAAGTGTGAGACTTCTTTGCAATTATTCTTACCACCCATGACCCAATTACCAAGAATAATTAATAATTTGGGCTAATTCCAAATGTTTATATAGGGAACATGTAAGCAATACAGAAGACATGAAAGACTGGCCTGATTAGGAAGAAATGTATTATTATGGTGTTTTTCAACTTCTTCCAAACCTGGCAGTCGCCATCTTATAAGTGGATTTGGTTCTCAAACTGTCTTATAAATGGTGGTGAATTTTGAGGTTGTTCATTTATGGAACCCTATTTAATGTAGTCCCATATCTCAAAAGACACTCAGCTCAAGAGAAAAATCCAACACAAGAAATAACTTTTGAGGGCAGTCTTTCCTTCCTGCTTTACAGGGCTGGACAGTTATGAAAGGGTCATTTTAGTCTCCGTTTAACAAACTGATTGTGTACCTACCATGCTCCTGCTTCCTCCTTTTTTCTCTTATGAGAAAAACCACTTTACTAGTTGAAAACTGGAGAAACAGAAAGAAGACCCACAGAGGCCCAGAAATCCCAAGCACTGCGTAGACTTAAAGGACTGAAAAATTCATAGGCCAAAAAAGATCTTTGGCCAGGGCTCCACTATCCACTGCTATGGAATAGACAATCCTAAAACTTAGTGCTCTAAAACAAGAACCAGTTTATGACATCTCATGATTTTGTGGCTCACAGGCTTCTCCTGGGATATTCTTCTGTTCTACATCTTATTGATTGTGGTTACTTGGTGGTATTCAGTTGATGGCTCGTCTGGTCTGGAAAGTACAAGATGGCTTCAATCACATGGATGGCACTCTGGTGGCAATGGCTGGAAGGCCAGCCAGGTAGTCTCAGAGCTTCTCCACCAAGTCGGTCCAGTAGCATAGTCAAACGTCTTATATGGTGGCTCATGGCCTCAAAGACCAAGTTAGAAGACATGATTTCCTTCAAGACTGGGCCTAGAACTAGCATAGCATCAATGCTGCCACCTTCTGTTGGTCAAAGGAGTCAAAATGCAGCCCAGACTCAAGATGTGGAGACACAGACCCCATCTCTTTATGGGAGACATGTCAAAAACATTTGTAGCCATCTTTATCCTACCACACTTTCAAATTTATAACTATTTTATCTCTTCAGTCTTAGCACTAAGCCTTGATATATCACTTATTCCAGGAGCTAGTGTTGTTCTATTTGCCACTAACTTTCCTGGTCTGGCTTGTCCACATTCGGAGCCCACTGATGAAAATTGTTTCCCCTATTATCAGCATCCAGGGCTCATTCAGGGATCCTCTGGGTCCTTCTCGCTGGATGGTCTTGATGATTCCTCGAAGAGTCCTGCATTGAACTAGCTTCTGAGCCATGGGAGGAGTGTGGTATATTGTTCAAAATTAGTGTTAATGAACTTCTTACATATATATTAGTGGATGTCTATTTGGTGGGTTTTCAGGCTGTGTGAAACAAACAAAATGAATCCAGGAAGTGTGTTTCAAGGACCAAAAGTTCCATTTACAGCAGTCTGACTTTAAAATTCTTCAAATGTGCCAGGCTCTTTCCCGCTTCAGGAACTTTGCACATACCCTTTCCCCTGCCTGGAACAGCTTGTCTTCCACTCTGCTGGGCTAACATTCACTTAACCTAGGGATGGCAGCTCAAACAGCATTCATCCACGAAGGCCTTTGCTTACTCCTTTGTCCAAATGAGCCCCCTCCTTTTGACCTTCTAGCCCTCATTCTTTTCCTTCTTAGTATGCATTGCAATTTGTAATTAGATATTTTTCATGTTTATTTCTTTGTCCCCTATAATAGTAAGTGTCTTGAGAATATAGATCATATGCTTTATTCATCACTATGAATGAATGTGTGTGTGTGTGTGTGTGTGTGTGTGTGCACACATGTGGGAGAGTACCACATAAACAGGCTGTCCTATCTCAAATCTTGCCTCTGGGGTCAGCTCCCAGAGTCGTTTCTGCTTTTTATAGCATTTCCTTTGACTCCATTACTCTATACACTCAAATCAATGTTTTAGAGACGGTCTTAAACTGGTGGCAACAGACTATGCAACTCTGGAGGAAGAAGAGGTTACTTTCATAGGTCAAGGTCAGCCTGAAGTTCACCTCTTACTTGGACACCTGTCTCAGAGAATTGTCGAATAGAGTTGAAGGAAAGTGAAGAAAGAAGCTGGAGTAATGACAGATAGTCACTCCTGAATCACTTTTCTCTCTTTCCATAGTACTAGGATTTTCAGCTGGGTGTGAGTTGTTTTCAATAATGAATACATTTCCTAACCTCCCTTGTAGTTCAGTGTGGCCATGAGTTTATATTTTGGCCAATGGGCTATAAGCAGAAGCATTATATAACTTTTTTGGGGGGCCAACCCTTTATGTACCTGTTTCCTATAATCCAACTGCTGCCATCTTGGCTCATGAACACAAAAGACCAGATCTTAGGATGGTGGAGGGGTGAGTCAGAAGGAATTTTCATCATTGAGTACATCATGAGCAGAGCTGCCATATTAGCCTTGGCCTGCATGTTTCTAGACTTTTTTGGAGAGGAAAATAAAGTTCTACCTTTGTAAAGTAAAGTGTTTTTTATGGGTTTTTCTGTCTGTATCTGGAAAAGCTAATCTTAATGGCTATAAACTTTTGTCTGGCATTAGATTATATAAGACTGGTCTCCAATAGTGTCAGAAAAACAAAGGGAAAAATACCAATGATAGAGCAGAGAAAGCATCACTAACCATGAAATCCACGGTGTTCTTTAAAATATTTCCATAGAGGTACCTGGGTGGCTCAGTTGGTTAAGTGTGCAACTTTGGCTCATGTCATGATCTCATGGTTTGTGAGTTTGAGCCCCACATCGGGCTCTCTGCTGTCAATGCAGAGCCCACTTCAGATCCTCTGTCTCCCTCTCTCTCTGCCCATTCCCTGCTTATGCTCTCTTTCACTCTCAAAAATAAATAAACATTAAAACATATTTCCATAACATATTTCCAAAGGTAGGTTTTTAATATGGGAAAATTATGGTAATAGAAATGATATCTTGATGTGGAATTTTCTCAGTCCTCATTCAGGCTCTCCTTTCTTGACTGTTACAAAGGATTGGGGAAATTGTTCCACTCCTAGAAGGCTTTCTGATTTCACCAGAGACTTCTGATATATCTTAAAGCACAAATTGATTCCTTTATTACTTTTAGAAAGTTCACCTGCCAGATTACACTGATTTCCCAGAGTCATTTTGGACAAAAGAAAGGTCACATTGTTTTTTATATTAAAGATATGTTTTTCTTACTGTACCACTTGCCTGGTTTTCTTTTTTCAGCTTTTCTTGTATGATAAATGTCTTAAATAAGACATTTCCCCAAGATATTTAAAGCAATAATACTTAACCTTTGTCCAATACTTTCATCTCCAGAGTCTTTTGCAAAGGGTACTGGACTCAGAAAACTTCCCACAAAGGCCAACTGAGTAAGGGAAGAGTTTTGAGTTCATGAACTATTAGATACAATTTTAAGAGTGGCAAAAAAACATCATCAAGAGTCTAGTACTTGGTGAAGCTCTACTTGGTGATAACCCAAAGAATTTCAAGGCCTACGGTATCTTGTCTAGTAGAAAGTCACATGGATGTGGCTATGGGCATAGAAGGCAGCATCTTTATCATGACTATTCTCCTTCCAGTCCTTTCTATTCACTCTCCTTTCTTTCTCTGCCCTTCCCCTTTTCTTCACCCAATCTTGGTAGATATTTCATCTTCAACTTACAGGGATGACTTTTCCCATGGTCATAGGTTGGGTTTACCCAGAGGCAGACCCTGAGATAAGGATCTGAGTGCAAGGAATATATTTGAGAAGTGATCAAGTCAGAATTAGTAGGAGAAGGGAGACAAGGAAAGGAAAACGAGCAGGTCATCATTGTGGGCAACTGGGGCTCAGTCTTACTGGGAACCTGTGAGAGACTATGCAGAACATGACTGTGAGTTGTCCCACCTGAGGGGGAGGGAACAAGGTTATTTATTGTAAATAAAGATAAAGGAAGATAAGTGTGTTTGAGGACAGCTGATTTTATTTCTGAGCCTCATGGAAGTATTTGATGTACCAGACTATGTGCCTATGTAACTCATAAAAAATATAAATAATTTACAGAGATTATTATTAGGAATTATACAGGGGTGCCTGGGTGACTCAGTTGGTTAAGTGTCCCACTTTGGGTCAGGTCATGATCTCATAGCTCGTGAGTTTGAGCCCCGCATCAGGCTCTGTGCTGACAGCTCAGAGCCTGGAAATGCTTCAGATTCTGTGTCTTCCTCTCTCTCTACTCCTCCCTCACTCACATTCTGTCTCTTTCTCCTTCAAAAATAAATAAACATTTAAAAACTTAAAAAAAGGATTATATATATTTGGGGTACCGGGGTGGCTCAGTTGGTTAAATAAATGTCTGACACTTGAATTCAGCTCAGGTCATGATCACACGGTTTGTGAGTTCAAGTCCCACATTGGGCTTTGTGGTGACAGTGCAGAGGCTGCTTGGGATTCTCTCTCTCCCTCTCTTTCTGCCTCTCCCTCTTTCTCTCTTTCAAAATAAATAAATATTAAAAAATACATATTTGCTTATGTCAAATATATAATATATAGCAGTTTTAACATTTGAAGAGAAGGCCTTTTTCTATTCTACTTACCTAATATTTATTATCTTTTTAAATTTGGCTTTGGGGCTCAAAGGGCACTTTTAAGCACCCATGGGGTATATGACATACAAGGTGCTGGGAGAGAGGAGGGAGATTTGGAAGAGAAAAGAACTTTCTTGTCCAACCTCCTAGAATTTATAACAGAGTAGGGAGAAAAGCCATATGCTAGAGGTTATAAAGATTAATTCCATAATTTATTAGAAGTTAATTTTAAGTTTATATATAAGCTAATGTAAAGCAGTGTCATGCAGGGTATGCGTGGTTATGCTAAAGGAATGATAACTCAGGGAAATACCACTGTAGGGTAAGTTCAGGAGAGAGTGAATCTAGTGCTTGACCTGAAGGGTCTGGCTTACAAGAAAGAAGGAGAGAAGTGCAGAAGGGTGGAGTGGTATAGGCCAAGATCATGGTGGTTTTCCATTAGATGTAAGTTTCAGAGAGAGACTGGTGATGACTGATCATGTAGGCCCAGGTGATGGAGGACCTTGACGATCAGGCAGAAGTCTTGGAAATGGACTCAGTTCAGAAAGTAGGGAGAGGCAGGTTCTAAAGATTTTTTATTTTCTTGGTGAACTCAAGATGCTTTATTTTTAGCTGACGTATAATTTACATAAAAAGATGGTTAGTTCTGAAGCACACAGTTTGGTGAATTTCTACAAATGCAATCACCATTGAACGAGTAATTTCTACCCATGTACCCACCACCCAGATAAAGATACATATTTCCATCACTGAAGAAAGGCCCTTTATGCACCTTTCCAATGAATAACTGCCCCACCTCCACCTCTTAACCATTATTAAGAGTTGTTGAAGTGTTTTTAAACTTCACATTAATTGCATCGTATAGCATATTTTCCTTTACGACTGGCTTCCTGTACTTAACTTAATATTTTGAGATAGTTTGTTTATCCATTCTCCTGTTAATGGAAATGTAGGTTGTTCCCAGTTGTGGGCTATTGTGAATAGAATGTCTGGGAATATTCTTGCACATGTCTTTTGGGGCATGTGTGCCCTCTTTTCTCTAGGAGTGTGTCATTCGGTCATGGGGTAGACACATGTTTAGATTTAGTGCTTGTTATCACTTTAAACTCAGACCAGAAATGGATGAGAGATAAATTTCTCCACAACCTTGTCAATACTTGGTATCGGCAGTCTTTTCCTTTTTTTTTTTTTTTGCCATTCTAGTAGGTCTTCAGTGAGAAAAATAATTTTTTTTAAAGAGACAGATTAATTATAGACTAAAGTAAAGAATGGATGGCCTAGGGGTGGGGGCAGAGATGAGACTCAGGCAAACCAGTTACAGAGCTGCTGTCCCAATGTCAATGGGACAACTCAAGAGCTTGGCCTGTGGGGCTAAGGGAGTGTGGGGAGGAAGGGTTTAAACTGACTTAACAGAGCTTGGCAGATGCTCAGAGCAGTGTTCTCAGTATGCCTCTCTATCTAGAAGAATCTTTCAGCATTTAAGTCGCTTGCTATTAACCATAGCTAGAGGAGTGGGGTCACCTTTAATTAATCTGCCTGAGAGAGATCTTATTGTATTGTGGACACTGAAAATATTTGAAGAAATTGACTAGGAGGGCCTAGAGATGGTTTCAGGGATGAGAGGGTTTGCCATGGGTTAAGTGCATTGCCATATAAGGATTTTTTCATGTACTTTTTTCCCTGTTTTCTCCTTGCCTTGAGGATCTGGTATTAGGATTCCTTCTTCCTTCCTTCCCTTCTTCCTTTTCCTCACCTTCTTTCTTTTCTTCCATTAATCCATCAGTGAGTAAACATTTGCTGAAGGCCTCTTCTGTGCCAGGCCCTGGCTGGGCACCATGGTGAATCTAGAAAGGGATTTTTCAGGTTCCAGTCTTCTAAGAGTTCAGTGTGTTCAGTAAAGCATTTGGCAAACATCCAGAAAGTGACAAAATCAGGCAATGCCATGCAAATCCCTGCTAGCCTGTGTCCGTGCATCTCTGCTCCCCCTCACTACCGCTTTTGACTCTTTAGTGAAGAGAGAGCACGTTGAAATTTGAAATGAAAGGTAGAATGGGTATCAGAGGAAGTTTCTAGTTGGAGGTGGCACCTAGGTTAAGGCAAGGATGGGTAAGAGTTCAATTACAAAAATGAAGGGAGGGTATAAAAACAACAAGGAACATCGTGAGTGGAGGTGGGGAGAGGCAGAATGTAGGGCCCAGTGAGGAATGTCAAATAGTAGAATTTGGCCAGAACGTACGGTGTGGGAAGTATGTCAAATGGGAAGAAAAGACAAAGCCAGAGCTGGAGCCGTGTGGCAAATTTTGTTGACTTGGGAGGCAATAGGGAACCATTGAAGGCTTTCAGTGACAGCATGGTGATCAGATCTGCCTCTTGCAAGGATTGCTCTGGCAGTGATTAACCACAAGACTGAAAGCATGATACTGTTTTAGGAGACTGGTATAAGGGTCCAGGGAAGAACTAGTGAGGCCATGTATTAGCTTGGCTGGGAAAGAAAGGAGGGGCTAGGTAATACAAGAAATGTTTAGAAAAAAAGAGGGTTCAGCAAGAAGATGGGGAATGGAAGGCAGAATGGAAGCAAGCATGTTCTCTTTTCTTTCTGAATTCTGTATTTTGAAATTTTGAAATCCTGTATTTTGAAAGCAAGCCAAACTTTGTGTGACGTAGGTGCAGGTCTCCATCAAGATTGCATTCCTCTTAGGAGGAGATAGCCAGATTGTGGGTAAGGGGTCAGAAAGACTCAGCATGGAATTTTCTGCTTTGCTCAGGATGAAATTACTTAAGAAACAAAATCCAGTCAAAACCAAGCCCTTCATTCCTTGACACCACACTTTCCTGCTCTTGCTACATCTCACTCTTGTCTTTCATGTTCAAACTTCTAGAACAAATAGTAGATTCTCACTGCCATCATTTCTTCACTTCCTATGTACTCAATTCCTACTCATCTGTTGACCGCCTTCACTGCTCATTAAGTCACCACTGCCTTTCATGTTTCTAGGGTTAGTGGATATTCTGGTCTCATCTTATCTGAAGCCTCAAGTGTATACTACTCTCTCAGCCATTCCCCATACTTAAAATACTCTCTTCTCTTGAATTCTCTCTTTTTTTAAACTTTCTTAACGTTTATTTATTTCTGAGAGAGAGAGAGAGAGAGAGAGAGAGAGAGAGAGAGAGAGAGAGAGAGAGAGAAAGAGAGAGAGAGCGAGCCCATGAATGGGGGAGGGATAGAGAGGGCAAGAAAGACAGAATCCGAAGCAGGCACCAGGCTCTGAGCTGTCAGCAGAGACTGATGTGGGGCTTGAACCCACAAACTGCTAGATCATGACCTGAGCTGAAGTCAGAGGCTTAACCAACTGAGCCACCCAGGGGCCCCTTGAATTCTCTTAATCCACTTCTCCTGGTTTTCCTCTTATCTCTTTGTTTAGTCTTCTAGATCATCTCCTATTTAAACCAGTATGTATTGGAGATTTTAGCCCTTTCTTAGTTTCTACTCTATGCACATTCCTGAAGTAACCCCATTAGATACTCCAATTTTGATCTATACACTCATGATGCCTAAATTTTTATTTTCAGCCTCTGCTGAGCAGCAGACCTATAAATCCAACTGACTACTTGACATGTCCACTTGAATGTCTCAAAAACAGGTCAAACTCAGCAATGAAAAACTGAGATTCATGAGATCTTCCCTCCAAAAGCATTCCTCTTTGTCATAATTGGCATCACCAGCCATCCATGTATGCATTCCAGAAGATGGAGAAACAGTCTTGACCATCCTCTCTCTTAATTCCCCATATCAAATCCATTAATTTCTTGTTGATTTTATTTCCGAAAATATTTCTCAAGCGCATTCATTTCTTCACCCTCATCCAAACTACCAACTCTCTCATATTGGCCACTATCACAGACTCAACTGGAATCTGAACCCACTCTGTCCTCCACTTGAATACATCTTCCACTCAGGAGTCAGTGTGAAAGTTTCTAGATTTAAATAGGATTATATTATCTTCTTAGAAGACTTCAATGGCCATCCCTTGCTCATAGAACAAATACCAAAGGATCATTTGGCTTTGAAAGCCATATAAGGGCTGGTCATTACCATTCTCTTCAGCTTTACCCCTTCCCCACTTCCTTCTCCTCTTTATGCTCCAGGAACTAGGTCTTTTTTTCTGCCCTGTCTACTCCCACACCCACTCCTCCAGTAGAACTTCTGCAGTTGAAGGTTTCCCCCAGCTGAAAAATCCCCTCTCCCTCCCTCCTCTACCCCGTTGACTTCTACTTATGATTTGATCTCAGATAAAATACTACTTACTCATCGAAGCCTTCCTTGATGCCCTAATTTAGATCATACCAGAGCCCCCTTGTTATATGTCCCTCTATTTATCTCCTTGAGAGCACTTTGCACAGCCTATAATGACCCATCTATTGCTGTGATCCTTTGATTAAGTCTTATTTACCCCCACTAGACTGTAAGTTGTAAGGGGGCAGGAACAGTGATAGTTTTTGCTCACCCTTGTCATACTAGAGTGCTTGGTAGTGTCAGGAGCACAGTAGGTGTTCAACAAATCCGTATTGGATAAATACATGAGCACATGGGTTGAGCCAAGCTATATTATGTCTCCTGAAGGAGTATTGGAGGAGTCTAGGTGCACACAATAGCTTTCCTGTCAGCAAGGCCAGCTAAGTGTGTTAATAAATATTCCACCCAGAGGTTGGACATTGGTGATCCCAGGCTATAAGCAGCCTGGTAGAAATGTTTAGTTTGGCTTCCATGTGTTTTAGAGAAAGACTTGAACCGTGTGCAGACATTTTAAAATATGGAGATTTCATGCAAAAATCTTAATTTCTGGATTTTCCTTTTTCAGGAAACTCTAACATCACTGGGCCCACATTTCCTTGTAGCAATAAACAATTGGAGTTGAAGAGGAGCTGCCCCATTTTGATGGGGGGGGGTGCATTAGTTCTTCAGTTCATCACTGTTACTCATTTATTTAATTTATTTAATTATCTACCTGGCCCGTAGAGGCATAAACCTCATTGAGTTTGCTGTTCTTGTTCTAAGCTTCCTGTATCAGAAATGGTTGGACCCAACTAATTGGGTAGCCAGATAGAACACCTGAATCATTGCCATGAAAAACGATACCATCAATTCCATTTCCTAACTCTTGGGAAGTTATCTAAAAAGTGCAGAATTCCTTCATCAAATCCTTTCACTTAACAGATGACAGAGCTCAGGGCCAGAGTAGATAATAACTTACCTAGGCTCACAAAACTAGTTCTTTGTCTCCTGGTTGGTGTGCTTAGAAGTATCAACAAAAAAGGGAAATATATTCTTTTATAAATTTGCCATTTAAATTTTTATCTCTTTAAATCTAGAAGAACTAATTTAAACACTGTAACTGAGCTTCTAAGTCTCAGTTCATCTCATTATTTTTTCTTCTCTCGAATTGTTTGGGAAACTTAATGCTGGTTGTATAGAAGTGGTAGTAGAGTAGCGGTAATAGTAGACAAACCCAGTGTGTGAAGAGTGGATTAATAACACTGGGCTAATACTTTCTTTTTATAAAGGCTACCAGTATCTTATTGTTGGTTCATTTGTTTTCTTTTTTGGTCTGTGAATTTTTTTAATGTTTATTTATTTATTTTGAGAGAGAGTGTGTGAGCAGGCGGGGAGCAGAGAGAGAGGGGAGAGGGAGACAAAGAATCCAAAGTGGGCTCCAGGTTCTGAGCTGTCAGCACAGAGCCTGATGTGGGGCTCGAACTCATGAGCTGTGAGATCATGACCTGAACTGAAGTCGGATGCTTAACTGACTGGGCCACCCAGGCGCCCCTCAGTCTATGAATTTTGACTCCCGTTTTATTGTTAGCCTTTTTCACTCTGGTGAAATACATGTACACAGTAATGAAGTCGATCACTGTAACCATTACCATTTACAAGTGTATAATCCAGTGGCGTTAAGTACATTCATAATGCTGTGCAGCCATCACCTATGTCTGGTTTCGGAAATTTTTCATCACCCCAAATGGAAACCCTGTATCCATGAAAAAGTCACTTTCCATTCCCACTTACTCTCAAGTCCAGGTAACTAGTTATCCACTTTCTGTCTTTATGGATTTGCCTTTTCTGGACATTTCCTATAAATGGAATCATACAATACATAACCTTTTGTGTTTGGCTTCTTTCACTTAGCATAATATTTTCAAGGTTCATCCACACTGTAGCATGTATCAGCACTTTATTCTGTTTTATAGCTAAACAATATTTCATTGCATGGATATACCACATTTTGTTTATTCATTTATCCATTGATGGATATTTGGGTTGTTTCACCTTTCAGTGGTTGTGCGTGGGGTTGCTATAAACATTCATGTAGAAGCTTTTTTTTACCCACTTTTTAAAGTTTGCATTTCAGAACCCATCGTTTATCATTTCTGACAGGCTGCTTGCCAATTGTGAATAAAGTTAAAAAAGGAATTGCCAGACCAACGGGGTGTCAATTTCTATGGACTTCTCCTTTGCAACTCTGAATCTGGCTTGAAATTGCAGTTATATTTACAGACAAGAAATAGCAGTTCATTTTCAGCAGGTATCTACTCTGGAAACACCAGGTACTTTAAACAAATTACAAAGAAGAAAGCAAACTAACCAGATGATGTGGCCATTATAAGCTATCGAATGTTATGGGGGAAAGTATGGATCTTATTCAGAGGGTAATCTACAAAAGAACAGTTTAGCTCTGAGTCAAGGTACATCTGTTGAGCTTTTCACTTTTGTGCAACAACATTCAACAAATATGAATTGAGTGCTGTGAAGCCTGATTTATGCATGAACAGAGCTTAGAGTCCAGTGAGGAAATGTAGATATTAATTAAGTAAATATACATATGTAATTACAAACAATCCTTGACGGTAATAGGTAAGAAGTATGAGAGTATGTAACAGGGCTACCAGCTGTCTCCCAGAGACTGTGAGAGCATTGCTGAGGAATTGACTTTTGAGCTGTGGAAGAGCTATGTCAGATGGGCAAACAAGTATTGAGTACCTAACAATTACCACCCTAAGCGCTTTGGATTCAAAGGTTAGTAAGTAGCCTCTGTCCCCAAGAAGTTCTGTTTTCTTGAGACAGTTAAGTGAAACATTGGCTGACACAATCATCATCAACCTCTTTGGCTGGATCCTATTTGTGAAACCAGGAGTTCTCCGGGGGTCTCTCAGGCTCAGTCTGGAAAGTTCTCAAGTTGTTCCGTTGTGATTCAAGTCTAAGTTCCAGGCAAACAAAGGACCGGAGATGAAGTAGTGAAATCAATAAAGACGTGAATCACTGATTCTAGCACGTTTTCTCCGGCACTTGTCCCTCTAGTGCCTTTCACGAGTAACCCCCCAGCCTCCACACAGTTGGATCCCACACCCTTATTCACCAATCTGCTTCTCAAAGTCAAGCCAACCATGATCCAGCAATGTGTGTAATGCACATACAAGTAAATAGCAGGTGGTGCAGAGAAGTTCTGGCCAATGGAGGCCCCTTTATCTTTGTAATGAGGCTTCATGCTGTGTGGTACTCTGAGTAGAATAGTGAGAAATGGTTAGAATAATGAGAAACATTGGCCATTTGGTCAACCACTAATTGGGGCCAACCGGAATGTCAGATAATGCCAGTTTGCACTGTTCAAAATAAATCTGGGGTGAAATATACCATTCTCAGGGAGTGGTGTCTTTCTTTGGAGATCAGTTCCTGAATGATTTTTACAGCTGTCAACATCTGCTCTGCATTTCAGCTCTTGTTCTGGCTACTGAAGTGTTAGAGTTCCTTTCATAGGAATGTAATTATACAGGACAGGGTGTCACTGACTTGTATTATTGTATTATTCTGGACATGAGGATGCATTTTTATTTTAGGGATTTGAGATTTCAGAAGGATGTCTTCTGTAATATCCACTCCAATGCAGCCCCACATGACCTGATATGGGAAAAATCTCAATTTAGAGGATGAAGAAATTGAAGCAATTATTTGATATACAACTGGTCTCACAGTGAGGTTTCCCTAACTGGAAAGTCCTCAAGTGCATATCAAATATGATTAAGTTAATAGCAATTTGTCTTACAACTTTTTAAGAACCCCTTTACTGAGAGTGAGGTTATTAAGAATGAATCATCATTTACATGTTCCCATTGTAGAATGTGATTGTAATTCCAGCAAAGGGTTTGCTGATTACTGGAATGAGGGCCATGAAAGAAGGGAGAGGTTATATGCGGAAGGGCTTAGAAGACCCCTTGCAAAGAACAGAGAGGAAGAAAAGAAAGGGTGAAATGAGAGGGAGAAGAAAAAGTCGTGTACGGGCTGAGTGTGTGACTGAGAGCCAAGTGACATTACCTTGCATCATTGGGCAGTTGCCTGGAGATTTTGGGGGCCCCACCAGCTGGACAAGAGGGAAAAGCCATTCCCTGCAGCCTGTGTCTATTAAAACTGCTCTTTCATTGTGTGCTTTGTCCAGATGAGATAGTTCTAGCAGAATCCCTGTGGCCCCAGCCTGCTTGGAGATGCCAACAAAAGCAAATACTCTTTTCTGTGATGGGGAGTCACAAGGAGCACACCGGGGAGCCAGGGAGGAGCACACATCTTGCTCAAGAAGGAATGAGAGAAAAAACTCTGTAGAGATGAAGCAAGTGAATAACAGAATGAAAATAAACCAACACAAACAGAACCACTGCATTCGAAGAAAAACTGGAAAGAAATAACAGAAATGATTCCCATAGAATTCTTTGATTTCCATAGAAATTGGGATATGGTTTCTGTTTTTCCAGATTTTCTGGGATGTGATTAGATTGTAAGTTTTTCAGAGAAAGTAAGGGAATTCCTGTGTGTGTGTGTGTGTGTGTGTGTGTGTGAACTTAGAATCAGAGGCTCCAAGGTCAACCTCGGCTCTGTTACCAGCTAGCCATGGAACTGGGGACTAGTTATTCACTGCCCTCTGCCTGGGCTCCTTCATGTTGAGAACTAAAACCAATGTAAGTTCCTGTTTCTGTGTTTAAACAATCCTGGGAGTGGGCATACTTTCCTGTCCTCACGTTAGAAAATACTGAGAACAACCAAAAATAACTTAAGCTACTTGCTCCAGGAAATAATAGTTCCTAGAAGCCATGACCATTAACCAATAAAACCAAAACAAATCACTACTCAACTAATAAAACTAAATAACTAATAAAAACTAATAAACTAATAACTAATACAACTAATAAAACCAAAATAACTTACCGATGAGGACACACAGCTTACTCATAAGGACTCATTCAAAGCCCCCGCCCACTTTTTTTTTTCTGCTGTGTCCACGCATCCAAAGCTATTCTGTCATACACGTGGCCCAATCTCAACCATTTTTCAGCCTTGCAAAATCCACCATAATGTCACCCAGCTTTAGGTCCTGAAACTCCATAAAGGTCTTCTACAACGTACTCCTTCTGAGACACTATGGAAACTGCTAGGATGGTATTCTCCCTTACAGCAGTGAGTCTGAGAAACTGCCCTGCTTGACAACACGTTTTTCTGGAAGGTTTTGGAGGACTTGACAGTATGCAAAAGAGGATGGTTAGACACTATACTCTTAGAAATCCCTTTTCTCTCTCACTTCCTCAGTTTCATGCTGGTGACATTTTCTTTTTCTTGGCTCTCTTTCCTCTGTGGAGTCAGCCACTTCTACAGAGTTTTTGTCATGTTTTATTTTTCCTTCTATCCCCCTCTTCAACTTGAAAGTGCATTCTAAGCTGGACATTTCAGAGGAACAACCACCGGTAGGTTCTAGCTGCAATTGAGTCCTTGAAAGATGGATGGCGGTGAGACTTGTACAACCATGTGAATGTGCTTCATGCCGCCGCACTGCACACTTAAGAACAGTTAAGATGTGGGGCGCCTGGGTGGCTCAGTCAGTTAAGTGTCTGACTCTTGATTTTGACTCACGTCATGATTTCACAGTTGGTGAGTTTGAGTCCCACCTTGGGCTCTGTGCTGACAACATGGAGCCTGTTTGGAATTCTCTCTTTCCCCCTCTCTCTGCCTCTCCCCTGCTCAAGTCTGTGTTCTTTCTATCAAAATAAATTAATTTTAAAAATTATATGTATATAAGAAGAATATAGTAAGACCTTGGTTTGTGAGCATAATTCATTCCGGAAGCATGCTTGTAATCCAAAGCTCCTGTATATCAAAGTGAATTTCAAGAACCATTGGCTCATTTGTGATCACGTGATATTCAGTGTCAAGTACTACTCGTATTCGCAAGACATTGCTTGTTTATCAAGTTAAAACACGTTAAAATTTATTAGAAATGTTTGCTCGTCTTGTGGGATACTCGCAGAGCAAGTTACTTGCAATCCAATGTTTTACTGTAGTTAAAATGATAAACTGTGTTATGTATATTTTACTACAATAATAAAAAAAAAGAAACAAATTTAAGGCAATTCTCTCCTTGCCATCTTCGTACTGGTAACCCGGAATCCCGGGAAGGGACTGCCAGGAAATCTCCGCCTCCTAGAATAAATGACATACATGAAATGCACCAGGTCCAGTGCCCGTTGAGTAAGGAAGTACTCAGTGTGTCCAACCTTCTTCTCCTTCTCCTTCTGCAGGGAAGAGTAGAAGGGGCAACTGACTCTTTTTTTTCCTATTTAAGGGTACTGGATTTCAAACCTACCAGTAGAAGGGAAGAATGGGTAAATACCCAGAACCTGGTTCAGGAATGTCTTGGTTCAGTATTCCCCTCTATTCTGACCCCATTTTAACACTGCTAGACTGGGGGTGTGATGAAAGACGGGTAATGGCAGAACCAGACAGGATATCTGAATAACAGTTTTTCTTTGGCAGCAAAAATGTAAGGAGTACACAGTTTATTTTCTGTAAATATAAACCCAACAAATCCAGGTTTTCTAGGTATTACTATAAGACCCATCCAGGGTCTGTGACATAATCTGCTGGCCCAGTGCATCCTAAAAGGCTTTGTTCAAAAGGCAGGGGGATTGTGCTATCAAAGGTACAAAAGCTTTTACCTCTTTTCCATGATCTCTCTTTTGGCTTTCGTGGTGTTTTTTTTTTTTTTAATCTGCTATGTAATATGTTTCCAAGTAAACAGAAATTAAAAATTTAAATTATTAGCATGAATTTTACCATTCATGTTTGTATTATGCAGTGGCAGTTTTAAGTGTGAATACAAGAGCATTTAACTCCTGCAGAATCATCCTATTACATAATTTGTATTTTTTAGTTTCTATGTATATATGTATTTCATTCTTATCAGAATGGCAGAAATGCTGCACAAAAGGAACTCAACCATTTTACTTCACTTTTTCCCTTTGGCTTATTGATGAGCAAGGAAGGCAGAGAGAAAAAAAAGAAAAGAGCTGGCCTCTTTTCCCCTTTCCTTCCTTGTTATCATTTTCTCTGTAAGTGATCGGCTAACACAGACCAAGTCACATGAGTAAGAAATGGTAAGATAGGGCTTCGGGGTCATTTGTATTTCTTAGACTGTCATTGCTTTCTTTCTGTGTTCAAGGCGAGTAACCCCACTTACTCAGTCATAGACATCCCACACTTCTCTTAAACTTGCTTTGTCTTACTGCACTCCCATGAGTCATGGGCCACTGGAGCATCACAAAAACTATTATACATAAACAGGGTGGCATGAAAGAGTGGACACACACATTGTGTGCACCCCCACAGCTCATGTATGTGCTCTGCCTTGGACTTCATTTACAAAACATGAGTTAAAGGATAAAGCCGTAAAGAATTTCAAAATGGCGACAGTAGATATCAAACCAAGTCCTGTGGCCTTTCTGAACATGGGACCCTGTGGGACTACACAGGTCGCATGTTCATGAAGCAGCCCTGGACCCATCACGGTGTGATATTGCATCCAAAAAAATACCAACCCGACTCTAAAAAACTCTGTGAAAATCAACTTTGTTTTTTACTGAAGATTTCTTGAGACTGCTAAGGAGAGGGTGTCAAAGCACATTACCAAGTAAAATTTCCCAAAAATCCTTTTTAAGTTTCTCTGTCATCAAATCTCTCCTGTTCCAGGCAGCTGCTATGTTGTCAGGCTCTAGCTTCCAGAGCTCTGGATGAGGCAGAGGATGGCCCGGTTTATGGATAGGCCCCCTAATTGGCGACGAACTTGCTTCCCAAAGGAAGCCACTTGCCTAGGGACAACCAGTGGTGGTGGATTGACAGATGAATTTCCTATAACTTTCGCAGGATGGTTAAGCCATTATTACTTTAATGAACATTTAAGCAGATTGGTTTATTTTTGTAAGTTTTCAGATACCAGGAAGAGAAAACATAAATTATCAAATCATTTTAGGGCATGATACACGTGGAATTTCATCAGTGGCTCCAAGGTGAGTGGTCACTGGGATTTGAACCCAACTCTCTCCCTATGAAACTGGACTATTTCCACTTGATACGCTGCTCCCTATAAAAGGGAACAAGGCAACTATTGAGCACCTACTGTGTGCTCAACATGTGTGAGGTACTTTATGTAACAACTCTGTGATGGAGGTATTACCAGTTCCTATTTTCTTAATAGGGGACTGAGGTTCAGTGACACTACATTACTTAAGGTCACAGAGCACGTAAGTGACAATGCCAGCACCCTCAAGGTCCAGGATTGTTTCTGAGTCCCAAATTCACAATGTCTCCCCAGTTTGCAAAGGGCTAGGGAAGAACTCAGGTCTCCTAGGTTCCCTTTCATTAATCTTTCCAAAATGCCAGACTGTTTCCATCATTAAGTCTGCATTGGTTGATCAAAAGATTGAAAGACTCTTAAGGGCTGTTCTCTGCTTGCTCAAAAATATCGGGCTTGATGCGGAAGAAAGAAGTGCATTTCTACCCATTGCCTCTTTGATTCAGTTTCTGAACACTGAAGCCCCTTTTCCAGCCCCTGTTAACTTTTCTCCACTTTGGCCCTCCCTAAAACATTTGCTGGGGTTGGTAGAGCATGGGGGTGGGTATGGCCAGGAATGAGGAAAGAAGAGGACCCTGCTTGCAGATCTGGTTTTTTTTCTTTTTCTTTTTGTCTTGCCCCAAGCTCTGTTGGGATATTTCTTCAAACATGTTCAGTGACCTGTCACCACAAGAATTTGCTGAGTTAGTTCGGTGGAAACAGTCTGAATTTATATGGGATTTTAATTTCAGTGGCTGACATTTAACCCAGATAGGTTAGAATTTTAGAGCTTGTAGCCAAAGGCTATCAGAACATTTCTGGAGCAAAAATCAGTGCAGATGCTTTCTTCGGAAGGAATCATGAAAGAAAAACAAAGCAGTATTATTACTTCTAGTCTTCAAGCATGATAATCCATAACTTAATCTATAATGGCCTATAAACTTTTTGTGGGAGGTCTACTTTTATTTCTTCATGCCTGGAGGAGTGGACCGAGGTGCAGGTGAGGAAGGGAGGGAGAAGACAGCTCTTCTGGAAGCACAAATGACATCTGCGTGGTAAATGTATTCCTGGAGTTTGTTATTGACAGGTGGCTCTCAACCAACTAAGGGTGGGAGATGTGTCCCTAATAACATGGAGGAGAAGGTGGTCATGGTGGGAGGGTCATTGGGGAGAAGGAAAACCCAGCCCTAGGGTCCTCCTTCATCAGATTGCTGGGGCTTTTGTGCAGAGTGAGAAGGGGATGGTGTCTCAGGCTCTCTCTCCCTTTACACATCCCTGGGTGACCATACGGGGCTGTGAGGTTCGCCTGCAGGTTTTCTCTGACTAAGGGTGCTTGCCTGGTGTGCACCAAGAGCACGCCGGAAATGCTAGCAAGTTAATTCCTCCACGCCCCCTCTCCTGATCCCCCTCCACAGTGACTGATGATGTGAGTTGGTAGACAAGTACTCTAGCTTCCTAGATCCTGGGCAGGGAACCTCGGAGCTGTTTTCCATCCTGTCTCCCAGAGTTCCCTAGCAGGACTGAGCTCCATTTGTCCACAGCTCCCTAACAGGCTTTTTCTGCGCTGCCTTCTCCTCTCATCTCACTTCCCCCTCCCCTACTGCTGCCTCTCAGATCACATCCCAAATAAAAGGCTCCCCCTTGAGGCCTTGTCCTCCGGGTTGGCTTCTGGGGAAGTCAGGCGCAAGACAGACCCTTTGTAGCCCAAATGACAAAAAGCTGGAGGGTACCATGGTGCTTGAGGTGTGATTGAGGGTTTCGGAGCTGCCTCAAGGAAATCAGCCCCTCTCAGCATGGAGCCCTTGCAGGCCTGTTTTCTACCTGGTTGGCCAGGTAGAGGAGGTTAAGAGGAAGTGCTTGGTGCCTTTGCTGTTCTGTGAGGTCTCAACTGAGCTTTCAAATTCATCATGGGGCGCTGCCAGAGGCATAAAGATGGCAAGTCTCAGCCTCTACCTTCGAGTAGTTTATAATCCTGACAGGTAGAACGAGGCTGGTGTTCCACTAATTCCCACACATGGCAGAAAGGACTAGAAGAAACCAGACTCTTCCATGATTTGAGGGTGGACCACCAAGGATTTCTTTAGGCATCTGAGCTGTTAACTTGAGGAAATTGGAAAAGACGGGGGATGGAGATGGCTTGCGCTAAATGGCACTGTTTCGGAAAAACCAACTTACTCAATGCACAAAATAACGAAGCTGGGGGGGGGGGGTTCATGTTCGGTAGAGCCATATAAAATTGTTGTTAACGGCTGAGTGGCAGAAATGTAGATTGAGAAATATATTCCTGGAGTTTGTATTCAAAAGGAGCCACTCTACTTTAGGTGAGTAGATGAAAGAAAGCTGCATTATTTTTAATTATTGTTATTATTCATAACAGTATTTTGAATTTTTATAGCACCTTTCTTCTGAGGATCTTGAGGCACTTCACATATATTATCTCATTTATCTTTTATAACATCCCAGTGGGAATATGTATTATTAACTTTCTATTACCATGGGAAACAACTTTGCCTCTCTCTGCCTCAGTTTATAGGAAACTCAAGGAGCTTAGTTAATCAGCTTAATTGATATAAAATCAATCTATTACTACAAAAGAAAAAAATAGTGGAAAGATGTGGTGCATAGTTAATTAACACACATGGAGTTTTGCTAGTTGCAGCTAAATATTGACATAATATTTTCATTCACTTTTGATATAATAATTTCAGTAGAAAAGGTTACAGATGAACTTTCTTTGCCACCCACTTTTAAGTGGGGGAAATCTCCACTTCATGGAAACTGCCTGATTTTGGTCTTAGCTGAAAGGTAAATTTTTTTGTCATGTTAGGGAACACTGTGTCCAATCATTATTGAATAATAGTGTTTAAATCCCATTTCTACTGCGCCCAAGAGGAAAATTTAGATATGGTTTTTCTCATTAACTGGAAACACTACAAAGTTCATCCATGACTTCTTCTCTAATAAATTACTCTCTAGCAAGTTTTGCCAGAAAATGTCAAAAGAAAAATCCTCTTTCTAAGTCATATCTGAGCAGGTCTCTGAGAAGATTTACAGACCTTTCTGAAGCATGGTCATTTCTGGGCAGGAAGATATTGGGGCTAAAAATGGGGTGCCTTGTTGGCTGGGGAGGAGAATCGCTCCTTCTTTTCCCTGTAGTCTGTCTGTCTGGCTTCCTTCAGTGGTAGAGCCTTCAGGGTATTGGTAAATGCCTCATTAAGCACACCAAAAGGAACTTCCCACTCAGTCTAAACAAACCTGGGTCAAGAGAAGCCTTTTAACTCTGAAATATTGTCATACTTTATAGTCTGAATTCAGGGCCATCTTTTTTTTTTTTTTTTTTTTTTTTAGTTTTTAAATTTATTTTTGAGGGAGAGAGTGAGGTGGAGAGAGAGAGAGGGACAGAGATCTAAATCAGGCTCTGTGCTAACAGCAGAGAGCCCAATGCGGGGCTTGAACTCAGGAAGCGTGAGATCATGACCTGAGCAACATCAGAGGTTCAACTGACTGAACCACCCAGATGCCTCAGGGCCACCATTTTAAGACTTTCACTGTCATATTTCAACCTGCGGAAAGTCCCAAAGCATTCTCAAATCCCCCTTTGTATTCAAAAGGCAGGCGAATACAAAGGAATTAGCTGCTCTGTTAGATAAAGCTGGAGAAGTTCTGCTCCCCAAGAAGGCTTACAGGTTTCCTGGTGCCTGTTTGGACTGGATTAGGTCCTTATGTTGATCTCAATTTAACCAGATTCTTCCACGTCTGATTAATGGAAATGATCGGTTTCCAATTTCATGCTGGAGCTCATGCTGCATCGGTCAGAAAATTCTCCAATGGTCACACTAGACCTCTTGCTAGGCTTTAAACAGATAACCATATAAGCTTCATATTTTCTTTTCAGTAACCTTACAGCCATGTATAAAAATGATTAAGCGAATCTGGCCTCTTTTGGTTCTTCTAATTCGACAAAGCTGTCTCCTGTTTATAAATTCCTTTCTGTGATCTAATCCATCTGGCCATCCCTTCTGGCCTCTGGACTCCCAACAGCTGCCAAAACCGTAAATAAAGGGCCCCTGGATACTTAAACAATCCGTTTCTTGCTGTCAAGAAACATGTGCTTTATACAAACCATGAAAATGGAGCATAAGGAAAAGTAGGTGAGGTAAAAAGGAAGAGGAGTAAGGATGTCTGTGCTTGGAACATAGTAGGTACACTCTAAATGTGTAGTGTCCGCAATACAAATGAAAATACAGTTGGCTACCTTGGTTGGATCTTTCTTCAGCCTTCTGGTGCCAGGACCGAGGGTTAGGATATACCTTACATGGTGGTAAATGGGTCAGGAGGGCTAGCCACAATTTGTAGGCTGATGTGTTTTGGCAACTTCGTTTCCACAGGCAGCAAATAACTTTCTATGCCTTATTTCACAGCACCTCTGAGAGTCCCAAGAGCTGGGTTTCTGTCATGTACCCGGTGTGGTGCACATTCCAATGAGATCATGAGCAAGATATAGAACCCAGGGATCATATACTTGAAAGAGACACAATAGCATTTAATGGCGTGCATAAACAATGACAACCACACGTATGCCACTTAGTACACTGGAAATGTTTTTGAATGGTGGAGAAAATGAAGGAAGGCAGTCTGTCATTTGAAAATTGTAGGCATTCTTACCTGTTTGAAGGCCTAAGAGTCATGGTAGAGGTAAGCACAGAAAAGGAGAACTTGGCCTGGCCATAAGGTTCAGGGAAGGCTTCTTGGAGGAGAGAACAGCCTGACCATAGTCTTGGAGGGTGCACTGCCATTAGCCAGGCCAAGAAAAGAGGTAAGAATGGTCTAGGCAGGAAATCTAACATGAAGCCAGCTCACAGAGACCTTTTCCTGGTATATCAGTTTTACAAGAGGGTGGGAGAGGAAGTTGGGTCACAGAGGGCCTTATATTTATTCATTCTTTAACCCACTCATTCATTTAACAAATACTTTTTGAGTGTCTGCAGTGTGTCACATGGTGTTTGAAGCATTTTGGTTATGGTTGTGAACAAGCAAGAGAAGATTCGCTTCTCCAGGAGCTCATATTCTGGAGATGGAATGTCTTGTAGACCTCACTAAGTGACCAGCTCTTTTATCCCATAGAATAGGCATTGGCAAGTCACTCAAGGGCTTTAAGCAGGAAAATGACAAGGTCAGATTTTCGTTGTAGAAATATCATGCTGTCTAGACAGATAAAAGTGTGGCTCCAGTTGCTTGGTCACTATAATCAGAGAAGTTGTAACAATGCTGGTGGGAATTTTTGAGGATTGGCTTATTTGAGGACAAGAGACATTTGGGTTTACATAAGAAAGAACTTACTGAGAATAAAGTGTTGAAATGTGGAAGGGGTTCTCATTCTACCTCTAGAATTATGCAAGAAAAGAATGTCTTTTTTTTTCTATGGGGAAAAAAAATGAAGAAAAAGTCCTGAATGGTTCAGTTGTTCTCAAGGTTTATCAGATGACCTTTTAGAGTTTTTTATGGCTTTATTACTTTATGATTTATGAAGTGAAAATAACTACCGCATAAACTGTACCTAAGACTGAGCGTAAGGATGTTATCAAAGTTCTGCAGGCCTTGTCAGGGTAGGAGGTTTAATTTTTTTTTTCTATTTTATGGAGAAACTATTGAGAACTTATCACAGGGTGGCTGGCCCATGGAAGTTCTCAGTATATATTATTTCTGGTCATTATCTCCTCTCCCTTTGCTCTCCCCTTGCTCTCTCTTCGTCCTCCTCCTTCTTCTTCTCCTTTCCCCCCACTCCTCTTCCCCCTACTCCTCCTCCCCCTCCCCTTCTTCATCTCCTCCTTCATCTTACTCTTCCTCCTCCATCTCCTCCTCCCCTTCCTCCTCTGTCCTCTCCCTCCTCCTCTTCCTCTTTCTTCTTCTTCTTCTTCTTCTTCTTCTTCTTCTTCTTCTTCTTCTTCTTCTTCTTCTTCTTCTTCTTCTTCTTCTTCTTTTCTTCTTCTTCATCTCCTTCTTCTCCTCCTCTGATCTCACTGTTTGGATTTGTCCTAGAGGCATCCCTCTCTTTACCATATTATTGTGCATGTTTTAGTTGAGTGGAGATATTAGGAATGTCTGCTAAATGGATCTCATTTTTATTCACCATGGATGACTGTATCATTGTTTTCAAGCATTCCATCCTGCTTTCCCTATAATTATATATGCTCACCGATTACCAGGTAAACTTGCTGTGGCTCCCTGAGGAGGGCTGTATTTTCTTATCCCATTGTCAGGCTTTACTGCATGACTTGTTTTGGCCAATGAAATATGAGTGGAAGCTTTAAGGATATCTTCCAGTTCTCTTTTGCTTGGTCCTCTGTCCCACATAGGGGCTGCTCCTTCATCTTGGGTCCTAGAATAAAAACAGACAGGTGGAGCTGACCCATGTCAGACATAAATGCCGGAATGAGAAATACCCTTTGCTGTTGTAAGCTACTGACGTTTTCAGGTTATTTGTTACTGCAGCATAAGGTAGCAAAAGCCACCTGATATACATAATCAATAGATCTTGAACTCATTTACAATGAAAGATAGTGACAATGAAAATATCTTTATTTTTACAGATTTTCAAAGTTTGTGCCAAATAATATTTATTGCAATGAAATTACAATTTCTTGGAATCCACATTTAGAGCATCCCTTGGTCTTCACTTGTTGAACCTTAAACTGTGGTCCTTATTGGCATAAAAAAGCCTACTCAACAGAAAGATTTGAGGATGTTAAGTGGTGCTGTGCTTTGTTTTTCAGCTTTATTGAGGTTTAATTGGCAAAACTGTAAGATATTTAAAGCATACAACATGTTAATTTGATATATGTATACCTCATGAGAGGAATCCCCCCAGTGAGTTAACGCATCTATCACCTCACACATATATATTATATATCACATGTAATAGAAAATATATATACATTTAATGAAAACGTTTTGGTTCTACTCTCTTAGAAAACTTCAATTATACAATACAGAGTTATTAACTATAGTCAGCATCTTATACATCAGATCCTCAGAACTTACTCATCTTGAAACAGAAAGTTTGTACCCTTTTATCAATCTCTCCCTATTCCCCCACCCTCCAGGCCTCAGCAACCACTTTTCCACCCTTAGCTTCTAGGAGTTGACTTTTTTTCTTTTAAAAAGATTTCACACATAAGTGATACCATGAGGTATTTGCCTTTCCCTGCCTGACTTATTTCATTTAGCATAATACCCTCTAGGTCTATCCATGCATGGATGGACAAACACCATTTATTGAAGAGACTGTCCTTTCCTCATTTATATTCTTGGCTCCTTTATCATAAGTTAATGAACCTTATATGCATGTCATAAATTAGTGGACCATTTATTTCTGGACTCTCTGTCCTGTTCCACTGATTTATGGGTACGTTTTTATTCCAATACCATAGTGTTTTGAATACTATGGCTTTGTAATATAGTTTGAAATCAGCAAGTGTGCTGTCTCCAGCTTTGTTCTTTCTCAAGATTACTTTGGCTCTTTGGGGTATTTTGTGGTCCCATATAAAGTAGTGCTGTGTTTAAAAAATTTTTTTAACATTCATTCATTTTTGAGAGTGACAGAGACAGAACATGAGTGGGTGAGGGGCAGAGAGAGAGATATATATAGAATCCAAAGCAGGGGTCCAGGCTCTGAGCTGTCAGCACAGAGCCCGATGCACAACTTAAACTCACAGACCATGAGACCATGACCCGAGCCGAAGTTGGATGCCTAACTGACTGAGCCACCCAGGCGCCTAGTAGTGCTGTGTTTTAACACCTGAATGAGCACACATTCTGTTTGGATGTGAGCTAGTAGACCAGAGGTCTAATCTGAATTTCCCATCATACTTAGAAGTGGAATGAAAGTTGCAATATATTTTCTCAGCTGCTTAAGTAGCCAAAGAACATGACATTCACTTGATTTAATGATCTTCTGGTTTCTAAATCCTTTGACTTGTGAATGCACTTATTTTTTTGAAGCTGAAGATAATTGAGTTTGTTTTTTTTAAATGCACCGACCTCCCTACTCTCATAGGTGACATTATTAGGAATGTGTCACTATTAGAACACTCCTGGGACTTTTGGTCTGCTTCTTCTCACGCTTTCTTTTTGAAAGGGCCTCTTCCTCACTCTCATCAGCTTCTTTTTTCTGTTGTCCCTTCTCCCCTACCTTATGATGCTTCCTATCTACTCGGATTTTTTATCCTCCTCTCATGTGCTTTCTCTGTTGAACAAGCAGAAGGGATTCTTTGATAGGGAAAGATGCATGTAAAGTTAAAGTCTCCATTTTTCCTTTTAAAAACTTGTGAATGAATGTTGAACTGTCCTGGTGAATGATATGATTGTTCCCAGGGATTTAAGTGGAGTGATAAAATTGGCTGCCAGGGGAAGGAAGGAAAGTTGTGAGAAGAGGAATCTATGTTTACCTTCATTCTTGTCCAAGGGGCCCTTTGATAGGCTACTAACCCATCCTACCCACTATTATTTATTAGTTATAAGAGACAGAAGCTGAATGCAAGCCAACTTAAGGTATGCATATATGGATATACAAAAGGACTGCTCAGTATTACCTGTTGTTGGGAGCAGAACTTTTCTTCTACCAACTTATGTTCAAGTGCTTGTAGGCAACAGATACAATAACCAAAGAAGATTATTTCACATGCATGGGGGGAAGACTCAAGAAGAATTGGCTCAGTTTAACAAAGCGGGCTGGGGGTGCGGGTTTTAGAGCTTTAGTGTGAAAGTATGGAAGGTTCTATTGGTCTTTTTCATCCGGATGCTAATGGACAGTCTCCTTCCTAGCTGGAAGCTTCTGCAAAGGAAGATTTATGGCAGCTGAATTCACATCTCCTGCATACTAAGGGTCAGTCTTCTTCAAACAGGAAACACCCTGGAAGGGGCATTAATGATGGCTGTATTCTGAGGAAGCTCTGCTTACGTTTAGCTAAGGTTTCTTTCTGTGGCTGCTGTTTGTTCAGATGTTTTCAATTGAAAGTAATCTTCATGCCACTCTGGTGGGCTGTTGGTCACTTTGTCATCTATCCATCCATCCATCCATCCATTAACCCACCCACCCATCCAGATATCATCTTTTTAAATATCATTAATAAATTCAGAGAACAGCCTGAGGGCACAGGGACAGAGAAGAGGTTATCTGGGTTTACTCTATCTCCTTTCCCATCTTTGTGACAGGCTCTTTCCTTCTTGGAGGCTTATTGGCTGACCACTACTGGCCTCAAACTCCTGTCTTATCAGGTAGGCAGCTCCAACAAAGAGAGTACCTTTCTCCCATCGGTCTGGCAGCAAAGCCCCAGAGAGGATGCCAATTTATCTGATTGGTGACATGTGTCCATTACTGAATCAACAAGGTAGAAGGGGTCCCTGGCCCAGTCTTGGGGGGGCAATGGCCTCCCATTGGCATGAAACCACATGAAATGGGTTCTCCACAGGTTTCTGCTTTTAGAAGAAGGGGGATTTCAGGCCAGGAATCTTCTTCCTCTCTAACTCTTGTCCCTATCTTCTTTGTCTTCTAATCTCCACCTCTATTTTCATAAAACCCTAGTAAAATAACTGGATGTTTTTGAGGGACATGCTATAAAATCAGTGAGATGGAATAAAATCTGAAGACAAGATTCAAGATTTGTTTCGTCCAGACCTAGTGATTCTTGTGTTAAGTCTTAGAGCTCCTCTCTCTTGAGTTTCGTTCTGAGTTTTTGACTTGTTGCTGAGGCATACTATAAGCCACTTCACCTTTCCACCTGATAATTAGACACTCTTAAATTAAGACAATGATAATTTCACAGGGGTATATGAGGTCCAATTAATTAAGGCCTGTAAAGCTCTTAGAGATCCTTGAATCAAAGGCACTTCATGGAAGTGTGAAAAGGGATAATGTTACGAGTAAGCCGCATGACAATGAACTTCAGATCCTTGGGTTGTATTGGAATTGGTATCAAGTGTCATTCGAAACTATGTGGGCTGGAACTTGGAAATCTTTTTAGTATACAGAGAATATGTCGTATCATGGTTTGATTTGTATCACATCCTCTAAATAGTTGTGAGATTCTTTTTGACAGATGGTCAACTGAGGCGGGCTATCTAATTTAACTGAAAATTAACATTGGCAGCTGTTCTTGCTAAAAAGATAATCTGTCTTTCAAATTGAGTGGAGCAGTGCTGACCCCTTTCCAACTCCTTTCCTATAATAGTGGGCAAATGACAGTTTCCCTCCTGCAAACACTAAACTCAGAGACACACAGGACCTTTCATTCTAGGTCATGTTGAATGGGATCCACAGCTGCCACCTATAGTCACAGCCACCCTAGCAGTTCTCTTCACTATTTAACCCTGTATTCATCATCATACTCACCAAATGAGATAAATCAACACTGGCCTCTTTTTGAGGCTTAACACCCATCTAAAATCCTTCTGATAATCTTTACCCTCAGTGTTAAAAAATTCCAATCATTCATGTTTGGCGGCCATGAATTTCCTTCTGGTTTTTAATCTGGAGAAATGAGATGGGTCGGAGATGGGTCACCTGACACCAGTCTCCGAGATGGAGATTTGTATGCGAGGGGTGGGGGGGGGGGACGACTTGTTGGAGGCTGCCTGCTGTAATGCCTGTTGTCTGTTGAATGCCCAGGTCAAAAAGGAAAAAATATGTTCTAGGGATTTTCTTACATTGTTTCATGGTTGGGAATCATTTCTTAAAAATAATTGAAGTATAGTTGACACATAATGTTACATTAGTTTCAGGTGAACAATATAGTGATTCCACCAGTCTATACGTTACGCTGTGCTCACCACAAGTGTAGCTATCATCTGTCACCATACAACACTATTACAATACCATTGGCTGTGTTTCCTACATTGTGCCTTTCAACCCCACGACTTATACATTCCATAATGGAAATCTATACCTCCCACTCCTCTTCACCTCTTTTTTGCCCATTCCCCCCTCCCTCCACTCCCCTCTGGCACCTGCCGGTGTATTCTCTGTATTTATGTGTCTGTATCTGCTTTTTTTTTTTTTTATTCGCTTGTTTTGTTTTTGAGATTCCACATATGGGTGAGATCATACAGTATTTGTCTTTCTCTGTCTGACTTATTTCACTTAGCGTAATACCCCCTTGCGTCCATCCATTTTGTTGCAAATAGTTCTTGCATCAATTTTGATTTTTTAAACAAAATATTGCATTAAAATATGATTTATCTTGATAACTGAGTATTTTGATACTCTCTTAAATTTTGTACCTCGATCCGCTTACCCTAGTCCCAATGCTGACACATAGTTGCTATTGTACGTTTGGTGCATATATTTCCAGGCCATTAAAATTTTTCTTTTACATATACATATGTACTCATCAGCCATCCTGTTGACTTTATCTAAACCAGATGCCCAGTCCTCTTTCTTCTCTGTACCCCACCACTACCATCCCAGATCAAGTCACCATTTTCTCCCAACTTTTGCAGCACCTTCCTAACAACTGGTCTAATATGGAGCCTCTAATCTTGTCTCTCTTGAGCTCTCTCTCCACAATGCTGGGTGATATTTGTAAAACATAATTCAGTGCATGCCACTTCCCCACTGAAACACCTCTCCTTCCTCCAGTGTCATCCCATTTTCTTTAGGATACAAGTTTCTACCATGGCCATCAGTGGCCCTACATGATCTGGGCTCTGCCTATTTCTCCGTTCTCATCGTGACTACTCTTCCCCTTGCTCACTGAGCTCAAGCCACACCGGCCTTCTCTTTGTTCCTCTAAAACCCTAAGCTCCCTCCCTGCCTGTAATAGGGCCTTGGTGCCAGCTGTTCCTTCTGAATGGCCTGCTCTCTGTCCTCAGCTCCATATGGGTGCATCTTTTTTGTCATTAATACCTCAGGCCTTCTCTGACCATCCAGTCAAAATAGTTCCCAGTCACATTTGCACATATCATCCTGTTTTGTTTTTGTCACACAATTTAATGCTGCTGAATATTTTTTTTGCTTGTGTTTGTCTGTATGCTACTTCTACCTACTAGAATATAAGCCCCATGAATACAGGACATTGTGAAGACCTAATAGCCCTGTTTATAGCCATATCCTCAGTACCTGGGCCTCGGTTTGACACACAGTTGATGTTTAATAAGTGTTTCCTGAATAACTTCAAAAAATACATATACATATGTATGAAATTTTCTGTGTATGGGCTCTTTTATTTTTAAAAAAAGTAGACTTCAGGTTTTTTTTTAAGTTGATTTATTTAGAGAGATAAAGGGCATGGGAGCAGGGAAGGGGCAGAGAGAGAAGAAGGGAGAGAATGTCAAGCAGGCTCCATGCTGTCAGCACAGAGCTCAGTGTGGGACTCCATCCCATGAACCGTGAGATCATGACCTGAGCCAAAATCAAGAGTCAGATGCTTAACCGAGCCATTCAGGCGCCCCCTAGACTTTAGTTTTTACAACAGTTTTTGGTTCACAGCAAAAGTGACTGGAGTATACAGTTTCCACATGCCTTCTGCCCCCACACATGGACAGCCTCCCCAACCATCAACATTTTGCATCAAAGTGGTTCATTTGTTCCAGCCAATAAACTTACACTGATGTACTGTTATCAACTAATGTCCATAGCTTATGTTAGACTTCCTTGGTTTTGTACATTCTATGGGTTTTGACAAATGGATAATGTCATGTATCAACTATTACAGCATCACATAAAGTAGTTTCACTGCCCTCAAAATCTGTGCTCCAACTATTAATGTCTCCTTCTCCCCCAACCCTGGTAACCACTGATCTTTTTATTATCTCCATGGTTTTACTTTTTCCAGAATTTTATATAGTTGAAATCATACAATACATGGCCTTTTCTGATTGGCTTCTTTCACTCAGTAATATGCATTTAAGATTCCTCCATGTCTTTTTGCAGCTTTATTGCCAATTTATTTTAAGTATTGGATAATATTCCATTGTCTGGCTGTACTGCAGTTTATTCATCCATTCATCTATTGAAGGACATCTTGGTTGCTTCCAAGTTTGGCAATTATGCATAAAGCTGCAATAAACATCTGTGTGTATATTTTTGTGTGGAAAGAAATTCTCTGCTCATTTGGTAAATGCCAAGGAGTGAAATTGCTGGACTGTATGGTAAGAGTATGTTTAGTTTTGGAGGAAATTGCCTATCTTCTAAAGCAGCTGTACCATTTTGTATCCCTACCAGCAATGCATGAGAGTACCTGTTGCTCCACAGCCTCACCAGCATTTGGTGCTGTCAGTGTTCTGGATTTTGGCCATTTTAATAGGTGTATAGTAGTATCTCGTTGTTTTAATTTACATTTCCCCAATGATACATGATATGTAGCCTCTTTTCATATGCTCAGTTACCATCTGTATATCTTCTTTGGTGATGTGTCTGTTTAGGTCTTTTAGCCACTTTTTAATCAGGTGGTTAATTCTCTTCCTGTTGAGTTTTAAGAGTTCTTTGTATCTTTTGGACAGCATTCCTTTATCTGCTACATCTTACAAATATTTTCTCCCAGTCTATGGCTTGTCTTCTCATTCTCTTGACAGTGTCTTTCACATGGCAAAAGTTTTTCAATGTTAGTGAAATTCAACTTATCAACTCGTTCTTTCCTGGACTGTGGCCTTTGATGTCATATCTAAAACGTCATCACCATAACCTATGTTATTTTCTGGGAGTTTTACAGGTTTGCATTTTACATTTAGGACTATGATCCATTTTGGGTTAATTTATGGGGACCTTTTATTTTTAAACATGGTTGTGCTAACTTTTTCACTCAAAATTTTGGAGATTTCTTTGGATATATACATATAGTTTCACTCTTCACTACAGTGTAGTATTTAATCATATATACCACTTTTTATTGATGTGGTATATTCAGTGATGGTCAATGATGGACATTTGGGGTTTTTCTTTTTTTTTTTTTTTTTTGATATTACAAGCAATGTTGCATCATTGTCCATGTCTTTGTGTGCATATGTATAGCTATTTCTCTAAGGGAGATGCCTAGAAGTGGAATTGCTGCTCAGACTTATGAAGTCTGTAGGTGGAGTGTATTTTCAATTTCAGGAGATAGTGACAGAGTGCCATCCAGAGAATGAGAAGACCTGAGTCCTGTCAAGCTGGTCAACATTTGATGTTGTCTGACTTTGACTTTGCCAATCTTATGGTTGAAAGATGGGATCTCATAAAAATTTATTTGCCCCTGCTTATTGGTGATGAGGAATGTATGTTCACGTTTATTGTTTTTTTTTTATAATATTTCATCTTCTGTTAAGTGACCATTTTTTAATCTTTTGCCCATTTTTTTCTATTGGGTTATTTGTCTTTCTCTGGTTAATTTGCAAGAGTTCTTTATACTGGTTATTAATGTTCAACTGTTATATTTATGGCAAATAGTTTCCCCCAATCTCTTGATTGTCTTTTGAATATAACACAATTTATTTTTTTAACATATGCAATTATTTTCCATCATTTACAATACAGTAGTTACAATGACACTCCAAACAGAAAAGCAAAGTAAAAAATCAAAACACCAACTTCTATTTCATGTAATTAGTATTATACAGAAATTAGAAGGTTAAGTAACAACTAGTTAATTACCTAATTTCACAGCTATCTGAAGTGGCGATGGTTATATAGCAGCTTATCTATGATACATTCAAGATAAATGATACAATTTATTACTTGCCCATAAACTACAACACAGCCTGCTTAATACCTTTCCTTAAATTCCACCTCTATACTACAATATACTTGAGGTCCATGCAAAAAAGTAGCTACCTTTTATGTAGGAAATGGGTGATTAAGTCTTTGG
>NC_043717.1:34794696-34900728 GCF_006229205.1 Suricata suricatta
GCAGCAATGTCAACAATAGCCAAAACATGGAAAAAGCCTAAATGTCCATCACCTGATGAGTGGATCAAGAAGATGTGGTATATATACACAATGGAGTACTACATGGCAATGGGAAAGAATGAAATATGGCCATTTGTAGGAAAGTGGATGGACCTCGAGGGTGTCATGCTAAGTGAAATAAGTCAGGCAGAGAAGGACGGATACCATATGTTGGCACTCATAGGTCTAACAGGAAATTTTCAGAATGATCTAGCTTTAAGAAAAGCAAGCAATTAGTAGTGCTTGATTGTCTTTTAAAATTGTTTATGAAGTCTTTTGTCATATAGAAGTTTCTAATTTGCCTGTAGTCAAATATATTGATTTTCTTCTCATTGCCGCTTTTTGAGTATTATTTAAGAAGGCTTTTCCTACCCTTAGATTACGCAGCTATCACTGTACATTTTCTGATAATTTTAAATATGTATTTGTTGGTTTATTTATAGACCTTTTATTGACTTGCAATTTATATTTCTGTATGATGTGAAGGATTTAATTTTATTATTTTTTAAAAGTTTTCTTTAATGTTTAGTTATTTATTTTGAAAGAGAAAGAGGGAGAGAGCAGGGAAGGGGCAGAGAGAGAGAAAGAGAAAGAGAAGCCCAAGCACTCCACTCAGTGTGGCGCCTAGATGTGGGGCTCAATCTTATGACTATGAGATCATGATCTGAGCTGAAATCAAGAGTGGGATACTTAACCGACTGAGCCACCCAGGCGCCCCTTATTATTTTTAATTGATGAATTTCTAGTTATTTGCTTATGCCCTACACATTAACTTGCTTCTCCACCAAGCTTATCTTTGTGGGCTGTATCTTGGTGGGCATGAGGGAAGAGGGCACTGTATCTACAGAGCCTGGACAACCCACTTTCTACTTCTTTCTATAAATCTGTAAATACTTAGATTCTTAGTAGTTACTGGCTAAATAAAAAGGAGGATGCTAAGTCAATAAATGGTCAGGATGACAGAACCACCGACTGTAACAATGCAGTCTATCCAAGGTGCTACAAATGCCCTTGGATCTAGATTGAAGACAACATAATTCCTTGCACTTTGCAATCGAGCAGAGCTGGGTTTGAATCCTCACTCTACCATTTTTACCTGTGTAACCTGGGCATGTTTATCTCTGAGACTGAGTTTCCATACCCTTAAAAAGATAATTATAGTTCTTATTTTGTGAATTAGTTGTGAAGATCTGAGCTAATACTTATAAAGTATTTGATATCTGTTTAGTGCTCAGTCATGTTGACAGCTATTAGTTTTGGTTATGTTAATGACTTCCTCAGAGATGGGAATTTTGGGGGAGGTTGCAGATGAAGAATAACAATGGAGAGATATCAACCATTCTTGATGGGTTGAGGTGGGATGGATGCCAGCAGCTGTTGGCACCCCCAGAGAAGCCCAGGAGAGGTGTCGGGATCCGCACCACAATAGTCTCACACCTGTGTTAGGCCAGTGAAAAAGCATCTGGGATTCCAGGCTCTGCCTTGTTAAACAAAACCATGAGTCATGACTTGGGAAAGAGTGTGGGACTCAAGAGAAGGAATGTATAAACAGATAGTCTATTGTCTGAGAGCAAACAAATGGAGGATATCTTCAAGTAGGGGTGGAACAAATGATCACATAGGAATGACTTACTAGGCCCTGATTGCTGCCTAGGGCCAAAGCCAGGAGCGGCAAAAAGAAACTCAAAGGAATGCCAAAGCAGGGCATACTGGAGTATCACTACATGCTTCTGTACGTTCCATTGGCTGGCACTGGGAGGCATTGCATCATTCTGTAGGTAAAGGCACAGTGGCTCCTGGCTTGCTGGTGAGTTCGAGCTGATGTGGTTCAGATACAGCGACGACAAAAGAGGGAGGAGTGGGTTCTGGAGAATGTGGCCATAGAGCAAGCCTTGGTGACCTGTGATAGCAGAGCTGTGTAACCCTTGGTACTTAAAGAGGAGTCCATAGAGCAGCAGCATAGGCCTCAACTGGGAACTTATTACAAGTGCAGAATCTTGGACTCCACCTCAGACCCACTGAATTAGAACCTGCATTTTACCGAGATCCCCAGGTGACTTGAATGCAGACCAGAGTCTGAGAAGGGCTTGTCCAAGGTGGGGATAAAATAGGCTCACATGGAAGAAGGGGTTTTTGGAAGATTTGCTTGTTAGACTTCTCAAAGGCAAATACATACAATTATGCAGCACCTCTCTCCACCCCCATTTTATACCCTAAGATTTCGAATAACTCTAGATAAGATGGAAATCCTACTTTAATTTTTTCATAGGGCAATAGGCTTATCAATATTAACAAGTACTATGTTTAATTCTTTTCTTTGTTTCCAATGAGAATTCTGCTTAATTACTGAACTGTTGTGTAAGAAAAAAAATGCCCATTAGGTATTTATTTACTGAGATTAAATCTAATCAATTGAAGAACTGTGCTCAGTTGGGATCATCTCAAACACTACATCTTAACATTAAAGAGCCTTCTAGAGTTTTCTTTTCATTTTGGTAATTTCATTTTGTAATTCATTTTGTTCCAGTTGCCACATTTTGGAATAAAAGCAAAACCTTACTTGCTTCCCTACCTTCTAAGAGAGCATTTTCAAACTGTGGTGTCTGGATTAGCAACAGCAACATCACCTGGGAACTTGTTAGACATCTAAAATCTCAAGTCTCATCTAAAATCTACCAAATTAGACAGGGGTGGGCTCAGTCATCTACATGCTTAACATGCCTTCCAGGTGATTCTGACGCATGCTTAAGTTTGAGAACCACTCTCTAAAGCCATGTGGTCCAATATAGGAGAGGTCAAATGCATAAGCAATGGAAGAATGTGGGAGTTGATCCAGAAGCCAATGGGTTCTAGTCTTATCTGTGACACTTTGCTGTGTGATATTGGATAAGGCATCATACTACTCTGGGCTTCAATTCCCCATTTTTAAAATAGAGGAGTTGAGGCGCGTGGGTAACTCAGTGGGCTGAGCATTCGACTTCAGCTCAGGTCATGATCTCACAGTTTGTGGGTTCGAGCCCTGTGTCAGGCTCTGTGCGGGCAGCTAGCTCAGAGCCTGGAGCCTCCTTCGGATTCTGTACCTCTGTCTCTCTCTGACCCTCCCCTGCTCACGCTCTCTCTGTCTCTCAAAAACAAATAAAAAACAAACAAAAAAATTAAGATAGAAGGTTTGGTTGGGGTGCCTGAGTGGCTCAGTTGGTTAAGCCTCCAACTTTGGCTCAGGTTGTGATCTCATGGCTGGTGAGTTTGAGCGCCAAGTCAGGCTCTGTGCCAACAGCTCAGAGCCTGGAGACTGCTTCAGATTCTCTCTCTCTCTCTCTCTCTCTCTCTCTCTGTGCCTCTCCCCTGCTCTCTCTCTCTCTTAAAAATAAATAAATATATTAAAAAATAGAGAAAGTGGAATAGATATTTTAGAGTCCTCAAGTCTCTGACAGACCAGATGTGGCCATTGGAACAGAGTGAGTTTTTGCTCCAGATGTAGATTTTCAGGAGATCCCAGTTGAGCATTTTTTCATATTGCGTATGTTTAAAGATCTTCATTCATGTGTCAGATGTATGTCCATGATAGATAACATGGCCAGTTATCAGCCAGTAATCAGGAGATCCACTTTGCTACAAGTTAAGCGTGATATACGATGGACTCCTTGTATGCCAAACAGTTGTAAGTTCTAACTTTTGAGAATTTTCTTTCATTTCTGAAACATTTTAGCTTTCACTTTGGAATTCTACTAAATATGTACCCATATGGTTAAAATTATTATCAAAAAGTCTATGTAGTCAAGCCCATTCTATTTTTTAGCACACTTGGGTTTTTTTGCACATGGGTGATTAGAAATAACCAACTATGAGTGATCGGCAAGAAGGGGCTGCAGCCTCGTAACAGGAAAAAAGGATTGTTGACCTCCAAGGACATGGGCAATAGGAGTACGCCCAAATACCAACAGGATAAGGCCATTTAGGAGTGAGTGCATTAGTCTGTTGCTCTATATGATGTTGCTACTGGCAGCTTTCAGTCGTGAAAAGATTTAATTCTGTTCAATATCTCTTTTAGAAGGTAGGGAAGATCATTGTGCCTTTAAAAACTATTTCCATCAAAAGCCGTGTTTCTCAAAGAATTACGTGTTGGTTTTCTAGAAGTTGAACTTATGTAACACATTGTGTTTCCTGACAGTGATGGATTGAATCACCACTGTGCACAGAAGATACAAGTTAAATAGGTACAGGTAGCAAATGGAGACCTGTCGCATTGTACTTAAGAGGCTTAATTGAATGTAATAAATATGTACTAAATATAATATACTAATACATAATAAATATAATCATATACATATGTGTTAATATTTATATTAATTATATATGATACTTAATATATAATTATGATATATGATATAATCAATAAATATATTTATATATAATTATGATGTATAATATATGATAATTAACATACATCCATAAATATATATTGAAGATATATATTTAGAAAGCATTTATTGAAATGCTTTGAAAAAGATACTTGTAGATATGAATCGGGGTATATTTCAGGCATTGCGGGGTGTTACATGTGAGTTCCATAGGCAGAGACAACCATTTTATTAAACTATCTTCTTTTCCTTTCCAGAGATTGTTTCAGTAGGTGAACATCTGGAATAAAAATGAAAAAGCATAGCAGAACATCATCATATAGGTCTTGTGGAAATAGAATGTAACCCTGTTGTCTTTTGTTGATTATAGAGAAAGGAATCTACCCATATCTCTAGAAGTCAGGGGACCTGAGCTCTTACCTCAGATTAATTGCATGACCTTGGGAAATATATAGATGGTTTTTGGGTTTTACTTCCCTCACCTGTGAAATGGTAAAGACTAGATCAAATATAGAGATTAGATTAGATAAAATATTAGACTAGACCTATAGACTACAACTTCTATCTACATTAGACTAGATAGAACAAAATTCACTTCAGGGCTGAGATTTCATAAGGTTTTATTATGTCCTCCACTCCACCTTAGCCACTCCATTTTGTCATGGTCATGTTCAGTGGCATTATCCTCTTTAAGCTCTCAGTCTCCAGCATCTTGCTCTTTGATTACTACCTACTATATTTTTAGCTTCTTCAAATACACTCTCTCCAACAACTCTTTGACCCCACTAGGACGTCCAAAGCCCATACCCTGTTTTTACCTCCTTATATATTCTGATAAACCTTAATTATAATTCATGGCATGTGATTCCAATCTTCCCTTTGCTTAAACTTTTGAATCCTTTACCCCTCTCTTCTTCTGTCATGATGACTTGGTAAAATTGCAACCCTTGTGTTTGAAGTCACCATCTCTAGGAAATAGACTTAGGTTTGCTTTAAGAGGTTTATGGGGGAGTGCTTTGGGGAACATCACATGGGAAGAGTGAAGCAGGATTGGGCAGAAGAAGTTAAACTGTGCTGCATTTGCAGTAGAGGCTTCAACTGGTCCTTTGGAGTATGATGAAGAGCTGAGAAGACCCTTTGGAATTGTTTCACCTTGGGATAAGGTGACTGTTTTTTGTTTTTTTTTTTTGTTTTTTTTTTTACCCCTTTCAATTGACAAATCATGAAATGTGGGAAGCGCTGGGAATGGGATGAGGCAGCTCTCTCCAGCTAAAGGCAATGCCTGGAAAGTGAGTCAGCTGATAGTTGTTAGCCCGCAATGCTGGGAGACTGGGTGTCTCAGTCTTAAATGGGGAATCTGGGCAGTACAGCACTATGGCCACTCTACCTAGCTGGGGGCAACTCTCCAGGTTTGCAGCTGAGTGGCTGATTGAGGCTGGTAAGTGTAAGATTTAATAGATGGAGGCAGAGACAGAGGAAAGAAAGAGACCAAGTTATGGGGCCAAGAAAGCCTTTATTGGGATCTGCAATTCCCGGGCGAGGTTCCATGACTCCGGGAGTGGGGAGTCAGGGAAGTCGCGTCTGGTACGGGAGGGGCAAGGTATTTTATGGGTGAAAGACTTCCAGTCCGGTCCTGGGAGGGCAGACCACCAAATAAGGGCACTTTAGGGACGTGGCGGGATGGGATAGGTTGCCTCCTCTGTCAGAGTGATGGGAAGCTGGGGCTTCATGATTGGCTGTTTTCAAACTGGTGCGGGACATTCAGGTCTGCAGGTGAGGGGTGGGGGTCCTCGGTGCACCGTGTTTTTCTCTAACCCACAGCAAAATGGCCGCTCGGTCTTCTTCTTAAGGTAACTCTTACAGTAAGAAACCTAGAACCAAGCTGAATAGGCTTACTTTAAATTCATCACTGTCAATTTCAAGTGAGCTTCAGTTCTGCCCACAATCCTACTACATTTCCCTATTTCATACCTTTGCCTTGTCTCTCCAAAACATTTTCCTTATCTTCACCCTTGACTGATAACCTTGTGACTTACTTGAGGAAATATAAGCAATTAGAGAACTTTCATGTTTTTCTTTCACCAATATAGCAATGTATACATGAACCTATCCTTTTGCTACAAAGGTGAGTTGTTGATGAATCTAAGTCCAATTTCTCTTTCACTGGGTTCCATTCATTCTTTCCTACTTAAGGGACTCCCTTTTACACTTTTCCCCTTTCTCTCTGCCATTTTCCCTCTGTGCACTGGATTGTTCCCATTAACATAAAAACACATGGATGTCATTTTCCATCTTAAAAGTACCCTGCCTTGACCCACATCATTCTTCAACTATTACCTCTTTTCTGCTCTCCTTTACAGAAAAACCCATTGAAAGAGTTATCTGTACCCTCTGACTCCCCCTTTTCCCCACTTCTTTACTTTTCTTCTCATTCTTTCTTAAACTTTGTCCAAGAGCTCCTACTATTTCACTGATATTACATTTGTCAAGGTCTCTAGTATCTCCATGTTTGCTTACTTGGCTGATTTGCAGCATTGGACATGGGTGATCATTCTTTTCTTAAAACACATTCCTCATTCAGTTATGGGGATACCATCATTTCTTGGTTCCCCTCTTATCTCACTGGCTGTTATTGGTTTGCAATCCTCTCGGGAACTTTCTGGCTGAAATCTGAAACTCGCCTCCAAACACAGAGGGCAGGGAGGGAGTGAAGAAAGGGGAAGGCCATGTCAGTTTAGTAGGTGACACTTTTAATAAACAAAAGGAACTTTACATGTGAGGTTTCTCTTGGGTCACAGCAAGGCAGGCAGATCCAAGCACTTGCCTGCGAAATCTTAATGCAAGTGCTCTCAACACATCACTATCTCAGAGCTCTGTCCTTTTGAGCAGCTTCTGGAAAGGCAAGCAGAACCCACATTCCTAGGATAGGGGAGGGACTCTGAGTTCCTGAGTTTAGCTCACAGGTCAATCGATGGTCATGTCTCTTCAATGACCTTCACCAACAGCTGCTCCTCTTCAAGCATCTGTTCTGGATCCTCCTAATCTTCCCAACCTCTAAATTTTCGAAAGCTCCAGGACTGAGTCCCCAGACTTATTTCCATCTTTTTCTATACATTGTAGCTAAGTGATTTCATCTAGTCTGGTAACTTCTAATACCAGAATTTTCTCCCAGACTTGTATAAGCAACTGCTTATTTGATATCTCCAGTTGAGTAACAATAGTGAAATGGAATGCTTCCTGTGTACCAGGTACTGCTCTAAGCCCCTTATGTATATTTATTCAAATACTGAATGTCCAAGAGGCATCTCAAACTTAGCTAGTGTGTCTAAAACTGAACCTCTGAATCTCATTCCCACCCACACCAGCTTCTCCCTCAAAATATTCCACCTTGGTGAATGGCAGCACCTTTCATCGGGTTGTTTCGACCCCAAACCTCAGCGTCATCCTAACTTCCCTCTTTCTTTCATATCCCACATCCAATCCATTGACAAATCCTCTTAGCCCTATTTTCAGAATACACCCGCAATCCAAATAGTTCTTATCCCCTGTATCATTGCCACCTGGTCCGAGGCATCATCATCGCTTGCTTTCACTATGGCCCCCTCTTCAAACAGTGACTACACAGAACCTGTAAAAACATAAGTCAAATTGTGTCATTTTTAATTTTTAATTTTTTATTGGAATATAGTTGACACACAGTGTGACATTTGCTTCAGGTGTACAGATTATGTCTTTCCTTTGCTTAAAACCTCTGAATGCTTTTCTATCTCAGAACAAAATTCAAAGTTTTTACTGTGACCGACAAGGTCTAAATGACAGGCCCCTCATTGACTCTCTGGCTTCATCTTCTACCATTCTTCACCTCTATCTCTGTTACCATGTGGCACTGGCTTCCTCACTGTCCTCCGAGTCCCTTCCCTAAGCAGGCTTCTGTCTTAGCACCTGTGCATTTGGTAGCACCTTCTACCTGGGAAACAGGCTGACATAAGTGTCATGATACCTAATTAAAAGAGGCATTAGAAGATTGCTCACTGGAAGAGTTTTATTTACACGTATTGTCTGATTATCTCCAACTAGCAAGCAAAGCCATGAAGTTATTAATTATTTTTCATGCCCTTCTTATGTAAAGAGACGTTCTCTGTGTAGAAGTTAAAGTACAAAAACAGATTAAATATAGAATTGCAGCCAAGACTACATCTTTCTGCATTAAGCTCAACAATGGTGATTTAGTTTTAGCAAAGCAATGTAATCCAACATTAAATTAATACTGATCATTTGAATTTTATTGACTCTGTAGTCTTGTTTGCATTTAATTTATAAATTAGTGTTAGTTTATAGTTGCATAAGAATGATTAGCATAAAGAATTTATTTTTGGTTTTATGTTTGTGACTAAGTAATATTATAGTAGAAATAATGAGACAACACTGGAGTTTGCAAGCATATTTCTCCTTTAAAAGAGGTCTCTATATTGAGTCAAATTTGAAAAACACATTTTAGGTAGATTGCATGGTGATTTTCAAAGTCAGATTCCTTATAAGAGAACACAAGGGAGGGAGCATGAGAAGCTTAAGTGTTGCAGACAAAAGTTAAAAAGCAAGAAAAGTGTTGGCAGTACATTTAGCCAATTATAAAGAGAACTACAGAAAAAGAAATTACAAAATTGAAAAAAAATATGGTTCCTGGCTAAGGAATTATTAAACATTTAGATCCAGGAAAGAGGTTTATATTCATTTTCCAGACACTTTCTACTTTCCATTTCTCTATTCCATTAAACACCCCCCAAATAGAAAAAAAATAACAAAAACATGAGACCTGAAGGTGAAATCAAATAGCATGGAAAATATCGAGAGGTTTTTCCTATAATAAAGCTAAATGTATCCTCCCCGTTTTATTGTTTTTGGAAGTGGTTCTCATAAAGAGATGGTTAAAGTTAGTGCTATGAGTATCTGGTGACCGCAAGACAAAACAAAAACAAAAACAGGAAGCACCTCTATAAACTTATACTTCATTTATGTTTTATTTATTTTATTTTATTTTTTATTTTAGAGAAAGAGTGCATGAGCAGGGGAGAGGGGCAGAAGGAGAGAGGGAGAGGATCTTAAGCAGATTCCTTCCTTAGCGTGAAGCTGGATATGGGGCTCCATCCCACAACCCTGACATCAAGACCTGAGATGAAATCAGGCAGTGTTGTGAAGCAATTTTGCACATGCAGTTAGAGTCTCAAGTCAGTTGACCTTAAGATTATCCAGGTGGACTTGACCTAATCACAATGGCCCTCTATTCAGAAGCAGAGAATTCTCTCCCAGTGATCACAGAAAAGAATCTCAGAGAGGTGCACTCTGGCTGGCCTGGAAGAAAGCAGACATTCACATGAACTGCCTCTGGGGGTCACATGGCAAGGGATTTTGGGTGGCCCCTTGGAGCCCAGAGTAGTCCCCAGCCAATAGCTAGCAGGAAAAGGGAACCTCAGTCTTCCAGCTGCAAGGAAATGAATTCTGCCAACTTCTGGTGAATTTGCAGGAGGACCACAAGCCTCAGAGGTGAGCCACAGTCCTGGCAGACACGTTGATGTCAGCCTGGTGAGACCTGAGCAGCAAATCCAGTCACACTGCGCTGACTCCCGCCCTCAGAACTGTGAGATAATAAACATTTGTTGTCTTTTTCAAGCCACTAAGTTTATGACAATTTATACAGTAATAGGGGTGCCTGGGTGGCTCAGTCAGGTAAGCATCCAACTTTAGTTCAGGTCATGAGTTTGAGCCCCATGTTGGGCTCTATGCTGATGGCTCAGGGCATGGAGCCTACTTGGGATTCTCTCTCTCTCTCTCTCTCTCTCTCTCTCTCTCTCTCTCTCCCCCTCTCCCTCTCCCTCTCCCTCTCCCTCCCTCTCCCTGCCCCTCCCACTTGTACTCTGTCTCTCTCTCTCAAGAAATAAACAAATATTAAAAATTTTTTTTTTAATTATATGGCAATAGAAAACAAATACAGAAATCATTTCTCTTTTCAACTAGTTGTATTGGAACTGTGTAGATGCTATCATCATTGCATTTGGAGCAAGGATGGATGGAAGTAAACACTGCTATTTTTATTTTTTTCTATGATGCCAAATTTCATTAAGATAGGACTATGTCCTAAAGAGTTTTGGGATGTCAAAGAATAGGAAGTAAATAATAAAAACCCAACAGCAACAAGGAAACCACAGGGTATCACATCAGGTCTTGCATTCCCCTGGCTCCGCTATGGACATCCAGCTGGGAGTCTAGATTTGGTCTTGAACCTGTGATGCATGATGCAGAATTACAGGTAAACATTAGGTTAACAAGGCTGCTGGGGATGAAGCTTATTTATAGAAAGTCAGTTTTCAATATCAGACACGGTAATAAATCAACAATATAAACTCTGGCTGCATGCAAGGCACACCAGCGGGCAGTATCAAGACAGAATTGTTAGCATATTCTGCCCGGTGACATAAAAAATGCTTCTGTGCAGGTAAAAGTTGAAGAGTGTCTCTTCTCTTTCAGATTTATGCAGTAGGAGGCTATTGATACAGGAGATGGGTGAGATTTTAGGCTTTGCAAGTCATGTGGCCTCTGTTGTAACCACACAATTCTACTGCTGTAGTGTAAAATCAGCCTCCGATGATATGCAAAGGAATAAGCATAACTACATTCCAATAAAACTTTATTTATGAACACAGGTAGTGGGCTGGATGTGGCTCAGGACTGTAGTAGTTTGCAGACCCTGTTCTAGATGGGAGAGGAGGGCCTGAACTGGTGGCAACACTTGGGGGATATAGAATTCATGAGACCTGATGACAATTGATTTTGAGGAGAAGAAGATGAGAAAAAGAGTGGGGACTTTGGGAGGACAATGGTGCCACTATCTGAGATGGGAACAAGGATGGAAGAAATGACTTGTGTGATGGTGGGGTTGTGGATAGAGTGCTTTGGGTATTGAAATAATAAATTTGAGGTGCCTTCAGAATATTTCTGTGGAAAAGTCTAGGCAGCATTTAGAAGTATAAGGACAGATCGAGAGAGAAAGAGAGAGAGCTTTGGGTAATTTGGGAGTTGTCTCCATGAAGGTGATATATCTTGAAGCCATAGGTGTAGGTGAGATCACACATGGAGGGTTTGTAGAATATGAACTAATGTATATAAAAGTGCTCTTTAAACTGTAAGGCATTATACAAATGTAAAATATTCTTATTATTAAATGTGACAAACAGAAGCATAAAAGGCAGTAACAACCGTTTTATGTCTCAGAATCCCTGCTAGTTCCCAATTATTGCATTTTCATTCTGTGATGGCCTTTGAACAGCTCTTTTTTCCTCCCCTTGCGTACACACAGAGATTATCATCCATTAAACATTATGCATGTGTTGGCATAATGCCTCCCACCACCTTCTCCTTCCCCAAAAGATACTCTCAAACTTCTTTTGGTAGACATAAACTTTTAAGAGGGCTGAGACAAAGACACAGAAATGCCACTTTGATATTAGGGTCCAATGCTTGGAGTTTTATTTAAATGAGGAATGAGGCAGCAGGTTTAGGGATATCAATATTTAATCGTTTAGAGGGTAAAACAGACACAGAATGCCGGGGCAGAAAAGACCTAAGACATAATATCAAGTTAGAGTTGAGGAAGCCCTGAATTCTTGAAGAGTCTGTGGGGAAATTGCTCTTTTCTCTGACCTTAAGGACACCAGGGCTGTCCCCTACGCAGGTCCGATTTTCATTTCCAGGGCATTTCACTTATCTACTGCTGCTAAACAAATGATGCCCAAATGTAGTGTCTTAAAAAACAGAAACTCATGTTATCATGTTTCAGGGTTTGTAAGTCTGGAATTTGGCTATTACCCAGCCAAGGGTGACTCTTCTGTTCCATGTAGCATCAGTGGAATCACTTGCTGGTATTCAACAGGTGGATGGGCTGGTCTGGGAGGTCTGAGACAGTTTCACTTGCAAGTCTGACACCTTGTTCAGGTGGCTGGAAGGCTGAGCTCAGCTGAGACTGGGGACCAGAAAACCTACATGTGACCTCTTGAGCCTGGTGGCTTCAGGATAGTCAGCTTTTTTATGTAGCAGCTCAAGGTCCAAGAGTGACTGATCTGGCAGACAAGGGATATGGTGGTGAGCTCTCGTGGTGCAGCCTGAAGTCACATGGTGTGACTTCTGTTATTCCGTTGGCTGAAGTCATCATGAATCTTTGGTTCTGTCCAGATTTAAGGGGAGGGGTGGCAAACCCCACCTGTGGATGGGAAGAGTATCAAATAATTTGTGGCTATTTTTTTTTAACCGCTACATAGGCCATCTGGCAGAAAGATGCAGCTCCTCGATGACAGCTCAGATGATATGGATGCCAAGGAAGTGCTGCCCTCCTAGGCCCAGCATTTCTTGGAGCCAGGAAGGTTCCAGCATGTCATGTAGGTTATATATTTGTGAGATGGGTTCCCCTACCTAGAGGGTAGATCCTGAGACCTGGATGCAGGTAGTTTATTTTGGGAAGTGATCCCAGAGAACAGGAGCAGGGGATGGTGAAGGGTGAAATGGGGAAGGAAGGAGCACCAATTCCAGGGGACATTGTCAAGTTGGTCACTGCTATGGGCTTCTGGGACTCAGCCTTGCTGAGATCTTCTGAAGAGCTGTGGGGTTCCACCTCAGAATTGTCTGTCTGGAGGCAGACAAGAAACACACCAGCTCCTACCTCCCACTGTCCAGGGGCTGCCCCATGGGATGTTGGCTTTTTCTTACTCTCAGCTCTACCCAGACCACCTACACCATGATGGTAGCTCATATCGCATAGCATCAGACAGATCCTGGGCCAGACAGTCAGGCCCACGGTGAGCCAAACTGAGGTGCTGTCAAATTACACATGCAGGAAGCTGGTTGCCATAGCAACGGATAGGGTAAAAGGTGGGCTAGGAAACCGTGAGGTGGCCACAAGAGGTACCTGGTATGCATGCACATGCTTGAACTTCCCCATTAACTAAGCCAAACACACAGGCTTTAAAGCAAGGGCGCTACACAGCAAAAACATGTAGTAGAGCTTATTTCAGTTTTTCCCTTCCTCTGGATTCCTACCGAGACAACGTGTGGCTGCCAGGGACACTCTACTCAAGGCCCATGTCACCATTCTGGAAGAGCTTACATCAGTAATAAATGAACTCCTCTTTAAAAGAAAAAAGGTTTGTACAGATCACACTTTCCTGGATCATGAGCAAACAGCTCTAGCAAGGGCCACATCCTTAACTCATGGGAGAAACCAAGACTTGGTGACTGGCCAGGTATCCCCAAACAAGACCCCTGCCCTCAGCACTCCAGTGGACAGGAAAACACATTAAAACCTTTAGCCTCCTCTCTCCAGTCCCAAGAGGAGAGTCAACATCAATCGTGGCTGGTGATGTTTATCATTGCTTCTGCTCAACAGTATCAGAGGACGACCCAATGGATGGAAATGGCAGGAACAAGATCAACGTAGTCTCAGAGGCCATTTTCCAAGCTCCTAGTGAGAAAGATAAGTTCACCCTATTCTAAGTGAACCCGTGTGTGAAATCCATATTTCTATGTAAAAGAAAGATGATTCATCTCATATTTATATATAAAAGAAAGATAGTTCATCTCTTTGCAAAAGGAGTCTCCAGGGGACTAATTTGCCTATTGAGCTCCCCTGGGGCATTTTATTTGTGGTTTTGTTATTGAAAGCAGAGGCCTGCATGGCATGCTGTAATGGTTCTCAAAATGATTCTAGACTGTGGATATTTTATTTCAATGAAAGCCTTTGTGAAAGTTCAGTAAATGAGTCAGATGGAAAACTGCCGCTCAGCTTCAAGATGGGGATAGGCACCTGTAATTGCAGATTCTTCTCTCAACCTCTCTTCATCTCTCCTCTTGCCTTGACCCTTGTCAACACACCTTGTATAGCTCCTAAGATCATGGCTTGGAAGTCTCTGCTGTGTTGTAGAAGTCAGGAATGTGTCCTGCTGCCAGCACTAGCAAATTGGATAACTGTGGCTTAAAGAAATCGGGAGTCATTTTACCTCACTTATCAGGAGGTCTCGACATGGGCGAGCACCATTGTCTCAGCTGCCGTGGCTTTATGTCTATTTCTGCTATGCTTCCTCTATTGACTTGTTGCCTTATGGTCTCAAAAGAACTGTAGCATCTCTAAATGTCACAGCTGAGTTCAAGGCAGAAAGAACGTTGAAGGGGAAATTCTGTAAATTGCAATGTAGCTGACACACAATGTTATGTTAGTTTTGGGCATACAACCTAGTGATCAGACACGTCTGTATGTCATGCTGTGCTCACCACAAATGTAGCCACCATCTGTCACCACACAACACCATTGCCTATATTCCCCCATGCTGTACATTTCATCCCTGTGACTTACTCGTTTCATAATTGGAAAGTTATGTGGAAGAAAGAAAGTTGAAGGGAAACTTTATTTCTGCCTCCCGATGGTGTATTTTTTGGGGGGATGGGGAACGTGACACATTACCAGATGACTGTCCTTTAGATGTCATTAGCCAGAAATAGATCACAGGCTCATCATGGACCAATACCGACCAAAAAGCATGAGAAGCACTTCATCCGCTAATAATTTATTTCCTGAGGCTAAGGAAAGGGCCTTTCCTTTCTGAAATCACAGAATCTCTGCCTATTTCTTGAACAAATCAGGGTTTTATTAGCTGAGAAGTGGAGATGGGGAAGGGCAGTTGGATAAGCAATTGGATAGACAGCAAACTATGTCAGTCACAGCCACTGGGCCAGGAGACCCGACTGTGAGTTCTAACTTGGCCACTTAACTTAATTGTGATGCGTTGGACAAGCTGCTTGACATGACCTGGCTGTAGCGACTTCATGTATAAATTGAGGAAAGCACCAAGTTTCCTTCTAGCTCCTGTTTTTTGGTTTTGTACAATTTTAATAACTTCCTGAATGTTCATGGCTAAACCAAAACTGGTTTGTAATCGAAACAGATGCCCTAACGGGCTTGTATTTTCAGGCAGCAAATTATATGCTGTGGATTTCAAAAAAAAACCCCACTTCTTTCGATCTTTGAGGGAACAATCAGCTATTTCCTCCTTCCCCCAATAGTTAAATTTTATAGTTGAATAGGACTGCCTTCTTCCATATAATTCTTATTTAGTTTTTCTTAATAAAGAAAGAAGGAAAAAAAATCAACCTTTCTATTTGGCACAAAGCCCCATCTAAGTAACAGGAAATTATTACCAACCCTCTGATTGATTGTCCAATATAAAACAAGGTAGATATCTTTTTAAATATAAAATTGCAATCAGTGTTTGGCTGTTTCAAGTATACAATTTTCACCAGTAGCTAACACACGTAAAGCTGAAGGTTCTGATTGGGTAATAAGTTTGTGGTTTGCACAGTGCCTGGCTTTTTGTAATTACTCAGTATGTGTTTTTTGAACCAATGAATTATGCTAAGGAGCATAAATGAGCCAGAATAGACCAGTGTAGAATTAATTCCTCAGAGTTAGATTTTTCATAGTTTTAATGTTCATGATGTTATTAAGGAAGGCATTGAAAAAGAGCATACTTAAACCGATTGATAGTATATATTATTTGTACATTAGTTGATGTACAAAAGGAAGTCAGGAATAGTGTGGCGTGCCAACTCCTTCATTGACTATGAACTGAGTGTCCTCTAGATGCCAAGTGCTCTTCTAGGCAGTGCAGTACGTGGTGAAAGAGAGAGAGGCAATGGTTTCTGCTTCCAAGGAGATTGCATTCCAGTGGAGGAGACAGACAACAAACAAGTAAGCAAACTCTATTTCAAGTTAGTGGTAAGTGCTACAAAGAAAAGGAAACAGGATAATGTGATGGTGAATGAGTTGGGGGTGGGCGGGGTGGGGTGGTGGTGGTGGTTGTGGTGGACAGCACTGGATAGAGCAGTTTTGGAAACCTTCTCTGAGGATTTGCCTTGTGAGCTGAGACCAAAAAGGAGCTAGCCATTATGAAGATCTGAGGGAACAGTGTTCCAGACCGAGGGAACAGTAAGTGCAAATGCCCTTTGGTGGTATTGAGCATAATGCATTTAAAGACAATTAAAGCCAGGGTGGCTCAAATGTAGAGAACCAGTTGGAGGAGAGTGGGAAGTGATTAGTTGGGAAAGGTGGACAAGGGGCAGCCTGTATAGAACCTTGTAGAACAAGGATATTATCCTGACTGCAGTGAAAATCTATGTAAGGTTTTAGGCAGAGGAGGGACATGGTCTGCTTTAAATTTTTGTGAGATCTTCTATCTGCTGGTTGGAGAATGGATGGATGGAGGCAAACCAGAACCAAAGATATCAGTTTGAGGGCTATTGCCATAATTTAGGTGAGGGAAGACAATGCCTTATGCACCAGGAGATGGGATAGATTTGATTTCTATGTTGGAAGAGGAGTCACTTGCTAATGACCTGTACATGGGGGTTGGTGAAGGAATGAAAGGAATTAAGGATGGCCACTTGGTTTAGGCTGAAGTGACTGGCAGGAAGGGTGACTTTTTTTTTTTTTTAATGGAAGATGGGGATGGGGAGAAGCGCTTGGGGTGAGATGGTGGTTGGCAGTCAGAAGTTCTGATTTGGAAATGTGAGATCTGAGCTGTGTTGCAGACATCTACACCTTGAAAGTCTACTTTGAAGCAGGGGCTTTACAAAGGAGTCCTCCTAGGAATGCAATGGTTAAAGACAGAAGCGAAAGGAACAATTTCTAACAGACCCTCACTAACAGAATCTGCACAGTGCTCTGCTTTCTGTAGCTTCTTTTCTTAAATACACAGAGAGAACTCTTCCAACGTAATCTCCCTGATCAAGGAAAGAATTGAGAACACACATGTTTAAGACCTTTAGGATGGACTTCCCTAATCCCCTCTTCACCTTTTTGATCCGTTCAAGTGCTTACATCGGCAGAAAATCTAAGCAAATAGAGGCAACTTTGTAGAGAAATGAATTGTGGAGAAGTCTGCTAGGATTACCAAGATTAATGGAAAAGAAAAGAGCTGTCCTCAAATAAGTGCAAAATGAAATACCAGAATGATGCTGGAAACAAATCAAAAGAAAAAAAAATCATCCAAACCCTAAGGTTATGTTTTTATTTTAATAAAGTGGAAATGTGTAGGCAGGAAATTATTAAAAAAATTTTTTTAACTTGGTGAAGCTGTTCAAATAAAATCTGCATGCTTTTAATTATAAATTAAACAGAAAGGACTTTGGGCGTCTCAAAATTGGGAACCTGAGTTTTATGCTGTCGATATGAGTAGAAAGTGTTAGTGCTAGAATCTGCCAGGTTTGAGACCTCATGGGCCCCCATAGGGTGTCTTGAGGTGGTATTAAGGCAAAGTGATCCAATGATACTCTATTTCTTGAATCTTAGAACTCTAGAATTTTTCTTAGAGTCCCTTGGTCTCTGGGTACGTTGCTAAAAATTCTGTTATGGCACATTTGATTCAGGCAAATGAATTTCTTCTCTCTTCTCCCGCCCTCCCTATAGCCAGGTTCTGGAAGTACCCTTGAGAAGGGGCTACCCGCTGGCTGACTCACTTGGGTTCTTAGCTTTCTCTTCCTCCTTCCTCTGGCAGGTGAAGGGCTGCAGGTTGGATGGATGACCAGACTGGCAGGCACTTGATTTTGATGGGCAGGCCTACGGAGATCTTGAATGTATATAGGTTTTGTGTACAGGAATGGTTTTTCTTTAATTAAAAGTTTTAGTTTACTTTTCATCTTTATTTTTGGCTTAGCATTAGAAATTTTATTTTAGAAATTTAGGGGCACCTGGGTGGCTCAGTCAGTTGGGCGTCTGACTTTGGCTCAGGTTATAATCTCACGATTCTTGGTTTCAAGCCCTGCGTTGGGCTCTGTGCTGGCAGCTCGGAGCCTGAAGCCTGCTTTGGATTCTGTGTCTCCTTCTCTCTCTGCCCCTCCCTGGCTTGTCCTTTGTCTCTCTCTCTCTCAAAAATAAATAAACAATCCAAAAAAATTTATATGTGTTACATGCCAAAAGTGTTAGAGTCTACCAAGGTACAGTTGACCTTTTAACAACATGGGTTTGGACTGCGTTGGGTCCCTCTATATGCGTTTTTTTTTTCAATAAATACAGTACTGTCCTGTAAATGTATTATGAGTTTGTCAATAACATTTTCTTTTCTGTAGCTTACTTTGTTATAAGAATATGGTGTATAATGCATATAACATACAAAATGTGTTAATCGACTGTTTATATTATTGATAAGGCTTCTAGTCAACGGTGGGCTATTAGAGTTTTGTTTTTAAATCATGAGTGGTGATCCACTAATATGTCATGAAATGGATTTAGTGGTATTGACCAAGATATTAAAGAGTAAAATAAGATAAATAGAATAAAAGCATCAGTGTGCCTTGCACATAGGAAGGGTATCATTTTATGGAACTTCTTTTATAGATAAACCTGTATGTCCTGGGTCATGATGCATAAATGAATTTTTTTTTTTGCTCCAGGTTGTGATTAAAAAGAAAAGTTTGAGGAACATGCCCCCAGAGAGTAGGGACTGAGAGAATATGGCCTCTGTGGTTAGGAACCTTGTAGAGAAGAATGTTCGCTCCATACTTATTAGCTGCCTGACCCTGGGTACCTTTCGTAACCTCTTCGAACTTCAGATTCCTCATCTGTAAAGTGGAGATAAAGTTACATTCTGCCTTGAAGCATTACATTTGTTGAGAAGATTAAAGCCTTGAGTACAATGCCTGACACATAACTGTCCAATAAATAGCAGCTATTATGAACATTTATGGAAATTGGTTATTAATTTGTGGTGGCTGGGTGTGGCAGGAGAGTTGTAACAAAAATAAGTCCTATGGGCCTGTTTCCGGTGTAGAAAATAGGTATGGTCCTGCTGTATTCTCCCTAATATTCACTATTGGTCTTCTCTCTGGAATGGCATCTGAGACCTTATTTCAAAGCACTTGTCTGAAAATCAAGACTCCCTCGGGGCTCCTGGGGGGCTCAGTCAGTTGAGCATCCGACTTCAGCTCAGGTCAAGATCTCACAGCTCGTGGGTTCAAGCCCCACATTGGGCTCTGTGGTGACAGCTCAGAGCCTGGAGCCTGCTTCAGATTCTGTGTCTGTCTCTCTTCCGTCTCTCTCCCATCTCTCTCTCTCTCTCTTTTTCTCTCTGTCTGTCTCTCTCTCTCTCTCTCACTCTCTCAAAAATAAATAAACATTAAAAATAAAAGAAAACCAAGACTCCTTCAGTAGGAATGCAATTGTTAAGATTTTCAAGATAGCATAAATTGCACTTTGATCTCTATTCCCTTTCCCAAAGGAATGAAATTAGTAGTAGCCGACCCAGCAATTGGTATGGGTTGTACACGGCTGTGTCCCTCTTTCTCGGTGGGGATCTCTTCCATGTGTTGAAGTCAGCCTTCTGCCTCCAAGAGTTCATTTCTCTCCTTCAGGCTGTGCTTTCGGTATACTCATCCACACTATGGGTGCTTCCCATGATTATTGGTAATTTATTTAGGGATGGCCCTTTTATTATCATGGTTACATTTAGTTGTTCTTCAACTCAATAGATTTATGAAGACATTTAAATATTGTAAGTTCACCCTTTAAGTGTACAATTCAATGATTCTCGAATGGACAACTCGATGTATCTTGAATTTATGGGGGTAACTAACCATCACCACAATCATCCAGTTTTAGAACATTTCCATCATCTCCAAAGATCCCTGATGCCCATTTGTAAACCCTCCCATTCCCATTGACCCCGGGGCAGCCATTAATCTATTCTCTGTCTTTATAGATTTATCTTTTCTGGACATTTCGTCGGGATGAAATCATGCTATGGTCTTTTGGGTCTGGCTTATTTCATTTAGCACGTTTTTGAGGTTCAGCCATGTTGGCGCATGTATCAGTATTTCCTTCCTTTTTATTGCCTGAGAGGGTTCTTTACATGGATATACATTTGTTTCTCCATTACCACTGATGGATATGTGACTGTTTCTACCTTTTGGCTGTTATGAACAGTAGTGCTAAGAACATTCGTATACAAGTCTTTATATGGTGTATATTTTTATTTCTCTTGGGAGATAACTATGAGTGGAATTGATGGGTCATATGCCCAAGTTATGTTTGGATTTTTATTTTTTAATTTTTTAAATGTTTATTTATTTTTGAGAGATAGAGAGACAGAGCGTGAGCAGGGGAAGGGCAGAGACAGAAGGAGACAGACTCTGAAGCTGGCTCCCAGGCTCTGACCTGTCAGCACAGAGCCCGACTTGGGGCTCAAACTCACAAACCACGAGATCATGACCTGAGCCGAAGTTGGCCGCTTACCCGACTCAGCCACCCAGGTGCCCCCTTTTTTTTTTTCAAATGTTTATTTATTTATATTTGAGAGAGAGAGAGATTTTTAAAGAATTTGCCAAACTGTCTTCTAAAGAGTTTGCACCATTTTACATTCCCACCAGCAAACTATGAGTGTTTAGTTTCTGTGCATCCTTGTCAACTTATTACTGTCTGTCTTTTTGATGACAGCTACTCCAGTGGGTGTGCAGAGGTAGCTTATTGTAGTTATAATTTGAATTTTATCCATGGCTCATATTGTTGAGCATGTCTGCATGTACTTATTGGTCATTTATATATTTTCTTTGCTGAAATGTCTATTCAAACTGCCAAAATATTAAGTGGGTTGTTTGTCTTCTTATTGTGTTGTAAGAGTGCATTCTAGATTCAATAGATCTATGATTTGCAAATATTTGCTGTCAGTCTATGGCTTGTCTTTAAGTTTTCTTAAAATTCTTTTTTATTCGGGTATAATTGACACACTGCTATATTGCTTTCACATGTACAACACAGTGTGATTCAACTTCTCTACCCATTATGCTATGCTCACCACAGTGTGCCCTTGGAAGAACAAAGCTTTTAATTTTTATAAAGTGCGATTTATCAAGTGTTTTTTTAAAAAAATTCAAGCTTGTAAAAATTTTCTTCTGAAAGTTTTATACTTTTAACTCTTAAATTTAGGCTAGGGGTGCCTGGGTGGCTTAGTGGTAAAGTGTGTGACTCTTGACTTCAGCTCAGGTCATGATCTTGAAGTTAATGAGATCAAGCTCCATGTTAGGCTCTGTACTACTATTTGTAGTAAGTTTTGAAATCAGGAAGTATAAGTCCTCTGACTTTGTTCTCCTTTTTCAAGATTATTTTGGCTATTCGTGGTCCATTGCATTTTCACATATATTTTAGGATCAACCTCTTGATTTCTCCAAGAAAGGCAGCTGGGAATTTTTGTCAGGAACTAAACCGAATCTGTAGTCCAGTTTGGGGAGAATTGCCATCTTATTAACATTGAGTCTTCTAATCTGTAAACATGGAATGTCTTCTCCATTTATTCATATTTTCTTTAATTTCTCACCACAATGTTTTATAGTTTTTAGTGTACAGACCACAGATTTCTCTTGTTACATTGATGCCTAAGCATTTTATTCTTTTTTTATTTTTTAATTTCTTTTTATGTTTTTTAAAATTTATTTTTGAGAGATAGAGAGAGACAGTGTGAGCAGGGAGGGTCAGAGGGAGAGGGAAATACAGAATTGGAAGACAGGCTTCAGGCTCTGAGCTAGCTGTCAGCACAGAGCCCCACGTGGGGCTTGAACCCACGAACCATGAGATCATGACCTGAGCAGAAGTCGGATGCTTAACTGACTGAGCCACTCTTTTTTTGATTAAAAAAATTTTTTTTAAATTCCATTGCTTAATTTCATTTTCCAGTTGTTCATTATTAGTACCTAGAAATAAATCTATTTTTATATGCTGATCTTGTATCATGTAATCTTGATCATATTTATTAGTGCTAATAGTTTTAGTGGAGTCCTTGGTATTTTCTACACATTTGTTCATGTCATCTGACATTACACAGTAATGTCCGTGAAAATGGCAGGGGAAGGAACTCAAAAAAGTCTTCCCCTTCATAAAAGCTATGAAAAACATGGCAGAAATGGGCAGACGTAATTTTTTCAGAACTCTGGAAACTAATCAAAAGCTTGCAGCAACCCAGGGAGTGCTTATTTAAGAAAACTATTGAGTATTGGCAAGGGTTTTATGGCGTTTTAGCTTACCCTAGTTTCATCCACCGATCTCCAAATCTTGACAGCCCCTAGCAAGCTGCTCCTGGCCCGCCTTGCCCAGGTAGAGCTCCCTGCGTCTTGGAACTGGGGGCTGGGGCATGCAACAGCCTCAGGCAAAAAACCACAGTAAACCCTCCAGTTCTTACTGGGATTCAATAGGTTTCCGGGGCGGAGGGGGGGTATAAATGCTCATCAGTTTGTTTTTTGCCTTTGGTCAGTTTCCAGATTCCACAAATGGTGGCTTTTGACAATTTCGTCCCGTTTTATTGTGGCTTTGGGGGCGGAAGATTTACTGAGATCCTCACTCAGTGATTCCGGAAACCCTGACCCAGGAATGGCCTTCCGTGATTAGGCTTGCACACACCACACCCAGACTGGGAGGCTTCTCAGAACATAGCAGATTCATGGGCACCTGGGGGGCTTAATCCGTGTAGTGTCTGACTCTTGATTTCAGCTCAGCTCATGATCTCTCACTGTTTTGTGAGTTCGAGCCCTGCAGTGGGGCTCTGCACTGACAGTGTGGAGCCTGCTTGGGATTCTTTTTCCCTCTCTGTCTGCCTCTCCCTTGCTCACGCTGTCTCTGTCTCTCTCAAATAAATAAATAAATAAATAAATAAATAACCTATGTGATTCATATTCAGAGTAGTGTCTGTATGTCTTGGGCAGAGCAAGGGTGGAGGAAGTTCCATTGATATGTCTCTTTGATATCTCATCTACTTTCAAAACGATACTTACAAGGGGACTGAGCACCCTGTATTCAGAGAGAGGATGGGCAACCAGTGCCCCAGACGTTTGCCACTGCACGAAGGAACGTGAAGGCATGTGTGGGTGGGGACTCCACACAGCATCTGAGGAAGAGTCTTCAGGATGGAGAACCAAGAAAAAAGAGTGGGGAGGCGATGTTTTCTTTCATAAGACATTAATTGTGAGAAACGTGCAGATGGAAAAACCACCTATGGAGGAAATTTCTGGGTTCAAACAAATTCCCAAGGGGTACATTTCTCTTCCTCTTTCCATATTTATATATCTATCAGTTGTTCTGTGTCGGTCATGGACCCCCTTAATTAGAGGCAGTGATGACTCTTACAGTATTGTGGCATCTCTGTATCTGTGTGTATGTTACAGGGATACCCTTCTCACCGAAAGCTTCTTGGGGGTATCTGAGCTGCTATATGCAAATGAAGCTTTTTGATGTGCATTTTCAATTAATCAATGCTTCTTGCATAGAATAAATGGAATTAGTGTTTCTCCCTTACCAGCTTGAATGCGTAGGTTATAATGCTAATGAAGGTTGGTTTTTTTCTGATGCTGCTTCCACTTTCATGCACTACCTTTTGCTTATTTTACTAATTGCCTGTGCAATAAGATGGTGTCTAAATTGGTCTAAAGGCATCATTCTAAATTTAAAAACAACGTTAAGAAGCAAAGTAATCCCCACAAGCATGTGTCTTATGGATGAGGGTGAGCATTTAACCAATTATGATGCCAGAATCATGTACGCAATGGCAGAAGAAATGCCCCAGGGGAGCAGAACCCCATTTTGAAAAAGCAGATCTGTTTCTATTATCCCTTTCTCCATCTTCTCTGGTGTTTTCAAGAGAAATGGGATTTTGCAGCTTTGGGGAGCTCTTGTCTATTCTGGGTAATTATCAGAACCGGGAACTGGAGGAATTCAAGAAGAGAGTTCCAGCACTCTATTCTAAAAAAAATACCATAGAAGCAGTGAGTTTTTGGTTTTTAATGGCCAGCCTCTATCCATTTTGTGAGCAAATGTCATACTAAAAGACAGAAATACAGCTTAGAGACTCGCTTCAGAGGACAAATGGCCTGGGGGGGCGGGGAGGTCCAGGCAGCTATAACTTAGTGCCTTAGTCATCTTTAATAGAAATGGAGTCTTGAGCCAAGCCTAATATATAATGTATCATAAAACATATGTCTGTCAGTCTCCCAGGTACGATAAATAGGGAAAACACAGACCTCAAAGGGAGGCGATGGCAGGCCTCACAGAGGGGCTCAAATTAGTTGGCTGGTTGTGGGGGTTGGAGGCTGTGGGGGAGGAATGATGTCATGTGTATTTTTAGTGTTTCTAAGAAGTGACTGTCTCCAGCCCTGTTCCGGTGGGTCGTGGAAGGGGAGGGGCTGGAGTTATAAATCTGCCTGGGACAACTGAGAGGGTGCCCATCTTCCAGATGATTGAGCTCTTTATATTTAGAAGGTAGGACGGCAGGGAAGAGCTGGGCCACATCTCCCTGCTGGCGTGTCACAGGATGTCCCCCACCTTTGCATCTTGCCGTTGCTTCATCCTTTTCTGCTGGGGAAACTGGCTCAGGGCACCCTGGTAAGAATGGCTGTCTCTGTCCCCATGCTGGAGAGCCTGAGTTGCCCTCTCTCTCAGGGGGCCCTCAGCCACCATCTGAATTTCCTACAGCACCAGTGTTTCTGTCCTCGGCTAGACAATCCTTCCTGGTAGATTCTTGTCCTTTCTCATTATTGAGCTCACTTCTGTGAGTGCCGGTTCCACCTATCAGTTGAAAGTCATTGGGTGTAACCTCTATGACTCAGTTTCCTAATCTGTATAATAGAAAGCATAAATTATCTCTTTGGGATTCCAATACAGATGTGCTGACTTCAACTCTAAATCATGTTCTATGGTTCAAAATGTCATCTCTGCTGTATTTTTCTAATTTTTTCATAGTTTATTTTTGAGACAGAGAGAGACAGAGCATGAATGGGGGAGGAGAAGAGAGAGGGAGACACAGAATCTGAAACAGGCTCCAGACTCTGAGCTAGCTGTGAGCACAAAACCCGACGTGGGGCTCAAACCCATGAACTGCAAGATCATGACCTGAACTGAAGTCGGAAGCTTAACCAACTGAGCCACCCAGGTGCCCCTCTGCTGTATTTTTCTAAACTGTGCCCTGCCTCTCTTTTAAAAAACCCACTGAAATAGGTCCCTACATCAAGTCCTTTCAAAATACATCGACCTGGCTCCATTCATTCCATTTATGCTAAGAATGCTCTCTATTTCTGGAACTTTCTATCATTCTACCTCTCCCGTGTCTCAGCACACAGGCAAGCATGCGCTCAAACAAACACATGTGCACGCTCATACACAGCGCACGGAGCATCCAGAGAGTGGCTCTTTATGTGATATGCGGTGTTACTTGCAGATGTACTGGGACCAGGCCTTTGCCCCAAAGCTGCGAGGAAAGCAGCCCTTTATCCCACTTGAACCCTCATTCTTCCGATTCCTGATGGCTTTTCCATGAATGTTCTGCTAGGAACTACTAAATTATTCCCTCAGACTCAGCAAGCATGGCCATGGGTGAGTTAGCCGGAGACTGGAGGTGGGCTGTTGTCAGGGGCGTGAACAGGCATCTAAACCCGCACTGACTCATGTGCTGGTGTATCTCAGGATCAGCCCTGTTCACCCAGCTGCGTCTAGTTTTTTTTCATATTTGATATTATGAATATTTATGCAAATTCACACTTGCCCAGTTTCCCAGTGATTTTATTTTTTTGAATTAAAAAAAATGTTTGTTTTTGAGTGAGAGAGAGAAAGACAGCATGAGTCGGAGAGGGGCAGAAAGAGAGGGGGACAGAGGGTCTGAAGTGGGCTCTGTGCGGACAGCAGAGAGCCAGATGCGGGGCTTGAACACTCGAACTGTGAGATTATGATCTGAGCTGAAGTTGAACGCTCAACCAACAGCCACCCAGGCGCCCCTCTCAACGATTTTAAACCCTGCTTCAGAGCTTGAGTCCCACCATATCCTTTTGCTGTCTCTTCTGCTGTTGTCTATAAGGATCTTTCTTTGGTAGAATGGTTTTAGCTTTTGATCATGATCCATGTAAGAAATACATTTTATACTTTATACTATATTTTATACTGTACTTACATACACGTACACAAATATATGTTATTGAAGCAAGGCTTTTCCAAAACTATACCAATCCTTCCTACATGCCAGTTCATTCTGATCTATTCTATTCTTTCTATCCCATCTTAAAATGATGCTCTTGACCCATTGGGATAACATTGTGTACAAACCCATCTCCTCTTCTGGGTACACAGCCAGTCTACATTTTCAAGCTTCCTTTGGGTTTGATGTGGCCAAGCCACTGAGTTCTAGCTAATAAAATGAGGTTAGGAGCAATGTGTGCCTCTTTCAGGTCTGCCCCACAAAACCCTTCCATATACGAGCCACGAGCCTTTTCCCCAGTCCACGGGCTTGATGAAGGCAAATGTGAGGATCGGGAAATCACATGCTTAAGATGGCCATGCCTCAAGATGGAGAGAGACTTAGCCCCAGCCCCTGAGTCTCTGGTTAGAACATCTGTTTTGAACGTTATGTGAGGGACAAATAAGCTCCTATTTTTTTAATGTTTCTTTCTTTATTTTGAGAGAGAGAGAGAGTGAGCGAATTCCAAGCAGGGTCTGAGCTATAAGCACAGAGCCTGATGTGAGGCTCAGTCTCACAAATCCTGAGATCATGACCTGAGCCAAAACCAAGAGTTGGATGCTTAACTGACTGAGCCACCCAGGCGCCCCAAGCTTCTATTATTGTGAACCACTATGCGTTTTGGGTTTATCACAGCAGCCTGCATTCTCGTAACTAACATTTCCCCGATAAACTCATAGGCTGACTCTGTTTTCACCAAGTGCATATATCATCCTTTTTAATTTAAAGTTTTCCAGGTAGAAAGTACATATATCATCTTTTTTAATTTAAAGTTTTCCAGGTAGAGACTTTCTACAGCACTCAACACCTCTTTGTTTCCCCTGAACCCACTAGACCCACCAAGCAGCACTCCATAATTGAAGATACCAAAGCACCACAAGCTGCTAAACAGATTGTCGGATGCAGTTGTCAGAAAAGAACTCTGACAAGTATTTGGGCCCACATTTGTAGACCACCAGTACTTAACCTAATCGTCTTGTGCTCACAGTACAGCATTTTTAAAAGTGGCAATTTTAGGTTGGGATAGTGAGAGGTAACTCGATTAGCAAGCGCTGTACTATCTTGAATAGAGAGAAATTCCCAGCCAGGGATGCAAAACTAGGAAAGGGGTTTTGTTAGGGATGGTCAAAGCACAGCCTCTCCTTCACCTTACTTGTACTCTCTGAGCCCTTTGGGGGTTTTACAGCCCCTGATTATTGCTCTGAAACTCTGGAGTAACTCCTGGAATAAAATTGGCCAGAATGGGGGGATGGTGCCTGGATAGCTCAGTTGTTAAGCATCTGACTTCGTCTCAGGTCATGATCTCTTGGGTTCGTGAGTTCAAGTCCTGCATCAGGTGAGCACGAGCCCTGCCTTGGGTGAGCAGGAGCCTCTCTTCAGGTAAAAATACTGAGCCTGGCTTCAGGTGAACCTCGCTGCTCGCTCTCTCTCTCTCTCTCTCTCTCTCTCTCTCCCTCCTGGGATTCTTTCTCTCTCTCACTCTCTCTCTCTACCTCTCACTCACTTGTGTCCTCTCTCTCTCTCTCTCTCTCTCTCAAAAAAAAAAAGTTGCATGAACAGGAACAAGCATCCTGGCTAGGCACAAAGTCCTTCATCGCCCCCAGAGAGGAAATAATCAAGAAAAGAATTTACAAGCTTGTCATTCTTCAGCTTCCTCCCTATAGCCCTTCTGCATCCTTCTCCTTGTCTCCTTTCCTAGAACCCAAACCGAAAAAACAAAAATCCCTGGTATTGCAAAAACCACTTTGCTGGGCTTCATACCCAGCCTTGACTTGAGAAGACTGGTTTGTGTCTTCCACCTGTCACCTTCTTTCCCATCCTGCCCGGAGGGCCACGAATAATGCCTGCTCTCTGTAAGCTCTGAACCTTTTCTGTGCAGTCAGGGTTGAGAACCACCTTGGGAGCCTTTAGCCAGATCCAGGGCTTCTCAAACTCTCTGTGCCTATCAATCACCAGGAGATCTTTTTTAAAAATGTTGACTCTCTTCCACTAGGTCTGGGCTAGACCTGTGATTCTGCACTTCTAACAGGCTCCCAGAAGATATCTTTGCTGCTGCCCCTAGGACCACACCTCAGGTAGCAAGGAGCCCGATGACCAGGTCAGGTTATTCATCACCATCGGCCCATGCAGGCTGTCATCTGGTAGAATAAGGGGAGTCAGGAATCATTTGCTTTGTCTCATATTCATTCATCTGGGGATCTAATTCCATTCTGCCAGGCAGACACCATAAGGATTAACAACCATCTCCAGACAAGGTAGGACACTTTTGCCAGACTCTGACTCTTAATTGCTGGGTAGAGTAAATCCACCCTTATCGAAGGGATATATGTTCTACGACCCCCAGTGGATGGCTGAAGCTGCAGAGAGTAGCAGACCGTATATAAATCATGTTTTGCCCTATGCAGACAGTCCCCAACTGACGGTGGTTTGACTTAGATGATTTTCTGACTTTCAGTGGGTGCGAAAGGGATACATAAGTTCTGATCTTTTTCTAGGCTAGTGGTGTGCGACGTGATCCTTTCTCTTGATGACAGCAGAGGCAGTGAGCTGTAGCTCCCAGTCGGCACTGCGATCACAAGGGTAAATTATACAACCATTCTGCTTTCCACGTTCAGTACAGTACTCAATAAGTTACAGGAGATATACAACATTTTATTATTATTTTAGTTTTTTTATGTTTATTTTTGAGTGACAGAGAGAGAGGGAGAGACAGAGAATGAGCAGGGGAAGGGCAGAAAGAGAGGGAGACACAGAATTCGAAGCAGGCTCCAGGCTCTGAGCTGTCAACACAGAGCCCTACGCGGGGTTCGAACTCACAGACCGTGAGTTAGATCATGACCTGAGCCAAAGTCAGACACTTAACTGAGCCACTCAGGTGCCCCCACAATATTTTATTATAACATAGGCTTTATGTGAGATAATTTTGCCCAACTGGAGGCTGATGTGAGTGTACTGAGCATGTTGAAGGTAGGCTAGGGGAAGCTATGGTGTTTGGTATATTACTTGTATTAAATGCATTTTAACTTATATTTTTAATTTCTGATGGGTTTATTGGGACATAACCCTATTGTAAATCAAAGAAGATCTGTGTATATACAGACCTGTGATAAAGTTTAATTTATGTATTAGGCACAATAAGAGATTAGCAACTCTTACTAAATAATAAAATAGAACAATTATAACAACATACTGTAATACAAGTTATGTGAATGTGATTTCTCTCTCAAAATATCTTATTGTACTGTCTGTACTCACACTTCTTGTGATGATGTGAAATGAAGTAACATGAAAGACATGGGACATGTGACATAGCCTTAGTTAGGCTACCATTGACCTCTTCATAATAGTCAGAAGGAGGGTTGTCTGCTTCCGAACCGTGGTTGACCGCAAGATATCTGAAACCACAGAAAGTGAAAATGCAGATAAGGGAGGACTATCATACTCGGGTTACATGGTGATAGTTTCAAGATTCCTTATTTAGCTGAACATATTTTTTATATATAACCATTCTGAAACCTTTCTGAAAATTTTCCCTTCGGGGCGCCTGGGTGGCTCAGTCGGTTAAGCCTCCGACTTCGGCTCAGGTCAGATCTCACGTTCGTGGGTTCGAGCCCCGCGTCAGGCTCTGTGCTGACAGCTAGCTCAGAGCCTGGAGCCTGGAGCCTGCTTCCGGTTCTGTGTCCTCTCTCTGCCCCTTCCCCTCTCATGCTCTGTCTCTCTCTGTATCAAAAATAAATAAAACATTAAAAAAATTAAAAAAAACAAAAAGCAGGGAAAAAGAGAATAAAATTAATTGTTAACAATTTAAAAAAAGATGGACACATTTGATTTTCAAAAAAACAAATTTTTTCCCTTCAAACGTTTCTAACATTTTCCTTCAAACGTTATTAACAAATAACCCACCCCAGTGATTATTTTATACTGTACTTTTATTGAAGAAATCCTACAATATTGGCATTGGAGGGGATCTTGAAACCCAGCTCGCCCCCTACCCTGCATTTGAGGAGACCAGAGAAACTTTCAGACTCATTCCTAGTGTTGAGGTGTAATCGTCAAAACGTTAAAAACATGACTCTCATACAAATATAGAATGAACACGTGTGAAGGATTTTATTCATCTCATTAATCAGCGAGGAAACCAGCAAGATGGTGAGGCTGGTTCAAAGGACAGATATTTATATACAGTCGGTCAAAGGGATGCTGAAATGAATTTGCTAGTAGAGACAAAGCTGGTAAGTGTCTTATGAGACTGTAAAACTGAAATCCGAAAAGGGTCACCTCTTCTACTGGACAAAAATATACAAATTAGAATCTAACTTCACTGTCTTGGGGAGATAGGAAATGGCAAAGCCAAACACAAGCACATTCCCCTGTGGAATCAGGTAATTCTTGGATGAGCCTGGTTAAAATGACAGCAAAGGGATAATGCAGTCATTCTTCTGCTTTGATTCTGAGTTTTGGATCATTTTTCTTTATGCTCGACAGAACCGGAACCAGCATCAGGATCTCAGTACACTTTTAAACGTCCCTGTTCTTGGCAGATCAGCCAAGACATCACTTTTGGCTGTTCTTAAGTTTTTCTCTCCCAAGACAATGATATTGGATGACTACCATATGTGTGACACAGTCCCCTGGGCTTGCCCAGGGCTATCTGGGCACTCTAACACCTCCCCTCTTTCTCTCACGAGAGAAAGTATGTGTATATGTGTCACCCTGATGTCGTATGCGGATATATATGTTCATAGATTTTCTTTTTTGTTTAAGAAACTATTCTTCCATGTTGCTACTCAAATTGTTGTTAGTAAAAATAAATTTTCTCGTGGCTTGCATCAAAACTGACTTCAATGTATTAGCATGGCATGACATGGCTTGAGAAACATTAACTGAAGACCACAAAGCTCCAACATGTTTTGTAAAAATCCTCTATTTCCCTGGTTGCATGTTTGTTCTGTGTCTTTGCATCTGGCCTTGCTTTGTGTTGTGGGATCTCAAATTCTATGTACTTGGCCTGACAGCAGGAAGTGCTGGAACATATGGAGTTTGAGAAACATCGAGTCATCCTTAATTATCTGCAGCCCAACAATCACAGTACTGTGGTCACTAGTGACACGAGACTGGCTTCTAGTTCTTCACATTGGTGCTGGTCAAGTCTTTCCAATGGGGATGTGGATGCATTTTTCAAGTCGTCTGGGTCGCATGTCTCTGTGTTTTCTCTCTGTTGAGATGAGGCACAGTCAGGCTCATGGTGTTTTCAGGATCATGGTGAGCACCTTTTCCTGGACATGTCCTGAAACTCAGGGAAGGCCTTCCTTGACCATGTCTGTACTCTTCAACCTGGTGTCCTTGGTCATGGCTGATGGGGAGGTAGAAACCAAACCCCAATGGGCCAATTGAGGCACTCTCTCTCTTTCTCTCTCTCTCTCTCTCAGAAATTTGGACCTTGAAATAGAGAGAGACAGCAATGGAAAGGTGTTGACACCAAGTACCTGTTGATCATAGCTCGTTAGTGAGAAATTTGATAAACTCCTTCTCCCAAGGGCCCTTGAGCTACCCTAGGTCTACCTCACCCAGTCAGCTAACACATCATGTGATTCTGAAAAACATGTTAAATCTCACTCCACCTTTTATTGTTGCCATTAATTTTGTCAAAGTTGGTTTCAGTTGCTTAAAAGTGAGAACACTTTAAGTAATAGAGGCCTCGCCTATGTAATGAAGTAGATGGAGGCTGACCTGGCTTGGATGGGTGAAGGGGCCCTGGTTCCAGCCTCAGCTCTGCCTCTCATTTGGTGTGCCTGTGAATAAGCCATACAAATTCTCTGAACCTTGCTTTTCTCTCCCGCAACAAAAGGAAGTAGACTAGAAGAGTCGTAAGGTCCTGAGGTAGTTTAAGAGGTTTGGCTACACTAAGGGGGACTTACTGTGATGAAGCCCAAGCCATATCCAGGGGCCATGAGGAGGTGTTACATTAGAGTCTCAGATGAGCTCCCTTCTGAGAGTTAGTATCAACTGTCAGCCATGTGAGTGGCCATCTTGGATGTCTAGCCCACAGGAGCCTTCAGATGATTGCAACTCCAGCTGGCATCTGCCTGCTACCACATGACAGATGCCAAATGAGAACTGTCCAGCCAAGCCCTTGCCAAATTCCTGACCCAAATTCCCCTTCTACATTTCTGTGGTCCTAATAAATTATTGTTTTATGCCAATACGTTTTGGATTGTTTATTATTCAGCCATAGTCATGGTAACTATCTCCCCTTGATACTCCTTCACTCTCTCCCTCTATTCTTCTATTTGTCCATCCAATTCCTCCAGCCAGCCAGCATTTTTAAAGATCTGACTCTCATGGGGCCTTCAAGATAAATCAGTCGCTATCCGTGGCCTTGCACAGTATTCAGAGAATATGGGAAGGGGGAAAACAGCATGAGTGAAACAAGCTCAAACCATAGAAAACATTATAAAAGAATGGTGAGAAGGCATGGGCAGCAAGCTTTGGAAAGTCTGCATTAGGAGTGGCCAAATCTGACTGGTGAGTAAGATAGATAAGTTCCTGGCTCTCATGAGTGGACATCCCAATGAAGGAGATAGTCAATAAAGGAATAAACAACTAACCAAGGGAATCTATTGGCAATGGGAGGATGGGGTGGAGTGGGTGAGGCTGGAGCATGGGAAGCCAATTATGAGACTGAGGTAAAGTCCAGATGAGAGAGGAAGAGGGAGAAGACTGGGTGAGGGAGAATGGAGAGAGGCTGACAGGAGAGCCAAGAACCAGCAGGCACTGGACTGGGTTTGGCCATGTATCAACGTGGCTGGCTGGGTTGGCTGGCCCATATCATTTCTGGGCTCTTCCACTTTCTTGGTTGGAAGTCACTTTACCCATCCAAGGGCCGGCCACCCTTGGATTCTCCTCCCTGACCTCCATATGAAAACTTGCCTTTGGGAAAGATTCTAAAAGAGTCATTCACATAAAGGTGCCAGGAATGAATAATATGATTTAATGTGGTGTATTTTCTTGGGGGCATCAGTTGTCTAACATTTAAACTAAATAAGTGAAGCCATAAGGGTCAGAATGTCTAGAATTGGCAAAAGGGGAGTTTTATGTGACTTAAATTGGCTTGAGTCAAAAAGGGGTGAATGCAGTAGGGCTACATAAAGAGCCATCTAAGACCCTCCCTCTTCTTTCTTCTCTGGGTTTCTTTGCCTTTTCTCTCTGCTTCTCTCTGTAGCTCAGAAGCATTTTTCTCTCTTTCAAGCTGAATGGCTTTTTCTACGTCTCTGAGCACATGGACCAAACATGGCAACCCTGCAAATGGTGTCCTTGGCCCCAAAATCGGTATCACCTTACGCATCTATCACCTGCAGCTAAGTACTGAACCAGCCAAGTCCTGCTTCCAAGTTTTGCTCAAGAGGCTGTAGCCCAGCTTGGATCCAAGTACACTGAGCTGTAGGAAGACTTGGACAGTTAGGAAGAGGTTGCTGGCAAGTTATCTCCGAGTGGAGCCATGCATGGAGAGGAGACAGTAGTCACCTCTATTGTACTAGACGTGAGCTTTTGGGTGGAGGGCACTCTGGGATGCAGATTCTATTCTGTTCTATTCTATTCTATCCACTATCTGATTACCTATAAGGCCAAATTTGTCCTCAGGAACCATTCTGGACACTATTGGCAGCTGTTGCTAGGACCGTCCTCCCCTTAGCCACACTGTTCCAAAAGGAGCGGAAAAGGATCAGTGACAGCTGGTGGTCTGTTTTTATTCTTTTAAGTCTCAGATGACTATAGTTGTCTGTTAATTATCCTCCAGGAAAGCTCTCCTTTACTTCGCTTCCTGTGATGGACCGATGGGCATTTAAGCCTAGACATGGTGGCACCTCTGCCGCATTTTTTCTTGCCCTGTTTTCCCAGAAGTTAAGGTCGAGGCAGCCCCTGTTGACTGGTTGCTTCGATAAAAAAGAGAGTCTGGTACTTCTGAGAAAATGCTGCCCACTCCACCCCCAGAGAGGGGCAGGGCACTAGCCTGTGCTGAGCTCCTGTTATGCACCAGACACTGTGCTAGGGACCCTTCTGTCGCCCTCCATTGATCTCATAGTGATGATGTGATGCTCAGCAGAGAGAAGTCCCATGTGGTGGGTGGGTTTGTAGCCACATAATTTCTTATTTAGATATCACTATTTTTCCTGTACATCGAATCTTCACAGTTTATCTTGTTTCTTGGAGCATGAAGTGAAGGCACAGGGCTACTGGATACCTCTTTTTGTTTTTTAAAGTCAACACAGCACAACTGTATTAGAAAAGAACGCACCGTTAGAATCCTTTTGCACTTCTAAGCAGGGATGATGTCCATCCCCATATGGGGATGTATGGAGGCTTTGCTGGGGGCGGGGTCATTCTTTTGCAAAGGATGAGAAACCAGAAGAAGAGAAACTTCAAACGAAACATCTAAACGTCTTTTGTTTGAACTTAAGCGTGCTTCCAAAGAGCTTTAACATTTTAGTATCTTGCCCCCCGAATGGAAGGATTCCTTCAATTGGCTTTAAAGAGCAAATTGCACAGGCATTCTCAGGCCAACTGAACATTGGTTAGTGGCTGTAATGGAATTCCTAGTCACTTCAGAGCCTTCAGGGATTGAACCTTAGTTTTCCACGCGGGGGGAGCCTGCCAGGAGAAAGGTGAGCACGAAGTGCTGATGTTGGTATTCAATCCAGACACAAATGGCTGGAAGTTCCACAGCCATAATACTAGATAGCTGAATGTATGGACTGCCTCAATGACACAAGGCAGCTTATTTGGTTTTTTGCAACGATCCTAAAAAGTAAGCGGTGTTATTCTGACTTTAGGAAGAAGGGCACTGTAGATTCAGAAGTTAAGTAACGTGCCCCGGGAAGAGCACTAAAATGCAGAGCTGAAGGGATGTGGCTTCAAATCCTGGCGAATGTCTTCTTAAGTGTGGGATCTTAGCTTTATGTTTCTCGTTCAATTTTATCAGTGCAAAAAAAATGGTAATGGTCAAAGCCACCTACATCATCTTGTTTGGGTGAGGATGAAATAAGATCCTATATGTTGGGCTCCTGCTCTGACTGCCCCATAAGGCCAGGCAGCTCACAAGTGGCAGGTCTGGGACTTGACCCCAGGGCTTTGGACTCTCAGCTTGTAGCATTCCACACCGTCCTCCATTCGGTGGGGGTGGGGGTGGATTTTGATTCCAAAATGACGATGGACTGGGGTCACGGAACAAGTTTGGGGTTCAGAGCCACTTAAGTTTGATTGATGGGTAACAGTTCCCCACTCTCCGTATGTCCAGACATACCTACTTATTTGAGAACATGGGTGCATAGATTTAAGGGGAATTCTATTCAGACAGGGCAAGAGAAATCATACCCTGATGTGGAATGTATACTTATCGACAGATGTTCGTTCTGCTAGGCAATCTTTTCTCTTATTGTTTTTCTGTATAAATCAAGTTCATTGAAGTATAATTTACATATAATAAAATGCCCCCATTTTAAGTTTGATGAGTTCTGACAAATGTATACAGCTGTGAAACCACCATGATAATTAAACTATGAAGCCGTCCTATCATCCCAGAGAGTTTGCTCCTGTTTGTTTGTTTGTTTGTTTGTTTTTGTGGCCGAATTTCCCCACTCCCAACTGTAAGTCACCACTGGCCTGCCTTCTGTCTCTGTAGGATCTGACTGTTCTAGAATTTCATATAAATGGTGTCACACAGTTTATACTCCTTCGTTTCTGGTTTCTTTTGCTTGCGTAGTGTCAGACTCGTCCATGTTGCTTTGTTTATCAGCCGTTTATCCCTTTTTCTTGCCCTGTAGTATATTCTTATGTGCCTATGCACACATGTTTATCCATTCATCCTGATGGGCAATCATTCAGCAAAGGTTAATGTCATACAGAACCACTTAGCCCTACGCAGCTAGGATCCCCTCCCTGGGCCCTGGGCTTTAGAGGACCTCCCTTGGTCTTTCCTTCAGACATGTCCTTCCTCATGAGGGGAAATGGCTGTGGGACCAAGGAGACATGACCATCTGGAACCTTGCCTAAGTACCCAGAACCAAACAATCGCCTGCTCAAGGCCCTGAGTCTGCTGCCAGGCCTGCATGGGCCTTCCCCTTGGATCAGTCCTCCTGTGGGTGTATGGTTGCCATAGACTGCTTGTATCCCCCTGAAATTCATATATCGAAACTTAATCCTCAGTGTGTTGGAAGCTGGGGCTTTGGGGCTGTGATTAGGTCCTGAGGGTGAAGCCCTCTTGAACGGGATTAGTGCCTTCTACAAGAGGCCTCAATGAGCAGCACTCTGTTTCCTTTTGCCACACAAGGACACAGCGAAAAGATGGCTATCTATGAACCAGGAAGTGGGCTCTCACCAGACACCAAATCTGCCAGCGCCTTGATCTTGGATTTTCCAGCCTCTAGAACTGTGAGAAATAAATTCATGCTGTTTATAAGCTACCCAGTCTATAGTATTCTGGTATAGCCACGGGAATGGACTAAGGAACTCCTAAGCTTGAGGGCTGGCGGTCTGCAGGTGTGGGGAGGGCGCACAGACCTTGGATGTGCAGGCTGAGCTTCCTGTATTCCTGCAGGTGTCTTCATGGGAAGATAAGAGGGGGCCTGCTGCAGGCTGAGAGCCTTGATTTGTATTCAGTCCTCAGTCCACAAGTGTTAGGGGTGGGCCTGTGGCCATAGAAGCAGGAGCAGAAGGGAGGAAGAGATTCTGAAGAAGAAATAAAAATTGTAAAGAGACAGAAAACAATTTTAGAGGTCACAGAGTGGAGGGTTGTAAAATTGGACGTGATTTTAGATTTCATGTTCTCTTATTTGTTAAGTTCACAGATGACCTCACTGAGGCCCAGAGAGGTTAAATGACTTTTCCAAAGTCACACAGCTGGTTAGAGGCAGAACCAAGGTAAGAAGTAAGATTTTCTAGTTTCTAGGCCATAGCTCTTTTAATACATACAAGGGCAGGGGCGCCTGGGTGGCTCATTTGGTTGAGTGTCTGGCTTTAGCTCAGGTCTTGATCTTGTGGTTGGTGGGTTTGAGCCCCCATGGGGCTCTGTGCTGACAGCTCAGAACCTGGAGCCTGTTTCAGATTCTCTCTCTTTGCCCCTCTTCCACTCTCATTCTGTCTCTCTCTCTCAAAAATAAACATTAAAAAATTTTTAAATACATACAAGAGTAATGGTCCTCAAACATTTTTGTTCACATTCCCTAAATTAGTTTTGTTAAACTGTGAACTCCCTTCACCCATTTTGAGGTTCACTTCTGAAATATTTTTAATCATATCTTAGAAGAATTGCAAAGGACTTAATTTCCAGCATATTGCAAATATTGTCATTTTAAAATCAAATTGTTGTGTCACACTTGGAAGTGGAATCTAAATACCAGACCCATTTACTCATGAACATCCATTAAAAAAAATACATGAACAAGCTCTTCCTTAATAGAGAGAAATTTTATGTCATTCCTTTTTCTCTTTGAACTTGAATTTTCTTTCTATTCTCCCCAAGAAATTGACCTAATATACTTCATGCTTGAGAGGTTTTTATTTCTCGCTCTATTACATTTTCCTGCACAAACACGCACACACAGAAATTGTACATCTCCATCTTCTGTGTCCTTTTGTTCATTTATTAAACAAATATTTATTGAGTGCTCATTATGTGCCAGACATTGGTCTGGATGCTGTTCTAGTAAACAAAACACAAAAATCTCTGCTCCCATGGAACTTACTTTATGGCGAGAAGAGAAACGAAGCAAGGATAGGAGATACATAATGTCACCTGGGAGGTGGTGTTGGGCATTTCAGTTCCTGAAAAGGTGACTTTTACACAAGAGCCAAAGGAAGTAATGGCTCCAGTTATGTGAATATGAGAGAAGGAGCATGTGACACAGAGGAAATCGCTGGGGCAAAAACCCCGAGGTGGGACTGTGACCGTTAGGTTTGGAGAAGGATCAGAGGACCAGCCAACATGGCTGGCACCAGGGGATGGAGAATGGGGGCCACTGGAGATGAGCTCAGAGGTCATGAGTAGTAAGATTATGTAGGGCCTTGTAGGATATGTTAAGGAATTTTAGCTTTGACTAACTGTGAAGGATTTTGGGAAAAGAGCTTATGTCATCTGACTTATTTTCACAAGACTTTTGTGGCAGCCATATTGAAGATAGACTGCAAGGGGGTATGAGCCAAGATAGAGACAGATTTTAGGGAGGGTGCTGGATATCTTCTTTTTGCTCTTCATATCTACCCTCCACCTTTCTCTACTCTGCTCTGCACCTTGTGAGGTTGATCTGTAAGGATTACATCAATGGACTGTTTGCTCTCTGGCTTCCAGGAAGGAGGTTCAACTAATGGGGACCAGTAGGAGAGAAGAGGGAGGGAGGGGAATGAAACTGGGGCATTTATTCCATGTGTTTCACTGGTTGCCTCCCTACCGAGTCTCTGCAGGTTGGCTGTGTCCCTCTACCTAAGGCCATTACTCCTGTTGGGTAGTAGTATTCTCCTTAGAAATACCCTTTTGGGATTCTGGTAACTCTCGTCTTCCATTGTTCCTCTAGGTCTAGAGGTAGCCATGGCATCCCCTTCATGTGAGTCCATGGTGCTTGATCATCCCTTAACCCTGGCCACACCTTTGCAAACATAGCCCTTTAATTAAACTCTCTTTAGCCAACCTCAGCATGCCCTCTATTTCCTCTTGGGGCCCTGGCTTTCATGGTTTTTTAATTGTTGTGTCAAAAACCACCCCAAAATGTAATGGCTTAAAATAATCATCATCATTTATTTGCTCATGATTTTATAATTTAGGCAAGGCTTGGCAAGGATAGCTCATCTTCACCCCACCTGGCATGGGCAGCCGGGGCTGGAGGACCCACTTCCAGGATGGAGGCCAACTGGGCTGTTAGGGCTTCCATACAGCCTGGAGGCTGGGTTCCAAGAGGCAGGAAGCAGAAGCCGCTAGTTTTGCTAAAGCCTAGGTCCAGAACTGACAGCATTGCTTCTTCTATGTGCAATTGGCTAAAATGGTCAGAGGCCAACGCCAGATTCAAGGGGGTAAAAAGGAGCACAGTGAATTTATGGCCATCTTTGACGCGCCATGCCAACTGAGACAGGAGGCTGCTGCCATAATCCAGGAGAGAGACAATGATAGCTTGAACCAGGGTAAAAGAGGCTGGAGCCTGCTTATAGTTTGAAGAGAGCTAACAGGGTTTGCTGACTGGATGTGAGGTGTGAGAGAAAGAGAAGGGTTGTGCTAATCTCTGTCTTCTGAGAAGCAGATGCCCAGCTGGAATGAAACATGTAAGGACTGTATGCATATTATGTCCAGTGTGAAAGAAAATCGGGAAAGAGCCAGGGAAAGCTGGCCCAGCCATCAGACCATGATGGAAGTCTGATCCTGGACGGAAGGGAGAGGGAGAGAAGGTTGGATGGAGGTCCAAGGCCACCATGCAGTCTAAGGAAGCTTCAGCAAAGCTCTTGGAGAGTTCTTGAGCCAAGGTTGGCCAACAGAGGAATCTTGTGTCCCCCAAGAAGCGGTCTGACTCAGTATCCTTGCCACAGTCAGCTATTGGTGGGAAGCAGTCCCTGGAAGGGGTGGCCTTAGTGCAATTGCAATCATGGGTTCAAGCACAGCAGGAGGTCTGTAAGGCGCATTCTCATGGCTGCCTCAGGGGCAAGGACAACCCTAAGGTTTTGACCTGGGTAGCTTAGCTAAAAGGATAAGAGGCCTGTGGGAAGAGCTGCTTTGAGGAGGAATATCAGAAGTCTGACTTCAGACATGTTAAGTTTGAGATTCCTATTTCACACCCAGTAGAAGTATCAAATAGGCGAATGGATAAACATGCCGAGATTTGGAGGGAGATGTTCATGTCACAGAGAGCAAATTACGGTTGTAAGTCTCTAAGTTAACATCTCGTCTCGATGAAGTTAGCATTCATATATTATATGCACAAAATTGATCAAAACAGCCCAGATATCAAATTTTGATAAGCCAAATGTAATTTACTAGGCCTAAAAGTAAAATTTTATTGGACATCACTTTTTTATAAGATATATCCGTGAAATAATATTCCTTATTGCTAGGAAAAACCAGAATTCAGAATCAGCTGTGTTCCCATTTAAGGGCCCAGAAATCTTGTTCACAGAAATATACAGATCAGAGTAGAAAGAATTTTATTTACAGTAGCGTTCTTTGGTTCTCTAAACCCCTTCTTCATCCTCTGCCAAGGATCCTGGAGTAGTAAACTATTATCAAAAATCACTTCTGGGGCCCCTGGGGTGTTAAGTGTCTGACTTCAGCTCAGGTCATGATCTCACAGTTCATGGGTTCAAGCCCCACATTGGGCTCTGTGCTGACAGCCTGGAGCCTGGAGCCTGCTTTGGATTCTGTGTCTACCTCTCTCTCTCTGCCCCTCCCTGGTTCACACATACACACATACACACTCCCTCTCTCTTTCTCTGTCTCTCTCTCTCTCTCTCTCAAAAAAAAAAAACACTTAAAAAATTAATTCTGATTATCAGGTTTTCCTGCAGCTTTGGTGAAAGCAAAGACCTGGACACCACCTGGCTGGCCACAAGCTTCGTTACTGAATGCTGAGAGCTACTTACTTTGTCAACACCAGCCCCAAATTTGAAACTGACCCTCGGTTTGGTGACAAAGACATTTTTTACTGCTTGGGATAGTGCACCAATGCAAGGTTCTGGAAGGATGAGAGGTGGGCCTTTTATCAGCAGACTGGAAGAGGGGCAGCCTCAAAAAGGGAGGTAGGAAAGGTGGGTTTGCAAATCCTTAGGCAGATTTCAGTTTGAAACTTGAGTCCCTTGAAACCCTCTTGCATGCAGGGTGGAGAATCTTCGTCTCATATTTTTAATTTGCACAGTAGGAAGCAGAGTGGTTGGGAAGGTCCTTGGACAAGTCTCCGGGGTTTATTTAGAAAGCAACTGGAGCAGCCCTTCAAGGCGCATCAACATAGGGCCCTTTTGGGGAGCTGATCTGGGAGGCTTTGAACTGGTGCAGGGTGAGGTCGGAGATTCTGCTTTCCTGGTTCTCTCTGCTGAAAAATAAAAGCCCAGGCTTAAGCCAGGGCCAGAGTAAGGTGGAAAGGTTGGAGAAATAAAAAAGCAAACTGAGATTGGCCTTTGGTCCAGGTGGGGGGGCGGTGGCCCAATGTAGAAGATGGGGAGGGAGCTTTTCAGAACCTGAGCAATGAGGTAGGCCACTTCAAGCTGGTTTCAAAGATTGAGGCTGCGTGTATACTGTGGGGGTAAATCTGAGTTTGGAACCAGCCCTTAAAGTTTGTATGAGGAGAAAGGATAGTTAGGATGGGAGGTGGAAAAATTATTTAATCTCAAGAGCTCTGACTCCTTAGGAGATCCCTTCCTGTTCCCTTGAGTACCATAAAGTCTCCCCACAGTGAAGGTGGCCGGGCACCTGCTACGGGGCCACCCTAACTAACTCCATTCGCCCTTTCTTTGTATAGTGGAGACATCATTGTGTTCAAGTCAGAAGACCAACAGACCTGCATCCGTCCCCTGAGGGCTGTGAGAACTTTGGAAAACTCTGTTCTGAGCCTCAGCTTCCGTATTTTTAAAATGGGAACAGAAATATTTACTTCTGCTGCTTAAGAAAAATAATTTTAGGGACGCTGGGGTGGCTCAGTCAGTTAAGTATCTACCTTTGGCTCAGGTTAGGATCTTGCAGTTCATGAGTTCGAGCCTGGCATTGGGCTGTCTCCTGTCAGCACGGAGCCTGCTTCACAACCTCTGTCCCTCCCTTTCTCTCTGCCCTTCCCCTGCTCGCTCGCTCTCTCTTTTTCTCTCTCTTTTTGTCTGTCTCAAAAATAAAAATAAAAACAAAACAAATACAAAAAAATTAATGGCTATTTTACTATTCTACTGCTTTTTAATGTCTTAAAAATCAAAGATAAATATCTGCGAATGTGCTTTCCAAATCATAATGTTCTGAAAAATCAAGCTGCTCGGGACAGTTCAATTCAGTATCAGTGAGTACTCCCTACATGCCCGGGACCAGGGCAAGGTAGACAAGGAGTGTGAGGGAACAGACGGCCTAGGGCGAGAAGCAGGAGCTGATAAGACTCATAAGGGAAGAATAAGAGACCCTGGCTGCACGGGTAGAGCAACTAGGGGAAAAGTGGGACAAAGACGATGCAGGCCGGGGCACCGGCAAGGTGCTAATGTGGAGGTATGGAAGTGTCTGGAACGTGCAGCAGACTGGGAACATTTAGCTTAATTTAGGTTAGAACGGTTTTCCCCCCACCGTTTGAAATTTTCTGGCCATGAGCAATCATACACATATGTCCTTATACATTTCTTCAATTATTTTCTGAATACAAATAATGTGTGATCAATGAACCAAAAAACTCTTTCTAGGTCTTTGAATTTACAATACTATGTTACCCTCCAAAAAGTTGAGCTGCCGTCTCCTCTGAGCGTGCTGTCTGTACCACACCCTTCCCCGAATCTACAATGACTTTTTATGCAAACACAACAAGATGACCCTTTCTGATGATGGCACTTGGTCCGTGATTTATAACTTGATCCCAAACTCTCTCTTTAATCTTGTTTCCATCTCGGATATGGTATGGAGTAATAGAGACACAGGTCTAGAGGAGGCTACCGCGGAATGAATCTGAGATTTACCACCTTGTAGATGCAAAGGTGACTGAGCCTCGCCATGCTTCAGTTTCTTTTGTCTCCGGGGGGAGTGGTTCTATGCAAAAATTGGGGGAGGTTCATGTTTGGTTTTCAAATTTTTCTATGATGATTATACATTATGTGTGTTATTTGTAAAAATCTTATAAAATGTGACTGGTTTATGTGATTATCCATCAAGATAATGAATCTGCAAAGGCAGGGGTAGGAGGGTGGTAATAGTGAGACGGGAGGGTGTCAAGTGTAAGAATGAGCAGTGGGGTGCTTGGGTGACTCAGTCATTCAGCGGCTGGCTTCGGTACAGGTCATGATCTCACAGGTGCGTGGGTTCGAGCCCTGCATCCAGATTGGTGCTGTCAGCAAAGAGCCTGTCTCCGATTCTCTGACTCCCTCTCTCTCTGTCCCTTCCTCCCTCTCTCTCTCTCTTTCAAAAATAAATAAAAACATTAAAAAAAAAAAGAATGAGCAGTGGGTGAAGGTGGTCAAGAGATAGAAATGTCCTGTTATAGGACAAATGAGTCTTGGGGAGGTAATGTATAAAATGACAACTATAGTTAATGATACTGTGTTACATACTTGAAAGTTGTGAAAAGAATATGTCTTAAAGGCTCTCATCACAAGAAAAAAGTCTGTAACCATGTGAGTGATGGATGTTAGCTAAACTTATTGTGGTGCTCATTTAGCAATATATACACATATACGCCTTAAACAATGTTAGATGTCAATGATATCTCAATAAAACTGGGAAAAAATTTATACAACCCAGCTTAAGGAACGCATACTATTTATGTGTCGAATTTTAAAAATAAGTGGAATGTAAGTTGAAAACCATTTTTATTTATTTATTTTTAAAAATTTTGATGTTTATTTATTTTTGAGGGAGAGAGAGAAAGAGTGTGAGTGGGGAAGGGGCAGAGAGAGAGCGAGCGAGATGGAATTCGAAGCAGACTCCAGGCCCAAACTCGTGAACTGGAAGATCATGACCTGAGCTGAAGTTGGATGCTTAACCAACTGAGCGGCCTAGGTGCCCCGAAAACCTATTTTTAAATGAGAGAGAGTGGAGAAAATTGTTTTTAAATGAGGGTGTGGCTGGGGTGGGAGGAGGTGAGGTCAAGGTTCCCTTGCCAGTATGCTTGGGGCTGCCCTCTGTTCACCTTCCTTTCCAAGTCTGCGAGATTCTGAACTCCTCCACACTGACTCTGCCTGTGGGGAAAATGTTGGGCTTATTCAGAACCCAATGGAACACTGGCTTTTATTGCTAGCTCACTGTACTGCTGGTTTGATCCCAGCTTCGAAAATGTTCTTTTAAAGGCAAATACCATAGGGGAGTTCTATTGTTAATTTTTTGAGGAACCTCCACACTGTTTTCCAGAGCGGCTACACCCACTAACAGTGTAGGAGGGTGCCCATTTCTCCACATCCTTGCCAGCATCTATAGTCCCTATGACCCAGCAATAGCATTGCTAGGGATTTATCCAAGGGGTATAGGAGTGCTGAGGCATAGGGGCACATGTACCCCAATGTTCATAGCGGAATTTTCAACAATAGCCAAGTCATGGAAAGAGCCTAAATGTCCATCACCTGATGAATGGATCAAGAAGATGTGGTTTATCTATACAATGGAGTATTACATGGCAATGAGAAAGAATGAAATCTGGCCATTTGTAGCAACGTGAATGGACCTAGAGGGAGTCATGCTAAGTGAAATAAGGCAGAGAAGGACAGATACCATATATTTTCACTGATAAGTGTAACAGGAGAAACTTAGCAAAGGACCATGGGGAGTGGAAGGTGGGGAAAAAGAGTTAGGGGAGAGGGAGAGAGGCAAATCATGAGAGACTCTTGAATACTGAGAACAAACTGAGGGCTGAAGGAGGAGGGGAAAAGGGGAAGGGGGATGATGGTCATGGAGGAGGGCACTCGTGGGGAAGAGCACTGGGTGTTATATGGAAACCAACTTGACAATAAACTATAAATTTTTAAAAAAGGCAAATGCCATCTTGATGAGACCATCTCTTTCTTGTCTTTTCCCTTTCTTCTCCCCTGACTTTTCTCACCTCCTTTAGTACTGTGTCACTGGGTGCGTACCATGAGGAAACACTATGGCAGGTGTCATGGAGATGTATTAAAGAGACAATATGAACCTCACTCTTCAAAGGGCACAGAAGGACACCTCCAATCCCTCCTTGCTTCTTTTCCCAGAAGTCTTTGGAAACCACATTACAAAAGAAGGAGAAAAGAAGTCCACTGGTTGGTGGGGCCCTCCTGTCACATGCCAGGTAGTGTGCTAGACACTTGTACCTACGTTTTCACATGTAATGCCCACAACAACCATAGGGGTGAGTATCATCCCTTTATTTTCCAGGTGAGGAAACTGTGGCTCAGAGACTTTGGGTAACTGGTGCAAGGCCACAAATGTAGAGGTTTGAAGACGAGTCTGTATGGCTGATGTTTGAGCCCACTTGGCCTTCAGTATCTTTAAATTTATTGGCCAAGGGACTATGGGGACTCACGTTCATCCCTCTTCTGCTGTTTTGAGGGCCTTGTTTATAATTCTTTCCAGAGAGAAGTAAGGGTTATGTAAGTGAAGTGATGAACAGAGCTCTTCCATGGGTTCTGGTAAGCTTTTGCCTTTGTAAGGAATCATACACATTCGCCTGGGTCATGGAGGGCGATGTTGTCCTTGGACTGGCAGAAGTTTAGGAAGGATTGAGATTTTCTCAAGTGACTTCCTCCATCAGAGTCCTTAGGGCCATGTTGATAATCTGACTGGATTACCTGTGGCATGAGGAAAGCTAGACCTGGTTCAGCAGGAAACCTAGTGTCCTAGTTTTCTGTGGAAAACCCTTGAAGCCATGTTGCTGCGGCAGCTGTGGCTTCTGAGTCAGGTTTTCGTGATAATGAGAAGTGGTTTAATTGGAGGGTGTCGTAGCTTAACGGAAGTTACCGGGTTCTAGGCTCACTCGATTTTATCCATGGTGTGGCTTCTTTCAGTTTTCTGTTGATTAGCCCTCTTGAGAACAGTGGAAGCTTGGCTACTCTGAAGCAGCCTGGGGTGTCTCCCAGGACAGCCTGGAAGGCCCCAGTTGCTAGGAGTCCTGAGGTGGTGGCTGCCATGAGAATTGCAGGCAGTCTGGGTCACACTGCACTCAGCACTTGGGGGCTTCAGAGAGCCCTGGTCCTACCACCTGATACCCCAGGAAGTTGTGTTTCTTGTTGAGAGGGAGGAGAACATTCCACTGGCTCTCAACCCCCCAGGGGCTGACAGGAACTCTTAAGGCCATACATCCCTTGGGTCCCTCCCAGAAGGGAGCTCCAGGAAGCTCTCCTATCAGGATGGGTAAGAGGCTCCCTCTGGGAGTCCATAGCATCACACCCACACCTTACGCATGCTTTTATCTCATTAAGTTGAAGTGATCTACCACTGAGATTAAGGACAGATCATTAGAGGCTGATGGGGAGACTGTCCCTAGGACCTAGCATGGTGCCTGGGGCACAAGAGATGCTCTACCAATGGTGGCCTGTTTATTGAAGAGAGAGGACTGCCCTCAGGGACTCAGGTTCTTTCTAGCTTCCCAATCTGCTTGTGTCTTCATGGCTGCAAGATGGTTTATCCATTCCTACATCTCATCTCCACATTATGGGCAGTAAGAAAGAGAAATGGAGAAAGAGGAAAGGACAACCTTTCTGCCAGAAGCCCCTGGCAGATCGGTATTGTATGGCTATCTCTAAGCAGCAAGGGAGTCTGGGAAGATATATGTTTTCACTGGATTTCTTGTCCTCTTAAACAAAATTAGGGTTCTTTTTGTCTGTAGGAGAGCTTATTGGTTTCCTAAGGCTGCCATAACAAAGCACAAACTGGGTGGCCTAAACTACAGAAATTTATTGTTTCAGAGTTCTGGAGGCCAGAAGTTCAAGATCAAGATGTTGGCAGGTTAGATTCCTTTTGCGGGCTGTGAGGGGTAATCTGTTCTATGTTTCTCTTATAGCTTCTAGTGGTCTGTTGACAACCTTTGGATTTCTTGCCTTGTTCTTTGGTATCACCTTGACCTTTGTCCTCATCTTCACATGGTGTTCTCCCTGTGTGCACATCTGTATACAAATTTCCCATTTTTGTAAGGACATCAGTCATATTGGATTAGGTGGATCGGGCCTAGTCTAATGATGTCATCTTAACTCGATCATCTGCAATGACCCTACTTCCAAATCAAGTCACATTCACAGGTACTGGGGGTAAGGATTTCAACACCCTTTTGGAGAACATAGTTTAAGCTATAATGGGCAGTTTTAAAATATGGCCTCCAAATTCTTCAACACTCCTCCTGTCAAGAGGTGATGTCTATGCTCCCAGCTGTTTTGAATCTGATTACTTGTGTTTGTGTTGATTAATAGAATATGGTGGAAGTGACTTCAAAACTAGGTCATAGAAGGCCTTGCAGCCCCCCGTTGGCTCTCTCAGGATGCTCTAGAAGAAGCCAGTCACCACAGTAGAAGTCTGGCCATCCTGGAGTGGCTATGGATAAGAGCTCCAATCTTTGACCCCAGCTGAACTTCTGGCCAACAGCTGGCAATAATGCCTGCTCTGTGCATGTGTTATCTTGGACATCTAGCCCATTTCAGCCTTCAGATGACCGAAACCTCAGCTGGCATCTGACGGCAACCACATCAGAGGCACCAAACAAAAACTTCTCAGATAAGCCCTTCCTGAATTACTGACCCACAGAATCATGAACAAAATCAAACTGTTGTTCTTTAAGCTCCTAAATTGGGTAAGTTGTTGGCCAGCACTAGAACTCTATAAAAATCAACAACAAGAAGAAAATGAATATTGGTCAGCCAATAACAACACTGGGAGCTCCAAGGTCAGGGAGAATCATCATCAGGAGGAGGCCTTTAGGGAGCCCCTCATCAGAAATCCTGTGTTTCTAGGTTTCCATGGAAGGTGGGTGATGCTCCTTTATGCTGAGACACCCAACTGAGACAAGCCCACATTTGAGTGTCCCAATTGTTGGCATCATTGGAATGTTCAAGGAATCATTTTTGGAGGGAGAAATTCTACCAGCTGTTGACTGTTGTAATGAAGCCAGTGATCCCTGCCCTGCCCCACCATCACTAGGCTGCATTGCCTGACCTGGGGGTATGTTGTCACTGGAGAACACAGTACTAGCTTGTTTAACTTCTGTTTCACCAAGAAGTAGGTCCCTCCCTTCCCCCATTTTATAAGCAAAGGCTCCATGGGTAGCATGTTCCTGGTAGACCCTGAATTCCACATCATCATTTTTAGTTTCCTAGTTTATTCTGGGGGCCCCAGAACCAGGCTCTACCTCTCAAATGATGGGTAAAAGTAGGAGCATGTCTTGGGAGAGAATTTTCAGAACATGTCAAAAGTCAATATGTGCTGACCAGCTAACTCACTTGTGGTTGTGGACAACTGTTACGGGTGTCCAAGTCCCACCACATATCTGTCCAGGTGGCTGTCTTCTTCTGTGAGCTTTCCTAGGTCTCATGGCTCATCATTTCTCTTTTATCTCTTATTCATACTCTGTCTAAGCCAAATCCTTGCTTTGCCTGACCTTTATTCTATATTCCCTAACTTCGTCATATTTAAGTTCATGCTTCGATCAATCTCCCCAACAGCAGTTGCCAAGCAACTTCCCTTCCCTTCTACAGGTTCCTCCTAAAATTCCATCTGTCCCATCAAGCCCTTTGCTCAACTGCACTGCTGTGAGTTTTTGTTTGTGCTGCATTGAAACTATAGATTATAAACCAAAGAGTTGCTACATAGCAAGATGCAGAGTGGCTAGGGCACAGGCTTTGGTTATCAGAGATGCCTGGGTTCAAATTGAGTTCTGCCACACATGAACTGTGTGACACTGAGCAAGTTCTTTCACTTTCCAAACCTCAGTTTCCTCATCTGTAAAATGGGTGTCACAAATTGTATTTTCTAGAGATGGCTGCCACAGTTCCTCTCATCCCACATTCTTTTCTCAGAAGGTGGGGTCAATATTCCTGCCCTTTGAATCTGGATATGTTTGTGACTTGCTTGTAACCAACTGAATGCAATGGAAATAATGCCGCAGGACTTCAGAGGGTAGGTCAGAAAAGGTGACGCAAATTTTTGGCCTCACTTGCAGGAGCTCACACAGGCGCCATGAGCTGCCATTAAGCCATCTGGCTGCCTAGAACCCAGCATACTGTGGGGAAACTCAAATGAGCTCATATGAGAAACCACATTGAGAAGCTCCGAAAGTACAGTTGATCCTCACTATTTGTGAATTTCGTGTTGGTGAATCGCCTTCGTTGCCAAAATTTATGTGTAACCTCCCATGAATACTCGCAGTGCTTTTGTGGTCATCTGGGGACGTGCACACAGTGACGAATGCTTTGAGTCTCACCATACACACTTTCCCAGCTGGGGTCCAACAAGGCGATGCTCTGCTTTCTTGTTTCAGCTCTCATATTGTAAACAAATGTCCTTTCTGTGGTCTATTTAGTTTCCATGTGGGTTTTTTGGGGGCATTTTTGTGCTTTGGGTTGGTGATTTGCTGTTTAAAATGGTCTTCAAGTGCAATGCTGAAGGGCTGTCTAGTGTTCCTCAGCGCGGGAAGGCTGTGCTGTGCCTTCTGGAGAAAATACATGTGTTAGATAAGCTTCCATCAGGCGTGAGTTATAGAGCTGTTGGCTGCGAGTTCGATGTTAATGAACCAACGATATATATCAGATAAGGTGTCTTTAAGCAGAAACACACATAAAACAAGGTACTGTATTGATCAGCTGTTGAAAACATTGTGACCGAGACACTTGCAGGAGCCTAACCCTGCGTTTCCCTCAGGAGCAATGGTTCAACTTTTGCTAATTTAGTGCTCCCAGTGACTTTATAGAACATAACTACCTCCAGTAATGAGAATTGACTGTGCATGAACAGAGTGGATACTCAGTCAGCTCCCAGCTGCCCCAGCCTCCTACCGTTCCAGCTTCAATCGCTGTGCGACTGTGGCCGCATGAAAGACCCTGTGTGACACAGCCCAAGAGAGCCCCCCAAATTCCTGACCCTGAGAAACTGAGATATAGTCACTTTGTTTTGAAACAAAAATATCTTTAATATCTGACGACCGTTTTGTATTTATAATGCTTATAGTATTATTTGTTAATATCAAAATTTTTTTTATCTATTTTGAGAGAGAGAGAGAGAGAGAGAGCGCGCGCGCGAGCGAGCACATGAGTAGTGGGGGAGGGGCAGAGACAGAAGGAGACAGAATCCCAGGCAAGTAGGGCTCGGTCTCCTGAACCGTGAGATCAGGACCTGAGCTGAGATCAACAGTCAGACGCTTAACTGACTGAGCCACCCAGGTGCGCCCAACAATGTTGTTTTATGCCTCAAAAGTCACCAGAATAACAAGCGGGGTAAACAATGCATTCCTCACAAGCTTGGTGAGAGGATTACATGAAATGGTGTACCTCATGTTGAAGGGATTAAATGTTTTTACTAAGCGCCAGGCAGTACACTACTGTTAATATTATGAGTGCTCTCTGCATTAGCCTTTATATTATGGAAACACAGATTACTAGGCTCGAAAGAGACTTTAAAGATCACCCAGGCTAATCCCTGTATTTTCAGGTGTGAAATCAGAGGCCCAGAGAAGGGAAATTGTCTGTATCTCACAGAAAGTTGATGATGGCAGGGTATAAATGAGAAGTAAGGTTCTATCTCTATGCTGAATAGAAAAGCCTTGTAACTGTTTCCTTGCATGTTTCAATTATAGATGTACCTTAGTCATTGAAAAAGCAAAGCAGAATATGACTCAACTATACAGAGGCCTTGAATTTTAACTCGTCCTTTTAGTGTTAGAATCAAAGGTGAGATGATCTTTTATTATCGATCTTCACGAAAGAGGGTTGTTTAGAGGGGTAGGAATTGTGCTCTGGGATATTCCTCGGTAGATACCGATGTTATTATTGGCTTTTCATTAAGTTTGAGGGCTTGGTTCTTGCGTCGTAGCTTCTAGCACATAGTGACAGGCTACGGCATCGGCTGCTGGGAGGGTAAGGGGGTGAGGGAGGTGACAATGTTTGTATCCATGGCCTTATATCAGATGCCGTTGGTCGCAGCTGGACAGCGGTCTTAGTTCCTGTTACATACTAGAAAAGAAGACATTTCTAAAGTAGTTCTGAAGGTAAGTTTTTGTTCTGTATTTTCTAAATAATAAAGTGTCATTTATTAAAATGTTTGTTTATTATTGAGACAGAGAGAGAGCAAGAGAGCAAGTGGGGGAGGTACAGAGAGAGAAGAGAACAGAAGATCCAAAGCAGGCTCTGCACTGACAACAGCGAGCCCAATGCTGGGCTGACACTCACAAACAGTGAGATCATGACCTCAGCCAAAGTTGGACACTTAACGCACTGAGCCACCTAGGTGCCCCAATAAAGTGTCATCTTGGAAGACACAACAGAACTCAACAAAAACCTACAAATGCTCAGGCCTGTGGGCTCTCAGCCAGGTTGGTGGGTAGGGAGGAAGAGATAGCAATAGGACCCACAGTCTAGAATTAAGGAATTCCAGGAACTGCAAAGAAAACCAGAAGCTCAGGGTTAGCAGAAGTGAGGGTTTGGTCACCCTTGCAAATTTTTTACAAAATATCTATCCCTTTTAGCTGCACTTTGGCCGATAAATGTATACCTTAACCTGTTGCATTTACTACTGAATTTTCTCTTCTTACATACATGACAGGCATAACTGATCATTTTGAGAAGAAAATTTTAACAGACTATAATTTTGAAGTAGTGGAATGCCATTTCGGATGAACTTTACCAAAGCCAAATGCAAAATCAACTCAGTAACTTGGCCCTGTATTTTTTCAGTCTCTAACAACTCAGATGGGCCTCTGAAGGGCTTTACCATGTGGGGCCCACATGGAGACCAGTGGCTGCTTTTACCCTACTTCCTTGCTCTCTGCCAAGAATTTTCTTTTCCTTCTATGTCTTGGGTATTGGGACCCAACAAATGTTGTGTGCCAGAACTTAAATTTGCTCCCTAGCAATTAATGGAAGATAGGTCGCATCTCTGTCTTCTGATCCTTTACATGATGATTTTACAGTTTAAATCTCAGAGAGAAAATTCTCTTAAAGAGACAAGGCGAGGGGCACCTGGGTGGTTCACTTGATTAAGCATCTGACTCCTGATTTCGGCTCAGGTCATGATGTCACAGTTTGTGGGATCAAGGCCCACGTCGGGCTCTGCACTGACAGAGAGGAGCCTGCTTGGGATCCTCTCTCTCTCTTCCTTTCTCTCTGCCCCTCCCCTGCTTGCACTCTCTTTCTCTCCCTCTCTCAAAATAAATAAATAAACATTAAAGAAAAAGAGACAAAATGAGTTCAGGTTTGTAAGCCACTAGAAAATATATCAATCATTATAAGTTAGTTAAGAATTCAACAGATATTCCCAAATGAGGGAATGTATCCATCAGAGGACAAATCGGTTCCCTCATGGGCCATAGACAAGGTCATGTCACTTGGGTTGACAATTGTTTTCCTCCAAACACCGTCTAGGGCAGAGGCTGCCTTGTCCCATGGGGTCCTGGGGGCAGGCAGATCTTGATTGTGCAGAGATGCACCAGACACTGTTAACCCCATGGCACCCATCAGCGATTCCTCCACCCAGAGCCCTTGCCTGAATTTACATCCGATAAGCAAACTGTTGATTATAATCTGTTTCCCATGCAGATTTCTTCTATGGAGAGAATGCAGTAGTGCAAGTGTCCAGCCCCACCCGTGGACAGAAACATCAGTGATTATTGTAGATGTAATTCACTGATTGCAAATCAGTAATCCGGCATTCCTATTTTGCTATCAGTCTCCCTGAAAAATGTGGTTAATGGAAGTCTGTCCTGGAGAGACAAGTCCACAAACTCTTTCTGGAGGTGCCATGGAAAGGTTTGGGTCAAAATGGAGGTGAAGTAAAGCAACTTTTGGGAGTTCATCTGCACTGAAAAAGGACCTGGCGGTGTTAGACAGAAAGCTCAACAAACACTTGACTAGCGTGTTTGTATGTGTGTGTGTGTGTGTGTGTGTGTGTGTGTGTGTGTGCACGTGCGTGCTTGTCCACGCAGGCACCTGGGCTTGTTGGAGGTCGGGGTCAGGTGCGGACAGACAAACAAGCCTACCTCTGTAAGCCCTAGCTCAGTTTTTCAAAGTATAGTCCTGATCTATTTAATCAAAATCTTTGGGTGGCGGTGGTGGGGGAGGGTGTCCCAGGATTAATGTTTTCAACAAGCTTCCAGCTGATTCTGATGCTCACTCAAGTCTGAGAACCACGACTCTGGTCTGTGTTATCTTTGTACAATTCTCTCTCCCTCCATATCAGTAGCAGAAATAATTAATGAAAGAATAACATTATGTGTCTAAATCTAATTCAACACATTGAACTTCCTCTCCTCTTGTTTCTGTAGCTAAGAGACACAGAGCTTCCCCAAGAAATGAATTTCCCATGAACTCACCCGCAGGCACCAAATCAACCTGTTTTTAAAACATTTCAGCACCTTTGCTCAAATATCATTTGGTAATTAAATCATTTGGGGAAACGAGTGTTGAGGCAAAGGAGGACAAACGATAAATGAGAAGTTTAAAAAGGCATTCAAGGTGTCTGGGTGGCTCAGTCGGTTAAGCGTCTGACTCTTGACTTCAGCTCAGGTCATGATCTCATAGTTTATGGGTTTGAGCCCCACACTGGGCTCTGCACTGGTGGCAGTACAGAGCCTGCTTGGGATTCTCTGTCTCCCTCTCTGCCTCTTTTATGCTCTCTCTCTCTCTGTCTTTCAAAATAAGTAAATAAACATTTATAAAAAAATTAGAAAACAAAGACATCCAAGTATTTTATTCTTATAAATAGGATTATTGCATTCCTAAACAATTGTTAAGTAAATAAGTATTTATTTAGCACATACCGTATTCTTGGCACCAGTGACTACCTGGAAAAATTTGAATGAGGCAAATTCCTCTTTCTTTCTAGTTTTTTGGCATCCTTCTTTGCCCACCTAGTCTTGGCTCCAAGACTCTCATGCTGGTCCTTGACATCTCTGTGTTAGATTTCATTTCCATCCAGTCCTCAAACAGTCGTCTCTCTGGAAAGCAATCTGACTAACTTATCAATGGTGAACTGTTGCCAAAGGATCGTAGCTTCAAGTGTCACCAAGGACCCTTGAGGGCCTAATTTGTCAAATCAGGTAAAATACATTTCTGGTGATGGAGTCCAGGGTATCATAGAAAGGAAGAAAGAGGGGAATATTTGGGCAGGCACACCTTTCTGGGATTCCTAAAATTGTACCATGGAATAAACTATTCTTATTACTTTTTGTAATTTTTAAACATTTATTTATTACTATTTTTGAGAGACAGAGAAAGACAGAGCATGAGCAGGGGAGGGGCAGAGAGAGAGAAAGGAAGACACAGAATCCGAAGCAGGCTTCAGGCTTTGAGCTGTCAGCGCAGAGCCTGACGTGGGGCTTGAACTCCCGACTGTGAGATTATGACCTGATCCTAAGTTGGACGCTCAACTGACTGAGCCACCCAGGCGCCCCAATGTTTATTTATTTTTGAAAGACAGAACATGAGTGGGGGAGGGTCAGAGAGAGAGGGAGACACAGAATACGAAGCAGGCTCCAGGCTCTGAGCTTTCAGCACAGAGCCCGACTTGGGGCTTGAACCCATGAGATCATGACCTGAGCCAAAGTAGGACGCTTAACTGACTGAGCCACCCAGGCGCCCCAGAAATGTTTGCTCATCTTGCAGAATACTCGCAGAACAAGTTGCTCACAGTCCAAAGTTTTACTGTATTTTACAAATGTGAAAGCTCGCAGTTTGTTTCCAAGGATTCAACTGTGCTGACAGCTCAGAGCCTGGAGCCTGTTTCAGATTCTGTGTCTCCCTCTCTCTCTCTGCTCTTCCTCTGATCATGCTCTGCTTCTCTCTCAAAAATAAATAAACATTAAAAAAAATTTTAAAGCCATTCAATAGGACCAAAGATCTAAAGTTGAGTATAATGGGTGATAAAAACTCCCATGTTCTAAAGAACATACACAAAAGTCATTAAAATTGAATGAAAGCCAATCCAGAGCTTATACCCCCAACAGCATGTTTTAGATGAGACTAGAAATTCAAGACAGGGATTTAAGGGAATGACAAGTGCTTGGCTTTTCTCCAGTCCTCCTAGTGTTTCCTTGGGATGGAGCAGAGCACTGTGATGCCACTCTTGGGAGAAACTGATGTGCCTCCCTTGGAATTTAAGGGTGCTTGGGATCAAAGAGGCCGATGTCTGCTTCTCACCTGAAGAAGCCTAAAAGAACAGGCTGGCTGGACAGAATAGTCCAAGGGTAGGGAAATGAGATGGCTATACTCTCACCACTTAGCGGATCAGGATCCGGTTTCTGGGGGCCAACAGGATTGTGGCCATGGTAGCCGGCATCATCTTTCAAGGACTGTGCTCAAGAGGGTGACGTGTCAGGGAAAGGGGTTTCCAGAAGTAAGAGGCTTCCGGATTTCCTCTGGGTTGAAAAGTGCAGGGGGTCAGAACTGGTCAGCCAGAGTGTATGTCACCAGAGCCAGGAGACTGTCACGCAGAGGTCCCTGTGGAATATCCAAGGGCCCAAAGGTCCCACTCCTCTTGCATTTGCAGCTCATAGAAGAGCTTGCACTTTGGTGGCTGCCATGACAGAGGCACGATAAAATAGCATCAGTGACTTGAGATGTTGTCTCTTCCCTATCATCTTCTCTCTATCCCAGAGAAGCAAGCAGAAGTGTGCAAGAAGTGGGAGCATGTCAGCCTGGGTTCGATGAGGGAAGTAGAATTACTACCAGTGATCTACTGTAATAGGTTTATGACAGGGATTAGACCTTTGCATTCAATGGAAGCTGATGGAGAAATCTAGGAGAGACTGTTGGCTTTATGTCTGATATTGGGGCCAACGACTCCAAAGTTCAGCCAGGCCAGGTAGTCAGGAAGGGACGCTTGGGTGTAAATTAGAACACATGAGGACAAACTGGAACTAAGTGGGAAGGGTGACCTGTGGGAGAAGCTGGGGCCATTCTGCTACAGGGCTGCCTGACCCAGGCCCTCGGGGAGCAGAAGGAGACCCAGTGGCGGCTGAAGGGGCTTCAAGCCTGGGTGCCGTCCACACCAAGGTGAGCCAGCAATGCATGTCAGTTTGCTGTAGTCCCTGGCATCCTATTCCCACCTTCAGAGCATAAAAATGGCAGCCTTTTCACTTCCCACCTGTGCAAATTTCTCTTGTGCTCAGACCCTTCCATGAAAGGGCATTCTGGGAAACATAGTTCCAGCTTAGTTAAGTGGCCGCACCATGCAGTAGAGTGGAAAGAACGGTTACTCAACTTTTCTTACTCAACTTTTTGGTTCTCTGAGCCTGGTCGGCCAGGCCTGAGCCAGGGGACAGGGGAAGCTTTGGATTCGATATGAAATTAAGTATTGATCTAGACCGGATTTTTAAATACCAAGATAGGACTTGTTCTTAAAAGGCCTAAAAGTCAGGAGATTTATCTATGTTGTTTTCAAGAGGCCGGGAAACTGGTTTGATGTAATAAGGCTGAAGGCAGTAATGAAGAAAAATACAGTCATTTCCTGTTTATTCTCAGTCAGGTTCAGCCTGTTTAATAAACCAGTTCCACAGGGCATTTAACTTGGGTGAGTTCAACTATATACGTTGCTACATTCTCCCGAGTTAGGCACTCTGTCTCTCCCATAAAACTTAAAATACTTAAAATTCAATTTTACATCTGCTTTTTATGAAGCGTTCTCCACCACTGCGTATGGGTTTGTGTAGAGAGTTATATTACTATGTGGGGTTGTGGTATCTACACAAAATCACCTGTCCTGTTCATTGAGGAAAATTTAAAGTGCTTTTCCAAGGGTTATTTTCCCCAACATGGCATTTTTGCCTTATGTGCTGATTGCAGTCTAATGCTCTATGTAAAAATGAAGGTGTGGCTCTTCTGGACCCCAAAACTCGGGATCCAGGGAGGGGAGGATGAGGCTAGCATATGGTTTTAAAACTCGTATATGTGCTCAGTACCTCCAGTTCATCCAGTCTCTTCTAGAGAAGGTGTGCTTTTACATTTTCACTTTCTAAAACAAGACTGTGTTAGGGATGAAAGCACCCTTCAAGGCCATTCAGTCACCTTCATTTTAGAAGAGGCTGAAGTAGTGTGTCCCGGGTCACATATGTTCAGGCGGGTCCAGAACCAGATCAAAATCGACTTTCCCTTCCATCTGTCACACTGCTCTTCATCTTGTGAGTCTTTCTGGGAGGCTCTTCGAGCCTGAGACGGTGTGAAGCCGTCCAGGGACTGAGGGTCCCCACAGCTTAGACCCAGGCCACTATCCTTGGTTCATTCTGGGGGCAGACCCGGAAGCAGGATGGAACTCAGGAATGACAAGAGCTTGTGTGTTTCAGAGCTGGTTTCTCCTTTGATGCAGGATTCTCTGGGGCGCATCAGATATTTTGTCTTCCCATTTGTCTCCTGGGTCTGCCCACTGCCTACCGCCCTGCTGCAGGCCAGGTCCCCGGGCTGAGGCCAGTCTGATGACTACTGCTAGGACTGGCTGTGGGCAGATCAATCCTGATGCTGTAAACGCAGCCATGCGTGGTCTCTTTAAAACAGAGTTAGACAAGCATTCTCATCTCAATGCTTTGAACTCCCTCTCGGAATTAGCTTTCCCCAAGCCTCCTCCTGGGAATCCCTTCTCAGTGCTCCCCTCTGAAAAGGGTTGTAGTCCCTTCAGAGTCCTTTGTGAACGGGAATGATCATGTTCCTCCACCCCCTCTCTGGCCCATATGATTCCAGAGGAGATAGCATTTCTCATTCTCCTCGGCCCCTTTGGGACATCAGATACTGAAGGCTCGTCTTCCCCCATCAGATGTTTGTGTTGATTTTGTAGCGTTTCCTTCTCCAGTTTCAAAGCAGGTAAAGTGAAGCCTTCCTGTGACATTTGGAAACCCTCCTGCTCAGCCCTTTTTCTGTATACCTCAGTTGGCAAAGTGAGTGAGATCTCCTGATAGCCCCTGGTTTCTAAGCATCACAGTTTTAGACAACCTTGAAAAAATCCAGGCCTCGGGTTCGGTTTGTTTACACCCGCTGTTCACTGTCGCTCCCCCACCAGTATTTCCCAGCCTGGAAGAATTCATCTGCATCCTGCACTTTCCCTTAAGACAACAGAAAGCATAACAAAGCCCACACAATGAGCAGCAATGCCTGTGAGTTGGGGGGTGGGGGGGGGGCTTTTTTGCTTCTTCGAATCAGTATTGCATTTTTCCTGTTAAGTTGTTTTTGGCAGTTGACCACACTGAAGTCTCTCACATTATCTGTTAAATCTACCGAGCTGATGGTCTGTCTCAGGGAACACACATCTGATTCCTGCCTTTTCTTTCCTGTGCAGCCCTGACATTGCGATGACATGCAGCTGGCATAGAAGTCTTCTCACTCACCCTGGAGCCGGGAATAAAAGCAGGGTGCATGTGCCAGGCCCCCAGGTACCGTGGGATAAAAAAAGACAGTCACAGAGCCAGAAAGGAGTGTATGTTGCGTTCCATCGGGGGTAATTCCCAGGGTGTTTTCCGTGTGTGTGTGTGTGTGTAGGAAAATACCCAACCTCTGGACAATTGCCCTCTTTGTGTGCTCTGGAATGTTCTTGAGGGCTTGGGAGGAGGCCAGGGATGATGCTGAATCCATTTCAACAGATATGTTTTTAAGATGTTTTCCTAAGGGTGTTGGGGGAATTTAGAAGATGGAGGAGGGGGGGGTTCAGCCTTTGATCATAACATTGTATCAACAAGTGCTCAGACACTGATTTAATAAAATAGTTGGAAACAAAAGTCTTTTCCTGCCTCCAGCTGGGCAAGTCCTAACAAAATGGTGATCAGGAAACATCAGTCTTCAGAGGGCCTTGCCTTTTTGGTTGTTGTTGTTGGCCCAGGTGGCTCTGGCCAAGGGTACCCACCATGTGCCAAACCGGTTTGTAGGGGGGCCTGGGCGCTGAGGAAACAGTATACAATAAGACAGACATGTTAAGGAGATCCGAACACACATAGGAGGCTAAAGAGGAAAGATGGAACAATGCTAGGCTCTTCTGGAGTGGCTCCTCCAGCATATCTATTAAAGTACACACATGTGTGTTAGGCCTTACAGACATTCTTGTCCAACCAGCTTCTTTTTGTTTTTTCAACCATACAGCACTGTTACAATTCCATGGACTATATTCCCCACGCTGCGCCTTTCATCCCCGTGACTGATTCATTCCGTAACTGGAAGCCTGTACCTCCCACTGCCCTCCACCCATTTTGCCTGACTCCCCCTCCCCCTCTCCTCTGGCAACCGCCAGTTTGTTCTCTATTTATGGGTCTGTTTCTCATCCACCTAGCATCTACGTCCAAATCTGTAGATTTGAAGCCACAGCCAGATACTTCAGGTTTTCTACCTTTAGGCCAGTGGTTCTCAAAGTGTGGCCCAGCAGCAGCAGCACCAGGAACTTACGAGAAATGCAGATTGTCAGGCCTCAGCCTAGAGTTACTAAGTGAGAGAGTCTGGGATGAGGCCCACCACCCTGCGTTTTCGCCAGGCCTCCAGGGAGTTCTGATGCACGCAGGAGTTTTGAGAACCATTGCTTTAGGAGGATTTGTGCTCACTGCTTCGGGGGTCATTGTCCTTTTCTGTCCTCCAAGCTGAAACCAACGCAGCCAAATGAAAATCAGGTAGAACACTCCAGCCGAGAGCACAGTGCCATTGCTGCGTGTGTTTTCATTTGCTAGGTTTGCCCTGACCTCCTCCAGCACCAGACTGTGAAAGTGGGTGGCACAGGAAAAATATGAACTGTGGGCATGGTGATCTAAGATTTTTAATAACTCTGATTTTGGTGCGCTTTTGTTCCACGAACAACTCACCTTTATTCTGGCTTCGGGAAATTTCTTTCTCAGTAAGAAAATAATTTGAGTTGCAAAGGGACTTCCTATTAGGTTTGTGGTACAGATAAAAGGGACACAGGGAATGGATTGTCTTATAAGATGTGATGCTGTATTGAGTTGAATGTCAAGTTAATGATCTATTTTCTTTGAAGTTAAGGTTATGGAAGATCTTGAATCAAAACAATTCAACGAGGCAGAGAGACAGGAAATTCCTTTCAGCGATTTACTTGGTAACTTTGAGTAATTCCCCTGCTGTCAGCCTCATCTCCTTAACCTACTTCCTTTAACGACAGACCTGTCCCGACTGTGTTTGGTACTGACGGTCAGAGATCTCACATTGCTTGAACATGACATTTTGCTTGTGAAGAATTCCTGTGTATGTTGGGCAGATAAAAAGCTTTAATATTGTGAAAAGAGGGTCTTGGACGACCTTCTGCCCAAGGGGAGAGAATTTCCCATTGTGGCCAATGGGTGAACACTGGAGGTATGCCAACCATCTGCCTAATTGGATCTCTACTGATAAGTTAGCCACAGGACAGCCCTGTCCAGGTGACTGCAATGAGTGAATCCATAAACATCTGTGGAGGACCAGCTAGGTGTGGAAGATGCTGAAGGTTTAGGGTTCAGGGAGAAAAGAGATACATTCTTTGCTTACAAGGGAACGTAAACTCTGGACACATATACCTTTTGAAGAAAAGTCCCAACAGAATGACCAATGGTAGGCGTTGCCAGTATTGTTAAGATGTAAATCAGAGCAGGTCACTCTTCTGTGCAAAACTCTTCTAAACTTCCTACATCACTCAGTGTGTACATCCCGTCTTGTCCTTACAAGGCCCTGTCCTCTGAGCCCCTTCTGATGGCATTCTCCTACTGGCCCCTCATTCACTCACCCTGCCTACCACTATCCCAACACCCTGCTTTTGGACTTCCTGTTCCTTGTGTCTAGAACAATCTCCCCTCATGGTGTTCTTCCCTATATTCCACCTCTCCTCCCCATTGGTCTCCTTTTTTTCTTTTTTATAATCCTTAGCGTTGGTCACCATTTAACACACTCTGTACTTTTTTATAGATCTCATTGTTTCCCAGGAGAATGTGAAGTTTGTTAGCAGGGTTCATGGCTTGTTTTATTCAGTCAATGAAAGAATGCGTGAGCACATTTGGATAGGCCAATGGACAGAGGACAGTTTTAAGGATACTTCCTATCACCTACTTCTTCAGTAGACCAGAGCAGCCTAAGACAGGAGACGGTCCCAATATTTAACCTTGTCCTCTGCAAGCATGACCTTGCCTAAAACCATTGTATTTTGCTTCTTAAAAGCACATGATTGAAATTCTTAGACAAGCAAATAAATTAACCCCAAATGATGACCCAGTTTGCATGTTATACTTTATTTATTTAAAGTTTATTTATTTATCTTGAGAGAGAGATTGAGAGAACGAGCATGGGAAGGGGAGAGAGAGAAAAGGAAAGCGAGAGAGAGAAAGAGAGAGAGAGAGAGAGAGAGAGAGAGAGAGAGGGAGAATCCCAAGTAGGCTCTGCTGTCAGTGAGGAGCCTGATATGGAGCTTGATCCTACAAACTGTGAGATAGTGACCTGAGCCAAAATCAAGAGTTCGGACGCTTGACCGACTGAGTCACCCAGGTGCCAGGCATGTTATACTTTAAATTGTATTTTAGGACCAAGTAAATTCTAAGGTGTGCTCCTCAGCCCTAAAACATGCACATTTCTTTTTGTTGTAATAAATATCATTATCCTAGAAGCTCATCCTTTCATTCTCTTAATTGGTTCACACAATTATTTATTTCTTGAGTACCTACTACATGCCTGATATCCCTTGCGCTGCTGCTGTGCTCAGAAATGAACAGAGAAGATGAACCCCTGTCCTCACGCAGTTTGCAACTCAAACCCCTGTCCTCACGCAGCTTGCATTCGAGTTGGGGGGAAAGATGATTGTCAATATAAGCATGTACTATGCCGAGAGGTCATGAGGATTATGAAGAAAAACAAAACTGGTTATGGGACATGGAGAAAGGCTGCTATTTTCTTTTTTTTTAAACGTTTTATTTATTTATTATTTATTATTTTTTAATAGTTTATTGTCAAATTGGCTTCCATACAACACCCAGTGCTCTTCCCCACAAGTGCCCTCCTCCATTACCACCACCTCCCTTCCCCGTCCCCCTTCAACCCTCAGTTCGTTTTCAGTATTCAATAGTCTCTCAGGTTTTGCATCCCTCTCTCTCCCCAACTCTCTTTCCCCCTTCCCCTCCCCCTGGTCCTCCTTTAGGTTTCTCCTGTTAGACCTGTGAGTGCAAACATATGGTATCTGTCCTTCTCTGCCTGACTTATTTTGCTTAGCATGACACCCTCGAGGTCCATCCACTTTGCTACAAATGGTCATATTTCAAAAAACTATCAACAGAACTCCCCTATGACCCAGCAATAGCACTGCTAGGAATTTATCCAAGGGATACAGAAGTGCTGACACATAGGGGCACATGTACCCTAATGTTCATAGTAGCAATGTCAACAGTAGCCAAATCATGGAAAGAGCCTAAATGTCCATTACCTGATGAATAGATCAAGAAGATGTGGTATATATCTATATCTATATCTATATCTATATCTATATCTATATCTATATATTGCAGTATTACATGGCAATGAGAAAGAATGTTTTATTTATTTGTGAGAGAGAGAGAGAGACAGTGTGAGCAGGGGAGGGTCAGAGAGAGAGGGAGACACAGAATCCAAAGACAGACTCCAGGCTCTCAGCTAGCTGTCAGTACAGAGCCCGAAGCAGGGCTCGAACCCATGAACCGTGAGATCATGACCTGAGCCGAAGCTGGACACTCAACTGGCTGAGCCACCCAGGCGCCCCAAGGCTGCTATTTTTAATAGAGTGGTCAGGGAACGCGTAGTGATTAGGTGATTCTGGGCAGAGCCTTGGAAGACTTGAGTGGATAAGCTGTGCGCAGAGGGGGTAACACTTGTGAAGGCTCTGAGGCAGGCTTTGCCTGGCGTGTTTGAGGTACAGCAAGGAGGCCAGTCAGTGTAGCTGCAGTGGAGTAAGCAGACGGGAGAGTAGTTTGGGAGGAGATTGGGGGGGCAGGTCATGTAGGATCTTCCAAGCTATTTGGGGGACTTTGGCTTTTCCTGAGTGAGGTGAGAAGCCACTGGTGTTAGAGGACTTTGAACAGAGGGTTAATATGAACTGCTGTATGTTTCTAAAATGTCATGCTGTCTGCTTGCAGAACGCCCTGAGTTGGGGCGTGGGAGGACACAGGGAGACCTCCTAGAAGGCTATTTGAGTATTTCAGGGGAGAGATGTTGGTGGCTGGGACCAGGGTGGTAGCCGTGGAAGTGTGGAGAAGTAGCCGAAGCCCCACATATTTGAAAGATAGAACCAGTGGGATTTTGCAGATTTGATTAAATGTTGGATGTGAGCGAATGAGGTGAATCAAGGACAACACCAAGATCTTGACCTCAACCTCTGGAAGAGTAATATGTGGTTGACTGGGAAGAAGACTATGGAGAGAGTGGTTTGGAGTGGGTGCTGGAATCCAGAATGCAGTTTGGACTGTGGCCAGTTTATGATGCTTACTGGGCATCCAGCGGAGGACCACAGTAGGCAGGTAGATGGGAAACACCAATGTAACCAGAGGAGCTGGTGCATTTCAGAGAGACATCGTTTTCTGACTTAAGAGAAAACTGGACCATAACTCATATTTTAGGCTGACTGTCATGAACATACTTCTCTAGTGCGGGGAAGGCCTTGGTAGTGTGGTGCTTCAATGTTTTAAAAAGTCATGCTCTTCTCGCCTCCTCTATTATGTTCATTCCTTTTTTTTAAGTTTATTTTATTTATTTTGAGAGAGAGCATGCACACAAGAGAGAGCAGGGGGAGGGGATGTGCAGAGAGAGAGACAGAGAGAGGGAGAGAGAGAGAGAGGAGAGAGAGAGAGAGAGAGAGAGAGAGAGAGAGAATCAGAGAATCCTAAGCAGGCTCCAAACTCTCAGAGCAGAGCCTGAGTGGGGCTCGATCAGTCTCTCAAACTATGAGATCATGACCTGAGCCAAAATCATGAGTTGGACACTTAACTGACTGAGCCTGCTGGGCACTCCAATATGTTGTTTCTTCTTCAGGTATCAGGCCTATATGAAATTTAAAAAAAATTTAACATTTATTTATTTTTGAGAGACAGAATACAAATGGGGGAAGGGCAGAGAGAAAGAGAGAGGGAGACACATAATCCAAGGCAGGTTCCAGGCTCTGAGCTATCAGAACAGAGCCCAATGTGGGGCTCGAACCCACAAACTGTGAGATCATGACCTGAGTTGAAGTTGGACACTTAACCAACTGAGCCCACCTATATGAAATGTAAGTTAACTTTTTAACACCCAGAGACAGTAGCTTTTCCATTTCTGGCTTTTCCTTATTTCCCAATTGGTCATTTGTACATCATTAGTAAGAGCAATGAGATGATCATCACAATCCAAGACATCTTAAAGCACTTATTAATGTGGGGTTCTAGGTCTGGAGGTAAAGAGGGCCTTCTGACTCCTGTGGGTGAGGCATTCAAACACTCAGAATGCAAGTTGCCCCTAGGTCATCATCTTGGGTGGGTCATGGCTGTCAAGCAGTACATTAGAAAATGTGCAAAGCACTTAACAGGGCTCTAGGCATTAAGACTGCTATTTAAAAAAAAGCAACCAGCACTATGGGAGACAGAATAATGGCTTCCCAAAGATGTCCACACCTAATCCCCAGAACTTGTGAATATGTTACCTTACATGGGAAAAGAGACTGCAGACATGATTAAGTTAACGGTTTTATGCGATGGGAGAGTAGCCTGGATTATCCAGGTGGGCCCAATGTATTCACATGGGACCATAAAAGAGAGGGGCAAAAGGACCAGAGCCACAGAAGGAGGTGTGCGAATGGAAGTAGAGTGGAGTCTAGAAGCAATAAGAAAATAACACAATACTTACTATTTATGACACCTGTCCTAAGCTTTTACCTTCATTATTTTACTTAACCTTACAAATATCACTCTGAGTAGTTCTTGTTATAATTGTCCATTTTAAAGATGTTAAAACTGAGGCTCAGAATAATTTTGGCTAATGAGCCTAGTATAGTCACATACGAAGTAAATGACAAAGCCAGGTTTTGATCCAAGGTCTTTCCTTTCTTTTTAAATTTATTCATTTATTTTGAGAGTGCAAGGGAGGGAGCCTCTGGGGGGACACAGAGAGACTGAGAAAGAGAAACCCAAGCAGGCTCCGTGCTGCCATCACAGAGCCCAAGGTGGGGCTTGAACTCACAGACCATGAGATCATGACCTGAGTTGAAATCAAGAGTCAGATGCTTAACCAACTGAACCACCCACGTGCCCCAATCCAAAGTCTTTCTTGTTCCTAATATCTATATATTCCTAATATATATATAATATATTAAAATGTATTCTAATTATATAACATATTATATATTATGTAACATTATAATATATTCTAATATACAATATGTATAATATATTACATGTAAAATATATATTATATACTTAAAAGAATACATACAATATATACAACTTGGCTTTAAAAATCAGAAGCAGGAAACAGAAGAGAGTTTTTTAAAGACGGAAGGCAAAATTTACAAAAATGAAGTCCCCTTAAGGTCAGGCAACCTCCTTTATCTGGCAGTCCCATATCTAGCACATGGTAGAGACACTTTTTTCTTTAATATTTATTTATTTTTGAGAGAGAAACAGAGCCTGAGCGGTGAAGGGGCAGAAAGAGAGAGACACACAGAGAACCCAAAGCAGGCTTCAGGCTCTGAGCTGTCAGTGCAGAGCCCAATGTGGAGCTCGAACCCAGGAACCGTGAGATCATGACCTGAGCCAAAGTCGCTTAATCCACTGAGCCACCCAGACGCACCACACATGGTAGACACTTAAGAAGTCTCTGTTGAATGCTCGGACTGCCCAGCCAGCATGCTAGTGGGACGCACAGAATATATGCTATTTCTTCTATGGATGCTGTCGCTTCTAAATTTATCTAGCTGCATATTTGCAGTCGCTTGGGCAGGAAGCCTCCGTAGGTGGCCAGCCCTTCCCATGGGTGTGTGTCTCTTGGCAGAGCTGTATTCGCATGGAGTCCCTTCCTGAACCACCATGCATGTGGAGTCTAGACCTGCAAACCCAAATAATGAGAAAAACCCAGAATAATCGGAAATCATTTCTCCAGGGCTTTTGCATGCACACGAACCTCTTTATCTCCTCATCAGACTTATCTTAAAATGGCTTTGCATTTGCTGAATATATATCAGCCCATGTTCGGGGAGGTCACTGGGGATAGGGTGGATGTGAGAGGAAAAGCAGGCTAGGGTATAAATTTTGCTACCGAAGGCCCACTGGCTAGATAATCCACCTGGGAATAATTAGGAGTGGGCGGATTGTTTTCAGGTTGCCTTGCCTTGTGTTCGTTTGTGCAGATATTTATGTTGGTTCTAGCCTCTCTGGAGCCCAGGTCTCATGGTACACAAGGTCCCTTTATACCTTCCCGGCACCTCTGCCCATTCTTGCCTGTGGTTACCAGTTTCTCTTTGGGGGGAATTCTCTGGTGTCAGAAGGTATCCCGAGGCCGAGGCCGGCATTCTGGTCCAGTCGGGGCAGGAGTCCTGTTCTGATTGCCAGCATCAGCCACACCTCAACTTGAATAAGTTTGGGGCTCTTTCCTGAAAAGAAACTGAATCAAGTAATCAAACGACTACGTTTTAGTGGAGAGTCTGAGGGACGTTCCCGAAAGATTTTGCACATGGTTGGGGCTCCAAAATGGTCTGTGTTGCGAGGGTGAGAGAGAGCCCATGAGAGAAGAAGTGGTCTGTGTTAGGATGGGGTCCTCAGAAAGTTGACTCCGTGAGGCTGTTGTGAGGTCGAAACCCCAGGAAGCACCACGGGGGGTGAGGTTGAAGATGGGACAGGGAAGGGAAGACAGTAACAGGTGCACCTCCCAACGACTTAATCACATGGGTGCCTGGAACTTGAGAGACAGCAGTGGGGCGGGGGGAATATGTCTCCGTTTGATCCCACTCGAGGGGCAAGGCAGCTGGGCTCTTTGCCCCCCATTTCCAGCTTGCGATTGGTTGAGAGTCGCCTGCCAGTGCTCGGGGGAAACATGTTCTCTGCGCCAGAAAAAGGCCCCAGGCAGCGTCACAGATGTTTGCAGCAAGAAGTTCTTGGCAGGAATGGGAATGAGAGATGTGCTGAGAAGCCATGGGCGGGACTGACAGCAGCTGATGCGACACCAGAGTCCTAAGGGCCGTTTCAGACACAAAATGTCCTCCTTCACAATGCCTTTTAAGCTTGGTGTTGATGGTCCTCAAATGATGCGGTCCAGTAAAGGGCTTGGCAGGCAATGTCTTAGTCCATTCAGGCGACTGTCACAAAAAAGCCACAGACTGGGTGGCTTATAAACAATCAACATTTACTTGTCACAGTGCCCGAGGATCGAAGGGCAAGAGCAAGGCCCTGGCAGATTTGGCATCTGGTGAGAGCCCACCTCCTCATAGATGGTACCTTCTTGCTGTGTCCTCATGGGGTGGGAGGAGCAAGGGAGCCCTGTGGCACCTGTTTTATAAAGGCGCTAACCCCGTTCCTGAGGACTGCACCCTCATGAGCTAATCACCTTCCCAAGACCCCAGCACCTCATACCATCCCCTTGGGTATTAGGTTTTCAGTATCTGAATTCTAGGGGGACACAAACATCCAATCTATTGCAAGCAGCAGGCACACAGTTAATAGGAGGGGATGGATGAAATGAGCAAGCACAGGCTGGACCCTCATGCCCCGTGTGCCTATCACTCATTACTAAGAACTGTTTCTTGTGTACATCCTCCAGGTGGTTTTTTTTTTTTACTTTTTTAAATTTATTTTTTAAAGTTTGTTTATTTTGAGAAAGACTGCAAGTTGTGGAGGGGCAGAGACAGAGCGAGGGAGAGAGAGAGAGAGCGAGAGAGAGAGAGAGAGAGTGAGAGAGAGAGAGAGCGCGCAAGAGAATCCCAAGCAGGCTTGGCACTGTCAGCGCAGAACCCGACGAGAGGCTCCAACCCACGAATTGCCAGATCATGACCTGAGCCAAAGTCAGACGCTCAACCGACTGAGCCACCCGGGTGCCCCCTTCCAAATGCATTTTAAACTTGCTCTAAAATGTGGGCTTTCTGAGAACAGAGACTTTCTGTCGCTGCCTCAGCTTAGCCTGTAGTTTGCAGGTAATATATTTCGGTAACATTTAGAAAAATTTACTGCACAGCTTGTTCTACACACAAAAGCTAAATGTTAATGCAGTGTTTTACTAACTGTGCTAAAATCAGCTAGCCAGCTGGTGAATTACCCAGAGGCCCTTTACTGTTGAGACCCGCATGGGGTTTTGTAGCCAGCCTGAAAGTCATTTATGGAAAATCCTGGTGGTGATTTCGGGCGGGTGCTCCACGACTTTATGGCTGGACTGGGCAGATTAGCCATTTACGCCGGTTTTTCCTTAACCCTCTGCCCTGACCCCCTTTGTTTCAATCCTGCCAGGTGGATGTGCTTGCCACTCAGAGGCCCCGGGGGCATGGCAGAGCCCCACCAGGGTGCCAGCTGAGAAGCATTCCTGTTCATTGGGATCGTCATTAGCAGAAGGAGCCACAGATGTAAAGGGAGAGAGTGAGACGCCCGGCTCTGCCACGCAGTCTGTCTGGCTCCTGGTTAGAAGGCAGACCAGTGCCAGGGTCATACTGGGGTGGCCGTTAGCACCAGGCAGTCAGACTCTCCGTCCAGGGGACTCACACACTGAGCTGGGTCTCTGGGTTTGGGTTTGGGCCTCAAGGTTATTTCCTGCCATGATTTGCCCTGTGATTCTTTTCGTTGTTGTTAGTTTATTCATCTATTTTGATATTTTGACAGAGAGAGTGCACCAGCATGAGAGGGGCGGCAGGAAGGGGGGGGGATGCAGAGAGAGAGGGAGAGAGAGAATCCCAAGCAGGTTCCACTCTATCAGCACAGAGCCCAATGCGGGCCTCGATCTTATAATCGTGAGATCATGACCTGAGAGATCAAGAGATGAACGCCTAACCGACTGAGCCACCCAGGTGCCTCTGCCCCGTAATTCTATACAGCAAGCCATTTTATTCTCTCAGAGCTCTGGTTTGGTCGGATATGCGGTGAGTATATTTTACTTTCTAGCATGCATCGGTACTGTGCCTATACATGAATGCATATTCATTCTTGTAGTTGTTCAGTATTTCTTGAGTGCCCGCTATTGTAGATGTTGGAAATGTAGCTTGCAACTGGAAGAAGTCTGGCTAATTCTTCCAGCAATACCCTGATCTGAATTGGTGGTATTTGGGGTCTGTGCTTCTAAGTGACTTCATTAATGATGGCTGAATCGGGGGTGGGGGGCAAACAGTTTGGTCCTGTTGCGGGTGGTGGTCTTTTCAAAGCGTGCAAACCCACTGTTGCTTCCTTGATGAACTGGGAATCTTTATCTCTGGAAAGGTGAAATCTTATACTTGATAGCAAGGTAGTTCTTGTTTCTTTTTGTTCTCTATCACTGGTTACGATCAGGAGTGTGATCTGCTAATTGAAACACTATTCTTACAATGACAAAGCTTACTTATAATCCAAATTATTCTAAGATGCTCACTGACCTGATTTGAGGAGTTTGCACCTTCTGGCTCATATTCTGTGCTGGCTCCCAGAGCCCTCTACCAATGGGAGTGAATACAAGTGGGATTGTAAACAGGAAGGAGATTGAAATGTGCATTCCAAGACGCTGAGTGGGTGTAAGCTTAATACAGTGAAAAAGAAGACACAGTGTATAGAACACACTTCTTTGCATCTTGCATTTGGAAGCTACCTAATTTCATACTCACTTGTCTTGATAGTAGGCTGGCGATTTTATTCTGCCTGTGCCTGCCTAGAGGGGAACAATTTAAACAATGCATTTCTTTCTAGTATTGGTGTCATCGTAATGAAAATCTTTCCACGGCAGCTCAGCAGTGGGAAACTGCTACAGTTTGCCCATTATTTGTTCCCCTTCTCTCACACTGCTCCGTCTTTGATTTGGATAGTTTGGCTTTCCAAGCAACAAGGCTGGAAGTAAAATGAGCCTCTGTGGATGGTGGCGAGGGAAGGCTGGGGCAGTGGAAGGGAGGCAGAAGGAGGGGCTTAGCGTGGAAGGGGAAATGCCTCTGGGGGAGGGGCGAGCTGGACTGTACTGTGATGAGGGGCTATATCTGAATTAGTGTTATTGGAGGAGTGGGCATATGTCATCACAGGCTATTATTATTATTATTATTATTATTATTGTTATTATTAAAACTCACAGAGTTACTGGGAGAGGTCCACAGACATACCTAAAACAACCCACGCCTGAGGAGAAGCTGAGAGAAGCTTCTATGATATCTATCAGACAGCTGTGTGTGTGTGTGTGTGTGTGTGTGTGTGTGTGAAAGATGGGGTGAGGGGGCAGGGAGAGCTTTTAAAAAATGTTTAAATTTTCATTAAAATTCTTTTTAATTGAGTAGGGGGAAGGGGCAAAGGGAGAGAGAGAGAATCCCAAGAAGGCTCCACACTCAGTGCGGTGCCCCACATGGGGAGCCAAAATCAAGAGTCCAATGCTCACCTGACTGAGCCACCCAGGCGCCCTTAGAGAGCTTTTATTCTAATATTGGTAAAGTGGTTAGATAATCTGTGACTGACAAATATTATAGAGGAATGTAGCTGAGGACAAGAATAAATGAAATAAAATGCCTCGCTACAAGTACCTTTCGTTGTTGTTCAGTGCAGTGCCGTCTATTACTGCTGGTCTAACTACACTCTTTCTTTGTCATATTAAGTATCCAGTTTCACAGAATTTCTCAGGAGAATCACTAGCCATCTTTAAATAAATTAACTAATTCCTGCTTCTTCTCATCGTGAAGTTTCTTCTTGGAGTTGTCCAACTTAGAAACCTCCCATTTACAAATCAATGCTTGTAGATCACAGAACCCAATTAAGGACTCAGTTGAAATCAGTCTTTTTCATGCATCTGTCTTCTCATCGAAAGCCCTTGGATACCTAGTCCTTGGGTACCTTGCCCTACCTTGGTTTTGCCTTCTCTAGAGACTACTCTCGTAGAGAAGGTGCTCGGATGGGTAACTCAGTATGTATTTCCCATAAACCACTGAGGATGTATTTATCAGGTGATCCAAAACAGATCTTCCAAATCTGATGAAACTCCATTCAATCACTTCCATGTGATGTAGCGACAACAGACAGAAATGCAATTTTATTTATTTAGATGGGAAGCATTTGATTTCTACCCCCTGCTTTGTGTGTTCAGAGCTTTCTAATAGCTGCTTAGAACTGAAACTGTAGGAGTGACAGGTGCCCCTGGAGCCGCTCAACATTTCTCAGCACTCAGAGCAACACTAACATCTTTTCAATACAGCCCTAAAAACCTGTTGTCGGGATATATCCAGAGGCCAAGAGCTACCTGATAGTTTCTTTGAATTCAAAAATTTGGGCTGTCTTCAATTTGTGTGTCCTACAGCCAAGAGCCCATCCTTTACATCGTGGCTGTGGGATGCAGAAGTGAGGAGGGTTAGATGTTACTTCATTCTGAAACGGCGGCTTTGAGTGAAAAGGTGGTTATGGTATGTGGGCAACTAGATTTCAGATAGGAGTGGTCAGGAGGTATCAAAGTGGACAATCACACCTGCTTCTCTTTCATTTTGAAAGCGTGGCAGGAAAATCCATTGAGCTATTAAAGAGTGCTTTGTCCGGTCTATATTTTTGCCTCTTGGATTCCAAGAAGGCTTGCTAGCCAGATCATTTCCCCTGTCGTGGGGAGATTTATATCATAGGGTTAAGTACCCCACTGGGCTTCACTTCCCTTCCTGCCTTTTGTTTTCAAAAGCCACAGCATGGAGTGTTAGGGATTGGGGAGAGAGTTGCATTTTCTTCCACCACTGATTATGAAAAATTTCAATTCATCCATCCTTCTATCTGCTTGGACAGCTGTGTGTTTTTGAAGCAGCTGCTATAAGAGAAGAAAGAAAAGAGGGAGGCCTCTCGAAGACAGAGAAGAAAAGAAAGGGGTGATGGTTTGGGGTAATGGAGGCCTGGCTTTTGCAATGCCTGGGGGGCAGAAAAACCTGAGAGGGACATGGCAAGGGCGTATGCAACGGAAGGAGGTCCCGAGGCACTGAGATGCTCAAGTGGGAGCATAGGCATGGTGGATCTGCATTCCAACAACTATGGAGTCGCCAATATCGGTGGCAGTGAGATCGGATTGAAGATAAGCAAGCCTTCCCTGACTTTGGAGTTCAGCACCAAATCCCTGGGTGCATTTTGAACAACGTTCAAGAGTCAGACAGACAGAGAAATCCCTAATGGCCGAGATAGTTTTTCTTTAGTCCAGTGGGAATGGAAGCTCAGCGTCAAATGCATTTTTATTTCTGAAGAATAATGTACTTTTATTTGCACGCCTGGGTTTGTAGAGTCACACTTGCTCCTGTTATAATAAATCCACCTATCCGTGGGAGCTTTATCTAGTGCCATTTTTGGACAAGTATATGGTACCTGGGAAAAGAAGATTCTTGAAAGTGCTTACTCCATTGTTCCAGTAAGCAGTGCTTGGAACATCTTAGGCATGGAAGGAAGGGGCTTTGAGAGCGTTGCCTGTTTTTGCTTGCTTAATTCAGAGCTACAGTCACTTAAATTCTCTTTCCAGTTTAATATTCCCTTTTAACCAGGGCAATTATTTTTTTCATTATCCACCTGCAGCCTTCCACTTTGAGGGGTTGGGAGGTAGAATTCAAAGTGCAGCCGTGGGAGGGGCGCATCAAAGCAAGAAACAATAACGAGCAGTGATTAGTTTCCAGATTTCTACCAGATAAAAGATGTCAAATTAAATGTTTCTTCACAAGAGTGGGGAAATTATATCAATTTTCATTCTTTGGACCTGCTCTCCTGTTTAGGAAGCATTTCTATTCAAAGGACCCATCCTTTTAGAATAAAGCGTTTTAGGCTCCATTTTGTCCTAAGTCCCAAATAGACGTTTGACTGCAAGATGTGATATGGAGGCTGTATGGATTAATGGATCTTTTCACATCCAGGGATGTTATTTGAATCATATTGTTACAAAGCCAGAGGAGATAAAGTCTTTGGTGGCTCAGCTAAGCATCTCTGGTCTATGTTCTATAATAAATCACACATTGGGGGGCCTGATGCTTTAGCTTAAGGCCCTGGATTTCAATCTGTGCTTGCTTCCCGTTTCCTTTCTCAGCCCATGTTTTTCCATAAAGGGATAGTGTCAGCTTAAGAAGCAGCTCCACTGTTGGCCTGTGTGGGGCCGCTCTGTTGTGTTTGAGCAGATTTTTGAACTGTACTTTAGAAGATAAGGAAGGATTGGACAAGAAGCTGCAGAGACCTCAACATGAAACTCAACCACACCAATGACAGAAGCAGTGAGGCTGGAAGAGGCCTACTGTTACCCTGCATGGGATCCTGTGCCAGCTGGGGGTGTGAGGGCAGACTCTCCAGCCATGGAGCATCCCTACCCTCTGGTCTCTGGGTTTTAGGATGTAGCCATGAGCAAGAACTATACACTGCCTGACAAATACAAAAACTAGTTAAAGAGAGATTAGCCAGGTTTTGGTATTATAAAATAGAAAAGATCACTAAAGAACTTAGTCTAGAAAGACCCCTCCCCCTTTAAAACGCCCTGTAGTCTGGCCTACACCTTTTTGTTCATCACAAGTTGACAAGGTGCCCAGCTTAGTGCCTGGCACATCACAATCCTCCGTAAATGTCTGAATGAATGAAAGAACAAATGAATGGATGAGTCAATGAACCAGCACTCAAACAAAGCCAAGATACCCAAGACCTTTCTTTTTTAAACTGTTTTTTAAGAGATAAGTAATCTTAAAAAATTTTTTTTAATCTTTATTTATTTTTGAGAAAGAGAGACACAGAGTATGAGCGGGGGAGGGTCAGCGAGAGAGGGAGACAGAATCAGAAACAGGCTCCAGGCTCTGAGCTGCCAGCACAGAGGCCGGACACTTAACTGACTGAGACACCCAGGTGCCCCAACACCCAAGACCTTTCTTGACAGTCAAGGCCCCTCTCTATTTAGAGACCTCATATTTTCATCCTTTTTTTGTTTGGCTAGACTGAAAAGAATATATAGAGAATTGTGCTTTGTTAAGACCATTTTTCTTTGGACTTGTTAGGAAAAAGTCAGGCTAACCTACCACATACGTGTTTGTCTCTACTTGGCTAGTCAACTGGAATATGCAAGGAGCCTCTTACGGCACTTCAAGCCCAGGAAATGTTACTGACGTCCTTGGAACCCTGGGTAGATGGCAGAAGGATTTTAAACAACCAGAGACCCCCTTGTCATGTAAGTGCTGGATTAGTGCCACTCAAATGGTCAAAGAGTAGTGTAGCTAATTTACTGAGGCTCAGCATAGAAAACGGTAGACAAGTGGAGGTAGAAGTTTGGAGTGGAATAGAAGACTGGAGTATCCTAAAACATGTTTAATTGACATAAATGGTTATTGATTAAAAAAATAAATGCATTAGTTGTGTTGGTTATACATTCTTAGAGGAGGGCCAAGAAAGGGTCCGTTTCATCGGTCACATGATCCACCATGGTTACTGAACAGCTATCATGATAGATACCTGCCATTGTGCAATGTGCTCCTGCACACAGAGATGAATATGAGGTATAGTTACCTTCAAGGAGGCAAAAGTGGGTTGTGTCTCCCCAACCAGAACCTTGAAGTGTCATCCAGTTGTCGGCAGTAGAGGAATATAACCTGGAGGAAGGTGGCCATGAGCTGTTTTGAAGGACCACTAAGTCAGTACCTTCTGTCAACAGTTTAATGGGTATCCCTCAGCCTTTCCTCTGTGCTTGAAAATAAGCAAACGCCTTGTATACCGTAACAAATGCCCTTGACACTTACCAATTCTATACATGCTGGTTGGACTTCTATCAGCAAGTGTGGACCTATATTTGAGGATTTTCTCCAATGATGGGAGTGTCTTCTATCTGCATGTGAGACAAGCTGGCAGTGCTAGAGACTCAGCATGCCCCGGGAGCAGCCCTCAACTATGACTTATGAGCACTGGCATTTAATCTCCCCAACTTTCTCACCTCCCAGTTGGAATAACTCTAAGGTGAGTTCTTCAGTGTCCCTGGTGGGCCCCAGAGGAATTAAGCTCCAGTTGCTCATAGTGTTAGCCTGCAACACAAGTTGTTGTTGTTGTTGTTGTTGGCTTTCTTCCCTTCCCTATCTTAAATCTTCCCTCTCCGGTTGGGGATCACCTCCCCGCAAAATATTTGTTAATATTTGTTCTTGTATCCTTATTCAAGGTTTTGCACACTAGAATACATATTGTGTATTCTATATAACGTATATATGAAATAGGTCTTGGAGATCTCATGTCAGTACATACAGATTTCTCTGATTATTTTTAGCATTTCACAGTAGAGAGTGTAGATTCATCTTACTTTATTGACCATTTCTCTACTGATGGAAATTTATTTTTATTTTATTTTTCCTGGCTTCCCCACTTACCCCACTAACCATGAAGCAATGAACTCCTGTTCAGACTCAGTTTATACTACATCTATTATAATGCTGGTAAAAGCCCCCCCCCCCAAATGCCTAAGAAATCCTTCTGAAAGGTTATGGTAACAAACTTTAGCATAACATGTGCTTAAAGATCCAGAATGGTTATGGGGGTTATGGGGATAATTGGATCACGTTTAGGAGTTGACAGTGGTGTCTGTATACTCACTCCTCTGTGTTTTAGGGGAGGAACCCTTCATTTATTAGATGCCTGTGGGTCTCAAACTCAGGTCCTGAAGGGAAGTGAAAGGTCGACCATAATCACTCTGGGAATCTGAGGAAGGCAAAGGGAGTGGAGTACATGTGAGGAAAACTACAACCAAGGTGAGCATCTCATGTTTTGACAGAGCCAGTGGGTGTGAGATTATGTGGGCTTTCCTGTCCTATTTCTGTCTTTAAAAGATTATCTGTAAAAATTTTTGAACTTAAGGGCACCAGATTTGGAACCAGGTTTTAGTCTTGCTCCTGACTATGATCATGTAATGTGGAGCTGCTTTCCCATTTTACATATGTGGAAAATGAGACCCGAGTATTAAGTGTGGTTGTCCAAGGTCACACAGCAAGATGACAGTTTATATGGAGATGGGGGCATTTCTAATCAGGAATGTTCCTGTATTGGCTTGAGTGGCATGTTGGTTACTATGGGAAGATGATTCCAGACGTAAGTCCTGGTAAACATCATGGAGCTATCTTTCCTGAAGATGTAAAAAGGAAGAAAACACCACAGTGAAATGTGCTGGGCATTTTATATGTCATAGTCCTTCCTATAAACAGGAAGTTAGACCAGATCAATTAATTAACAGGTTTTTCTTGAACATCTGCTACAGGTGGAGGACCCAGAGGAAGTCCTAACACTAACCTAACCCTACCCGCAACCCATGGTCTTTGCCCTCTGAAGCTTATGGTCTCCTTGGCAGCACCAGATGTTGTCACCAGAGTGACAATTAGGGCTGACATCCATTAGCACAACTGGCACAGCACCTGGGGCCCATGAAACTTCTTTTAAAGTCAGGAGAGAAAATAAACTTTTAAGTTGAGGAATGTGTTCAAATATCTAATATTTCTATATTCATCTAAATAAACAATGAAGTCATAAAATAGAATTTTTGATGTTTTTGTATGCAGAAAGAAGCATCAAAATGTAATATCTGTATAAAATACATTAGTCTGCTGGGGCTTCCAGAACAAAGAACCACATGCTAGGTGGCTTAAACAACAGAAATGTCTTGTCTCACAGTTCTAGAAGCCAGACATCTAAGATCAAAATGTCCGCAAGGGGTGGTTCCTTCAGAGGGTTGTGACAGAAACATCCATTCCTGGCCTCTCTCCTTGGCTTGCAGGATGGCTATCTCCTTCCTGCATCTTCACATTATTTTCCCTCTGTGCAAATCTCTTTTTCTTCACTCTTTTCCTTTCATGAAAACACCAGCCATATTGGATTACAACCAACCTGAATGACATCATCGGAACTAATTACATCCACAACTACCCTGTTTCCAAATAAGGCCCAATTCTGAGATACCAGAGATTAGGGCTTCCACATATCAATTTGGGGGGGGGGATACAATTCAGTCCATAACAGGTTGTGATAGTAACTGCTTGTGGTGGGGGTAGGGGTCAGCATGAGAGGAACAGTAGAGAGCCCAGAAGCTGGAAGGACAGAAGACAAGGACTTGGGGTACTCTTGAAGGACGGGACAAGGAGAGGAGGAGGGAGAAGATGGCAGGTATGCAGAAAGAGGCAAGGTGGAAACTGCCTGATCAAAGGTCACAGGTGGTGATTGTAGATCATGAACTTGGGGGACACAGGAAGCCCAGTCCATCCATTATTAGGGGACTAGCAAAAAAGAGTTTGGAAAGGGAGCTATGGCTTTTGTTCTGGAAAGCCTGAACACAGGCTAAGTGGGAACACTGTTCGATGCTATGATTTCTGAGTCTCGACTGTGAGATCATGACCTGAGCCGAAACCAAGAGTTGAATGCTGAACTGAGTAAGCCACCCAGGCGCCCCTGTCCTCTATTTCCACCTACTCATCACATTCCCCCCCACCTCCCCCCACCGAAGATACCTGAACTTCTTGAAAATGATTGAGGCACCAAAGTATTGAAAAAGAGGGTTGGCCTATTTCTGATAGCCTTGAAATATTAATGAGTCTGCATGTGTTATTACTTAATCGGCCTATATTTCCTATTCTAAGGGCATGACAAGAGAGAAAAGAAACCATGGTCTGTCTCAGCTTTCAAATAAAGCTCAGTCCCTTTGGAAAAACATCTGGGACTAATGTGGATACTAAAACTGTTACCTCACACATGCCAGTTTCATTTGCTCTTTCATGATGAACATTTTCCCTTTCCAGTTGCCCAGATCCACACGTATATTATTCAGGATCTGATGTAGCACGGGCACAATTTGTGGCCACATCCTCTAAAAACCACTTGAAGTGGGTTTCCAGAGTCTTTAAAAATAGGCCGGGTTCTGGCAGAGCTTACAACGCAGCAACTTAGCTTTTTGAAAATAGCTTTAATTTTAGCCCTTCTCTTCCTACTTTTACGCCCTTACGGATCTCAGAATATTATGGAGCTAATATTCTGAATTTCTTATTAAAAAAATAGATTCAAACTTATCATCTGATTTCAGTTCTTCAGCTACAAAAACCTGTCTTCTGTATTGTTCTGATCTCCTAAAAGCACTTAGTTTTGTGTTCTCTCAGCAAACCAGTTTCTAGCGCTGATTGAGTCCTCCCCATGTGGCGACTGGACCACTCCTTAATGATTTCAATTGTGGCTCCTGGGACACCTCTGAGCAGTAGCTTGTTTCCCATCCAGTGGTGACATTAGAGCAAGTTGCTTCTAAATGGCTGTCAAGCACGTTGCCATGGCAATGGAACACTGCTGGTCATTTGGAATGAAAGTTCTTCAAGTTCTGCCAGTAGTGATTCTCAGTCTTTGGTGTGTCACATAAAGAATCATCTGGGTGCTTGTTGGAAGTCCTCCCTCCCAGACCCCACCCTGAAGCATTCCTATTCAGGACATTTGGGGATGAACTTGTATTTATAACCATCTTTCCAGGTGATGACCCCATTGTCAGAAAGACTGTGTACAGCACCCAGCTATGGCTGAGGCTGTGTCCCTTACAGAGTGATGATCTTCATCTTCGTTGGGTGAGTGTCCAGGATTGCCCCCTACTTTCAAGTCGTCGAAGCATCTGCATCATGCCTTTTGTGGGATCTTTATATGTGAGTGTCTGCCACGCATATGCTTTGTGTTTACTTTCTGCTTTTTCTGGATGAGATTCCCCAGCTCCAAAGCAAGGTCAGCTGTTAGTAATTCTCTGCTTCAATTGGCAAATGACCTACCAAGGACATGCAATTGAAATTAGCATATGCATTCTGAGGTGTTTACAATTTCCTTCTGCCTTGGACTTCCTGGATGGCTTATTACGGTGTTTGTATGGGGAAGGGAGGTAAATGGAGGAGTTTATGAAACCTCTTTGAAAAGACTAGCACATCATCTGCATGAGAAAGCAGCTCCTGGTGCCAGATTAGAAGGGTTTTCAGGAGTATTGAGGGTTCTGAGCCTCATATTTTTTTTCAAGGGGTGGGGATCAAGCATGTTGGTTTATGGGAATGGAAAGAATGAATTCTTTGTTGAAAACAGTGATCAGTATCTTTGCAGCCTGTGCCATCCAACTTGGTGTCTTGGGTGCTTTATTTTTATTTGGTTACTTTGTAAACTTTTGGAGGGGAAACTACGAACTAACGACCAAGGGGGTGAAGTGAGCCAGGGGTACTAGAGTGTTTTCACAGTGACTTAGAGCAGGAGGCAAAGCTTCTCAGCTCCTAGGTTGTGGAAAGCTGATCCCAGCCAGCTCAGATGGTGGAATATCTATTTATCAATTAATCTGTTAACCTCTCAGCTTCTCAAAGGATATCCTAGGTGACCGTTTCTTCTGTTTAGCAATAGCTAATAAATTCAACTGTATTTATTGGAATATGCATATATTGAAAGCTTCAACCATATCTTGGGCATTGTGCTAGGTGCTGCTATCCGAAATAGAGATAAAATATAATCCTTAGACTTCACAGGGCATATATGAAATATGCCTATTTGGAACCTAAAACCCACACAGGACAGTGCTGGGCCGGTACTTCTGCAGGTCCCAGTGAGGACAGAGAATCACCGATTTCTACTTTCCATTTTATGAAGCGGAATGATCTTGCAGAACTTCAAAAACTCTTATTAAAGTGCTCTCTGTCTGAAATCTCTCTTCCAGGCTAAATACGTTCAGATGTCTTTACCTCTCCCATTTGGTCTGAGTTTTTAACTCTTTCAAACTTTATCATTTCGAAGCAAGTAAAGTTTGCTGTAAACGGAGGCATTTTTTTTTTTTTTTGCATGAGAAGCACATTGCTGCTTGAAAACACGAGTGGATAATATGGAGAAGAGATGCTATCAGTGTGGGTTTTGGTGCCAAGCTTGAATTCAAATCTCATCTTGGCCAATTAGTAGTTGTTGGAAACTGGACATGTTTCTTAGTATCTGAGGCTCAGTTTCTCGTTGAGGAGGATGTTGGGCTGATTAAATGAGCCACTTGATATAAAGCACCTGGCACATAAATCTCAGTGTCCTTTCTCTGCTTTCCTACTACCCCAATCAGAACATTTAAAGATGGAAATGCATTAAGCAAAGGCTGCATGTCAAAAGGTAAAGTGGAGGGAGTTTGGTCTTAAATGACCTTGATCTTTGGTTATTTATGGAGTTATCTCTTGGTTCTGAGAAGGTTTCAAATTCGGCTTCTAAAATATATTGGCTGTTATAAATAGAAGCAAAGCCGATCTCTTGGCTATTTTCTTCCATTGGTCTGTCCATCTGTCACCTAGCCTTCCCAAATTCTTTCTTTGAAATAAAATATTGTCAAAATAAGGTAGTTGGCCAAATGCATTCTTTAAAGCTCTAATGGGTGAGCACACAGTAATTCTTATTTAGGACTGAGTCTAAGAAACACTCGGGAGCTTTTACAAACTATATATCCTGGCCCCATCTCAGACCTAGTAAATTCCATCCTCTGGGCATGGGGAGCTGGCGTGGGCAAGATTCCCAGGTGATCCCAGTAGTGACCATTGCTTCAGGGCAGTGATTGCCAGCTAGGTTCATTAGAATCACCTAGAAGGCTGGGCTCTACCCATTCTCCACCTCAATTCCCAGACCCTGATTCTGTAGATCAAGGGTAGTGGGGCCCCAGAATTTGCATTTATAACAAAGTGATGCTGATGCTACAGGTCTGGGGATGACACTTGAGGGCCACTGATTTAAGGCTTCCTGCTACGTTGATACAGTGGGAGCTGAGTTACAGCTTCAGCAGCTCTAAGCCCCAAGGCTAGGGAAGGAGGTACAAACAAATGAAGAAATAAGCCTTTGTAAGTCAGGTTGAAAGAAAACAATTGTCTCGGGCCTTGGATGGGAAGGTTAAGAGGTAGTTCACATTCAACAATGTGGGTAATTAGGTTGGTTATTTAATGAGGCTGATTCCAGTGGTTCGCAGAGAAACTGGACTTTGCAGCTTCTTAGTGAAGATGGGTTGTGAACAAGAGGTCAGCCGCTACTGGAAAGGTGGGGAGCCTCTTGGGGGCTCTATCCCTAACCTCCTGACTGGCTGTAGAGAGAGATTAGGCCCTGAGTGTGACACAAAACCACAGGTGCATTCTGGTGGTGGTGGTGTGGGATGAGGTGCCCCCTCTGACGTGTGCATGGTTTTTTTAATGCTTTAATTTTTAGAACAGTTTTGGGTTCAAAGCAACATTGAAGGGAATGTACAGAGATTTCCTATATACCTCGGTTCCCATATAGGTGTGACTTCTACCATTATCAATATCCTCCACCTACATTTGTTACAATCGATGGCCCTACACGGACACATTATCACTCAGAATCCATTGTTTACATTAGGGTTCACTCTTGCTTTGTACATTCTGTGAATTTTGACAAATGTCGAATGGCATTTGGCCATTATTTAGAGTATATAGAGTATTATCACCACTCTAAAAATCCTCTGTGGTTTGCCTATTCATCCCTCCATGTTTTTTTAAGTTTACTTATTTATTTTGAGACAGAGAGAGAGAGAGAGACAGCGAGTGAGCAATCACAGGAGAGAGAGAATCCCACGAACTGTGAAATTATGACCTGACCCCAAATCACGAATCGGACTTAACTGACTGAGCCACCCAGGTGCCCCACCTCCACGGGGGTTTTGAAAAGTAAAAATGAAAAGCAGTTTTAGAGCAAAGCAAACAAAAGCGACAGATTTTCTTTTCTGCTTCCAAAAAGAAAAAAGAACAACAAAAATCAAACCAGAAAGGAGTATAGGACGCAATATTTTGAATCATGAGAGGTAAAAGAGGGAAACAGGGTATAGGTTTATTTTTTGATGTTTTGGTCAGACCTCTACGGAAGTCTGCAACCTGAGATTTTCAGCATCGGTCAGATGGAAATGTGATTCCCAGGGTTGTCGTGTCTGCGGAAGGGTTAGGCTTCTTTGTGTAAAAAACGATCTTACTCTGGGAAAGATCTTCAAACAATTCCTCAAAATATGGTGATTAATGGAGCTTGAAAGATAAAGCCATAACTTTCACAGAGACCACCAAGTTTTCAGAACACATTAAGAGAAGTGAATGGAATCCCGGGTGCTGTAAAAAGAAAGTATAAAAGAATCTGGGGGCTGGTATTCTCCTAGCTCACAGGAAACAGATAGGCGAAGGACGAGCAGAATCTGAAAATTACATAGTTTGGTCAATTTGATTATCAGTGGGTGGATTATTTGGTTTGTTGATTATCTGCAACAAAATTTTAATCCCAGTATGGCTTCCTCAGCTTGCTTTGTCTGCAATTAGTTAGCATGTGTTTGGGGAATGCCAACAAACTCTAATATTAGCTCCAGGAAAATACAATCACTAAGGTAAATCTGCAGCTGCTGCAAGAATGAATGTGTCCGAGAGCCACACGCCACTGGGTTTTATTTTGGATGTGGTTTTGGATTATTCAGGCTCTAAAAATGCAGATAATTGGAAGTGGAGTGAAATCTTCCCTCCCAGCATGTGGGACTTCCTTTTGGTCTCCTTCCCATAGCCCTGCTTTCAACAGGCTACCTCTCTGCTCAAAACCTACCCAAGCTTCCTGGGCTGGGAGATAGAGTGTTGGCTTTTCTGTGCAGCGATGGGGCAAACGCCACGAACCACACTGGGCTTCCCCCACTACAGTTATTTGTAAATTATTTTGGGCGAGGTCTCCAAATGCCCCTTTAAAAAATTTTTTTAAGTGTTTATTTATTTTTGAGACAGATATAGAGTGCAAACAAGGGAGGGGCAGAGAGAGAGGGAGACACAGAATCCGAAACAGGCTCCAGGCTCTGAGCTGCCAGCACAGAACCCGATGCAGGGCTCGAACCCACGGACCATGAGATCATGACCTGAGCCGAAGTTGGACGCCCAACCGACTGAGCCACCCAGGCGCCCCCTCCAAATGCCTCTTATGGGTCACAGGCAACAATGACAATGTCCCCTAGGAAATTGTGTACAGGTTGAGTGAGCGGAAGGTAGTAATGGAGGGCCATACAGAGTTGAAGTTTAACTACAAATAGAAATGCATTTTTTTTTCCCAGAGAAACCACTGTAAATTTAATTGGAAATTCCCCCAGGAAAACAACTCAAACTTTCTTCAGGGCCCCTCCCACCACCCATTGGCATTAGGTTCAGCTCCCTGTTACAGAACACCTAAAGTAAAAGAATGTACAAAAAAAATCCGAGTAAAATATTGAAGTTCAAGGCCCATATCTCTCTTATGCCGAGGGCAGTTTTATGAAGATAGCACAGTCAGGGGCTCCTGCCAGCTTGATGCTCAGCTAAGGCTCAACAGGTGGCTTTCACCACGAAATAAAGACTAAGTTTTCCGGCAGGCATGCATGTCCTTTCCCTATAAAGACCAATCCTGGAGGTTTCCCAGAACCCTTCAGCTTACATTTCATTGGCCGGAAGACTTCGTCACAGGACACATCAGTGAGTCTGAGAAGTGTTGTCTTTATTCTGGATGGCTCTGTGCCCAGCTTAAAAAAAATGGAGGATTCTGTTACTAAGAAAGAAGAGGAGAATGGATTTCAAGAGATAATTAATAGTCTCTGTCACACACTGCTTGTCTTTTATTAAGGGCAAAGCAACCGACCTCCAGCAGGGATGGTCTTTTATTACAGGTTGTCCTTATGTTTCAGAAGAAGGGAAAACCTGTCCCCTTCCTTTGTCTCCTTCCATATTCTCTCCAGGTCTTCTCTCCACCCTGCCCGCCTTTCCTGGGGCCCTGGTCTCAAGGAACTGCTGTGCTGGACCACCGAAGAGAGGACTTCTCAGGAAAATCTGTGTCAGTCTTTGAAAGAGAAAAGAGCATCACTAAGTGTCTTGTCTGGTGTTACCTGTTCTGGTTATCTCCACCATTCATGGGCTTGGAGCTGCTTTTTTTTTTAATTTTAATTTTTATTTTTTTACCACTCTGTAAGTTGTTGACAACTGATAATAGTGCAAACTTTTTTTCTCCCCACAGAAACGTACCTTAGTTGTGTCTGGTGGAATGTAATTGGTTTTTGACTCATTTTGCGTATATTCTGTTTCAGGATTCCTTATCTGCCTCTATATTGGTGGGGCTTTGAATTCTCTTTGGAATAGGTTATAAAATCTCGTTGGTCCCTTATTAGCTAATGAGCTAAATCACACCTTTGACATGGGTTCATTTCATAGGTGCAAGAGAGTCATAATTATGGCTTCTTTTCCAAATGATCCTTTTGCAGATTCTTGGGCCTGGTTCTGTGCCTGGTTATTTTGGTATACTCTGATGTTCTTGATCTGCTTCGCCCCCACCAAACCTATTCCCTGGGGGGCTTTCATGCACCCCGTAATACCTGTAATATATTTTAAAAACACCTTAAAAAGCCAATGTCATCAAAAAACACAGTAATGGCAACACCATTTACTGAGTGCCGATTAGCCAGACGCCGTACACACCTGAACCATTTAACCTTCTTCACCCCACCCTGGTGAAATGAGGGTGATTATACCCATTTTACAAGTTCGAAGACCAAGGTTTGGAGCGGTTCAACATCTTTCCCCAATTCACATGGCTGCAGAGTGGCAGAGACTGGATCAGAGCTCAGCTCCAACTCCAAAGCCCGAATCTATTTCCCAGTTAGTGGCCTGAAGTAGTCACTATGCCCTCCATCTCTTTCAGGGATATTTGCACATTAACAGAGAATTGTAAGGCCCAAAATTTAACCCAAAGGAGTGACTTTCTGCTAGTGGGATTTCAGAGGTTTTTTTTTTTTTTTTTGGCACTGAGATCCTTCCTCGGGGGACAATTTCAATCATTCTGTAAATTGTCCCCTTCCTTGTTTGCTTCTGAGTAAAACTAGGCCTGCTGGGAAGCGATGCAAGATCATGTCACACTTTTGGGGGGATCTGCCTGCTAAAACAGCTCGTGGCGTGGAAAGAATTTAGATGGTGGGACGCAGTGTTAAAGACACAGGGGAGAAAGCCGAGGCAGTGGGAAGCATTTGGCCTGTGGATTTGAAACACTGAGGCTGGAGGCCTGATTGTGTTGTGTGATGTCCAATACGTTACTTTGGCTCTTTCCCACCCCTCCCCCTACTCCCCAGGGCTCTCTCATTTTGAAAATCAGGGATATATGGTTTCCAGGATCTTTGTAGCACTAAAAATCTCTGACTCTGTGAAGTGAATGCATTGCCAAGTTCATTACTGTTGACTATAAGTCTTATGACCTGTGAAGGCAGGCCAAATATCTCCACCACTGGACTGGGAGATTTCACATAATTACCTTATTTGATCCTTTTAATTATCTCTGAAGGAGGTTAGCAGAGTAGTCCTAGACCCATATTAGAGATGAAAAGCTGTGGTCAAGAAGGATTCAGAAATCTACCTCAAATGCCATGTTTGACTTCCAGGACTCCGACAAGTGAGTTTTGGGAGGGGGTAGCTCCTGAATACCTTGGTGTGTCAGAGGGTCTGGGGCCTCAAAGGAAGTCCAAGGACTCAACAGTATGATGACAATTAAGCATGCCTTCTAAATGTGGTTTTGGTAAGTTGCAAGTTCACACATTTCAAAGAACTATTCAAGGGGCATCTCGGTGGCTCAGTCAGTTAAGTGTCCGACTCCTGATTTCAGCTCAGTTCATGATCTCACAGTCTGTGAGATCAAGCCCCACATTGGGCTCTGTGCTGTCAGTGTATTCTCTCTCTCTCTCTCTCTCTCTCTCTCTCTCTCTCTCTGCCCTCCCCCTGCAAGTTCTCTCTCACAATAAACAAATACACTGAAAAAAAAACCTACTTGAAAGATTTCTCTAGTTAGGGCGGTAATAGTTGGCTTCATCATGAATTATATGGCATTAAAAATACCTACCTGGCCAGTGCATTGTGGGGATTACATGAGATAATGCATGTGCTACACGTAGGAGCCACACACCAGGTACACACCCAAAGATTAGCTGACGTTACTATTAATGCTGTTGTGTTGGAGGTCCTGCTATTCTGACGTCTGGAAACATATTTCCTTGTGATCCCCATCAATGAGGCTGCCTTTGCTAATAGGCATTCAATTCCAGCACTCTGTATCAATACAATAGCCCTATGAATATAGCTCACTTATCTCTAATTTAAAATCAAATAAAATTCCTCTGGAGCAAAACAATCACCTAATAGCACAGAGAATACAAACACAATCATCGACTTGGGGAGGAGGCACATCTGTCTCTTTAATTTAAGCTGTTGGATTTGATGGAGTGTTTTCAGCCTGCAGGACTTCATGGAACCACAGAGATTTTTTTTAAACTACTTTTCTTTTTTAGCATAAAATGAATACATTCAGAAAGTAAATATTTCAAGCTGAATAGGACTTTATCAAATGAAAACTGCTGTGTAGACTATTTTTTTCCTTTTCTAACCCATGCCCCACCCTTCAGAAATGACGCTGTTAGTTTCTAAGAATTTTCAATGCACATCTAGGTGTTTTTATCCCTATATCTTCTTTGGAAAAAATAGCTAAAAGATCGTATTGTTCTATACCTTGTATTTTCCTCTTAATAATGCATCATGGAGACTATTTTCTATATGCACATCTTTATACATTTTGTTTTTATTTATTTTTATTAATTTTTAAAATATTTTTGAGAGAGAGAGAGAGAGAGAGAGAGCGCGCATGAGTAGGGGAGAAGTAGAGAGAGAGGGAGACACAGAATCTGAAGTAGGCCCCAGGCTGTGAGCTGTCAGCACAGAGCCTGATGCAGGGCTTGAACTCACAGACTGTGAGATCATGACCTGAGCTGAAGTCGGATGCTCAACTGACTGAGCCACCAGGTGCCCCCATTTTGTTCTTTTTAACACGACAGTATTCCAGGTATTAATATATTATGATTTATTTAATCTGTCCCTTCTTGATGGTTACTTAGCTTATTTTCCTTTTTTTAAGCTTTTTTAAATGTTTATTTATTTTTGAGAGAGAGAAAGAGGTGGAGCATGAGTGAGGGAGGGGCAGAGAGCGAGGGAGACACAGAATCCAAAGCAGACCCTGAGCTGTCAGCACAGAGCCTCACGTGGGGCTCAAACTCAGGAACAGCAAGATCATGACCTGAGCCGAAGTTGATGCTTAACTGACTGAGCCACCCAGGTGCCCATCCTTTTTTCTTCTATTACAAACCACACAGCAATGAACAGCCCTGTAATGTACTTGCATAGTCATGAGACCATCACTAGGGCTGTGTGTGGACTCACAATCAGGCTGCCAATCCTTATGAGGTGGCCTGGGGGCTTGAAGTTCCCAAAGAGACCAACTGTGACTATCACAATATTTATACTTTGACCCAAAGCAGCAACTACTGAAGAGAATATTAAGATCACTTCATTCCTCCTATTAACGTGCAAGTATTTGTCAGTCTCTTCCCCAAATGGATGGTCTTGTTAAGCCAGCGTGGGTCACAACGTTATAGTAAAACAGAAGAAGGGATTGGAAAGGGCTCTAGTAAAGTCAAAACTGCCGTGCAGTTGGCCAGTTCTGTTCCGAGCAGCACGGTGGCACTGGTTGCTGCGATGCTCTATTGGGGTGGAGCTCTCTGAGCCGGAGAGCCAAGTCCTCTGCTCCAAGCCTCTCCCCCAACCTTCTCATCAACCATTTACTGAATATACTCAATCTTTCCTTTATGGTGGCTCTGGTTCCTTCCATACCCTTTTCCTCCCCACTACTTTCTTTCAACATGCCGTCCCATGTGGCAATAAGGGAAGTGCTTACTATGTGCTAGGCACTGTTCGCATCCTTGAGTATGGTTTCTTATGTAATCCTTTCACAGCTGGGAGGTGCGTGTCACACTCTCCCTTTTATGGGATGAGCATGGAGAAACTGAGGATCACTGGGGTTAAGTGACCTGCCCAAGATTACACAGCCTGTGTTTGGTGACCTAGATATAATGAACCCCAAAGGCCATGCCTTCAGTTCCGTATCAGCTGCCTGCTACCTGGTCTCTGTTAAGACTCATTTCTCCCCCTCCAGTTATTTGTGCCAGATAAGGCTCTGGAAAACATTATTTAAAAACAATTTTCTACCCCGCAGCCTACAAAGACCGACTTCCCAAAGACCTGCTGATCTTCTCGATGAAATGAAAATGTTAACCTTTGAACTCAGAACTCTATTCAACTTCCCAGAAAAATTGTCTCCATATCTTTGCCCCTCTATCATCACTGGGGAAAGAGCTAATTTGGGGCAGTCAGAAGATCTTTTGAATCAGAGTGATGTGAGCTAACCTCTTTAAACCTCCGTTTTGTCATCTGTGAAATGGAGATAACATACTTATATTATCTAGAATCCTTACAACCCCACCAGTTACATGAAGAGCCAGGGAGTTATTTTCATTACCTATATTCTGTATCTACCTCAGTAATCTGCACTTGGTGGGCAGCCCCTGACAGGTACCTGAATGAATGGATTGAACGGAAAGTTTGTTTGGTAGAATCAGCTGGGTAAGGGACCTGCTTGAGAACTGGAGTCGGGGCACGGGGTATTGTGTGGTTGTCTGCTGGAGGAACTGTGATGAGGAGGAAGACGTAGGAAAGAGGGGAGTCCCTGGGGTGCCTGGGTGGCTCAGTCAGTTAAGCATCCAACCTTGGCTCAGGTCATGATCCCATGGTTCGTGAGTTCAAGCCCTGCATCGAGCCTGTTTCAGATGCTGTGTCTCCCTCTCTTCTCTGTCTCTGAATCTCTCCCCCTCACACTCTGCCTCTCCCCCCCCCAAAAATAATTAGAATTTTTTTTTCAAAAAAGAAATGGAGTCCCTGAGAAAAACATATTTTGAACTGAAGACCTGTCGAGGGTTGTGCCTGACCCCCAATGGAGAATCAGGGAAGTCTAAACAACAGGCACTGATATACATGGCTCGTTCTCTCCATCAGCTGCTACTTGGACTAATTTCTTTGTGCTGATCAGATAAGTAAAGTGAGACACAAGCTACATTCTGCAGTCCCCATGACACAGAGCAGAAGCGGCTAAAGGCTCAACATTACAGAATACTCGAGTTTGATATCCTCAGGAGGGAAGATGTATTAAAGGTATGCTACTATTTAAAGGATTTTTGATTGATGTTCACTGTGGTTTCTTTACATTCTCTAAAGGCCTTTATTTGCTCACCCCAGAAAGGTAGGGCCCATTAACATGAAACTCACACATTTACTACAGTTTTCAGATTGACCATCTAAAACTCACCTGGCTGGGGATTTGATGCTTTAGGAGAGTAGGGTGGGCAAGGGAAACAAAAGAAAACCCAAAGCAAAAAAACCCCTGGGAAATACATTCCCACTAATGTGGAATTGAAAATTGTTCTGTGCGTTATTATTTCACAGCTGGGTCAGTACACTGTTTGCAAAAATTGAAGTTTCTCTACATTGCTCTTTTAGATTTTTGTCTGTGGGAGTGTATGAAATGGAATGAGAGGCAGTGTGGCCTAGGGAAACAAAGGAAAAGAGCACAACAATCAAAAGTAAGTGTGATCATAAAATACATAAATACATTCAAATTCAAATGGTATTTTAGAAATAAGTAGGTTGAAGCCTGTGAGGAATAAAACAGATTTGTGCAGGAAAGCAAAACAAAAGTATAAGGATGGCAAAGAAATAGATCTGTTCATGTAACACCCACTGGTGTAAATGTTTGCTTCTCCGTGTAATTTAGATTCAAAAACATAATAGGTTTTAGTCAGTGTTGGAAGAAAACCAAGTGGCATTAGGGATCTCCCCCAAGGAAGGACTTCAAGGTCCTCAAAAGAGTTGTCCTAGGACCTACCTTCACAGGATAACAAGAAGGTCCCGCTGTGTCTGTGCGCATGCACGTGCACACGCATGCGCATGTAAAATGAGATGCACATAGAACACTCCAGGAAGGTGAGGCTGGAAACCTGGGTCCATGCAGTCAAGAAAAGGAAGGAAAGAGAGGGGAGTTTGGTTTTGGTTTTATATAGGCATATGTAATATATGCCTAGGTTTTTGAGAGCATCTAAGAATTCTGCAAATGTAGTGTTTCTGTCATTTAGAAATCATTAAACATTTGGCCATTGCATTCCCTGCACTCTGTCTATATGTGGTGGTTCTCAACCTTAGCTGCATCTTAGAGTCACGTGCACAGGTTTTATAAAATAGAGTGCCTTAGGAAATTCTGGGAGGTGGGACCCAGGCAGTAATGCGTTTTGTTTGTTTTTTTTTTTTATGTTTCCCAAGTGATTCTGATGCACAGTGAGGGCTAACCATTGGCCCAGAAGTGTTGTTTTAAGTGCACTGCATGTAAGTTCTCAATCAGGACTGTAGCTAACAACCCAATCCTGGAATTTAACAGTTCTTGGTGGCCAAAAAGACCAAAAACAGTCTTTAGATAATAGCTGTATATGGAGTTTGGTGACCCAAGTAGGAATCTTGGTTCTAGCACTTACTATAGGCAAGGCCTTGAGCAAGTTGCCTACTTAGCTGAGCTTCAGTTGTTTGCACCTGCAAACTGGAAATAACATTCATGTAATGTTGTCATTGAGAGGATTAAGCAAGAAAACGTACATATTCATAAATTATCTGTTACAAGTCACCATTTATTCAACCCTTTCCAGTTGTTTGTTAGCTCCCCCCCACCAAAACTGATGTTTAAGACATTTATCAAACCTGCAGACAAAACTGGGAGGTATCGCTGATATAAGAGATGCTAGAATCAAATTCAAGAAGGATTTTAACCAGATAGAAGGATGGTCAACAATTGCAAGATAAATGCAGGGACTTGAACTCAAAATTTAATAAAAAATATACAGTCATGATTGATACGAGGGCAGGATATGAGAGTGGTTCCTGTGCAAAAGGTCTGGAAGTTTCACTGACAACAAATTTAATAAGAGGCAAGCCGTGTAGTGTGACTGAAGACAACTGATGTGGTTGGAAGTCAAATGAAGAGAAATATAGGATGTAGGTCTCAGGACTGAATCTAATTTTTATTCATTTTTTATTTTTTTATGTTTATTTATTTATTTTTTGAGAGAGAGAGAGACAGAGAGGGAGAGAGGGAATCCCAAGCAGGCTCTGGGCCTTCAGTGCAGAGCCCAGTGCGGGGCTCCATCCCATGAACTGCGAGGTCCTGACCTGAACTGAAATCAAGAGTCGGACGCTCAACCGACTGAGCCACCCAGGCGCCCCAGGACTGAATCCAATTTGTAAAAGCTCATACCGTACCATATATTGAAAGCCTACTATGTGCCAGGCTCTGTTCTACACGGTGGGGATAGGGCTTTTTTGCCCCCTTGCAGCTTACATTTCATGAGGAGCAGGGGTGAGAAGACAATATGCAACTAAGTAAGTTATATGAGCTGTCAGATAGACCTAAGAGCTATGGAAAAAACCAACAGGGAGGCAGGAAAGTCAGTGTTGTAATTACAAGGGGGCTATTTGCAATTTTAAACAGGATGGCAGGAGCTGGCTTCATTGACATTTGGGCAAAGATTTGAAGGCAGTAAAGAATAAGATGGATGCGTATCGGGGAGAAGAGCACCCGAGGCAGAAGGAACAATGAGTGCCAAGACCTTGATGGGGGATGTGCTTGTCTTACTCAAGAAAAATGAAAGAAGCCCTAATGGGCATATTGTGTTCAATCCTGGGCTGAATCTTTGCTCTTTTTAGCTGAGTATAAAAGTAAAATATTTGGAAATAAAGCATGTGAAAAATACAAAAAAAATCTGGAAGACAGTATAAATCACCCACTATTCAGGCTTTCTTGACATTTTGGCATACTTCCTTCCAGCTTGTAAGTAGATCAACATGCAGAAGTGGCAGAAAATAGCAAAGTTGAATTGAGATTTATTTTTTAGAGGCTCTCCGGGGCTCCATTTCTAGTTCCAATGACTCAATCCTGCATTCCTAGCATGTGGGATTCAAATTTGGGCCTTTGAAGTTGCTCTCAAATAGTTGAAATTGCAAATGTTTATGATACAGATCCTTTACATTCAAAGATTTATAATTTTTTTAAGTTTATTTATTTTGAGGGAAGGAGAGAGAGAGAGAATGTGAGCCAGGACGCGACAGAGAGAGACAGAGAGAGAATCTCAAGCAGACTCTCTGATGTCAGCACAGAGCCCGACTCAGAACTCGAAGCCACGACTGTGAGATAGTGACCTGAGCTGAAATCAAGAGTCAGACATGTAACCGACTGTGCCACAGAGGTGCCCCAGTTTATAGTTTTTGAAGTCCTTGCAACTTTGGCAGATGAGACATGTCCTCTGTGAGCTTTCATTACTATTGGCATTGAACATTTTCCCCTATGTTTATTGACTGTAATTCTTCTTTTGTGATTTTCCTGCCTGCCAATAACCCTTTATAAGATGTGCCACCTCAACTAGAATGTTTCTACTAGATGCTGAGCTGAATGGCGAAGACTCTATCATTTCATTCTAGGCTGTAACCTTCAATGGTAGGTTGTTACCAAAACTGACTACAACAATGCTACCGAGGCCACGTGCCCTTTTGCAATCTGACTTTGCCTTTCATCCTACCAAGAGAGTTGATTTTCCCTCCCCTAAATTTTGGCTGGCCTTGTGACTCTCCAATAGAACATGACAGAAGTGATATGACTTCTCAGCCTAAGACTTACAAGGTTTTGCAGCTTCTGACTTTGTCCTTTTTGTAAGATTGTTGCCACAAAATGAAAGTCAGGCTGGGTGACTGAATGAGAGGCCAAGTGGTGAGAGAGAAGCCATGTGGAAGAGAATCCAAGTGCCCACACAGCAGACATCACCAGAGCTATAGATGTGTGAGGGGGTCCTCTGGGCTTGGTGGAGTCACATGGAACAGTGCTGAGCTGTTCTGTGGACCTGTCTAGATTCCTAACCCACCGAATAATGAGTAATAAAAATGGTGGTTATTTTTAGCCACTAAGTTTTGGGGTATTCAACCATAGATAATTGGCATACAATGCATGTGGGAACATGGATGTTTATTGTCTTCATTTGAAGTGCTTCCATTGGGAAGCAGGACTAGACTTGTTTTATGCTGCTCTGAAGAGCAGATCTAGACCATGTCCCAGGGCAGAGGTTGCACAGAAGCATGTTCTTAGCTGGGCACGAGAACTGACAAGAAGTACGTGTTAACGGTGGAATGGGTTATTTTGCAAGGTAGTGAGCTAACTGTCCCTGGAGGTGTTCCTCGAGAGCCTGGACAACTGTTGACAGGGACATTATAATGGGGACCTGTAAAGTTCCTTCAAGTCTTAAGACTTCACTAGTGGACGAAGCGAAAGGAAACCTGGAAGCTGGGATTTGTAGTCAATTATAATGGCTAACGGACACTCAGATAAGTGTTCAGTGTGTAGAGTAACTTTATTTTCTCTCTTGAATTCTTTTACTGTTATATTTTTTAAAGTGTATTTATTTTTGAGGAGGGGAAGGGGCAGAGAGAGAGGGGGACAGAGTGATCAGAAGCAGACTCTGTGCTGGCAGCAGAGAGCCTGACGCAAGGCTCTAACCTGTGAGATCATGACATGACCAGAAGTTAGATGCTTAACTGACTGAGCCACCTAGGCATCCCTACTGTTGCATTTTTAATGAGGAGATCAAAATAAAGGTAATGCTCAAGATATTAGGAAAGCTTAATTATCATAAATATGGCAATTTGGGATAATACAGTGGAACCAGTACTGTATCTTTCTTGCATCTCTAGTTTCTTTCTTTCTTTTTGAGAATTCAATGGCAGGAATTTTGCCCTTCCCCACCCTGGACCTCTACTTTTACACAGAAGACTCCTATGAACTTGGATTTTTGTTTTAGAGAAAGAAAAAACATTCTTGAATGATAATAGTGATGGGTGTTTTGGTTCATAACAGATTGCTGAACTATCCATCTGTGTTCTAAATGAAAGACCAAATACTGCTAGCCAGGACAACATAGGTGCTTTTTCTGATGCTTTTAGAATTTTCCTACATTTTTCCTTCCCTTCCCTTCTCATGGCTACAGACCCTTCAGAATACAGAGGGAGGAAAATGCTTGAATGGAGAACAGTAGGTTAGGTCTTCAGAAGCCATAAGTCAGAGGCTCCTCGTACCCATAATGGCATGTTAAAAGAAATCTATGACTGTGGTTAAAATAGCCAGATGGAAATTATAAACTCTAAAGAGATTTCTTTGGCTCCTACAGTCCTGGGAATTTGGTTTCTATGACTCTGGGACATGAAAGGGAGAAAATAAATATTTCTCAATTCTATATAATGAAAGACTAGCACCCATACTTTGAACTACCAAGACAATGGCAGTAGCGAAGTCTGGGGCCTGTCCACAGGTTAGGACAGTGTATGAGGAAGCTACCAACTTGGCGATTCTTAGCCTATATTGATAGTGGGTGGAAAAGTGGGATTGATACTTATTTTCAGAATAATAAAAATACTCATTAGGGATGTTTATAATATCTCCATAATTTGGGTAAGCTGGTTGAATGTAAATGAACTTATATATCTAACCCAGGTATGGGTGGTCTGGTTCTCTTCAATCCTTGTAGCTGTATGGGGCTGCTGTTCCCTTTTAATAGAAAAAAAAGTCCAAGCTTTTATGATACAAGCAATAGCACGATAAAATTTAACCTTGAGTAAGGCCATAGATGCAATGGATAGAAAATTCCAAAGTAAAGTATAAGACCAAAATGCAATTTGAAAATGATGCTGTTAAGATTAGGTAAGAATGGATTCCTTGAAGGTCCTCTTCTCAGTAGTGAGTGGGAGACTATTGGAATGATTAAGCCTAATGTGGGGCTCTTCTGCAGGATGACTCAGAGGGTCTGACGTGGTTCATTCAGCTGGGAACATGGTGCCTTGGGCCTGACCTTCACCCAAGAAAGCTGGAGCTGCCTCTAGAGGAGGCTATGCTATCCTGTTGAGGGCTTGGTGCAGCAACAGATGGGACAGGATGTATGTGCTAATATTAGAGGAAATTCCAATTTAGAAGTATGCACTTTAAACGTATATTTATGCATGTGAAGGAAGAGGACCATGTGGGCCAATTCAAAGATTTACTCTTGGGTAGGAACATTTTATAGGAAAAGGGAATGATTAAATAATAATTTTGGTACAAAATATGACAGGCTGGCTTAAGATCACTGGACTCTTGACTTCAGTAATCAGCTGCCAGTCAATGGGTAGGTAATTAAGTTTCCTAGAGCCAAGACTTCATCCCACTGAGTTTGTTAGGAAATTGCATTTTCCAGGAAGGGGATTGTGAATTATATCCTGTAAAAACAAATTCTGTCCCAGATTATGTTTGAAGGAATTTTTCTTTGACTTGCACTTCTCAGTGACCAAGGAAGTAATCACTAATGACCATGGGGTTTGGAGATACAGCTGTCTGAATGAAGAGAACTATAGGCAAGCTTGCCTGGTGATTCAACTCTCTGAGGATGTCATGAAAGAAAGATGCATTTTCAAACATCTGCCAGGACCAAAGAGTAGAGAGCCAGTTGTTTAAGTCCGATTTTCCTACCCTTACCTGCCACCACCATTACTGTGGTCATACAGTGTCCAAATATGGCTGTCAACAAGTCCTCCATCTCTGTACGTACTTGTGGCTCTGCTCACTAAGAGGTGGAGTCTGTCTTTTCTTCCTTTGAATCTGGGCTGGTATTATGACTTGCTTTGATCCACAGAATGAGGCAGAAGTGACTCTTAGCCTTTGAGACCACTTGTAGCTTAGACTTCATTTTAGAACTCAGAAGCCAGGTAAGAAGTCTGAGTATCCAAAGGGTACCATGCTTCAATAAAGCCAAAGCTAGCCACATGGAGAGGTCATGTGGAGCAAGACGCATCCCTGGCCAGCCACCTGCTATTGCAGTCACCCCAGGTGCCATCTTGAATGTTTCAACCTCAGTGGAAGCAGATCTGCCTCGCTGAACCCAGGCCAGATTGCAGAATTACAAGTAACAATAAGTCATTGTTGTTTGAAGCAGTACGCTTAGAAGTGGGTTTTTTTTCCCCCTTTTTTATTACAGCCATAGATAACTCTAACAACCACCCTGGAGGGGTTGGAACTTGGCCAGGCTGCCTATCAGGGAAAGGAGGAGGGGTGAGAGGGAAGAGAGGTAACACGCAAGGTGAAGAGGTGGACCAGAAGTCAACTTTGCACACTTTCCCTTTGTGAGATTCCAATCTGAAGCCCCAGTTGGGAAAGGAAAGTTACAAGGCTAAACCAAGTGCACAGCTTTGCCTTCTGTGTGAGACTGGAATTGAGATTCTCTGGGGGTCCAAAATGAGAGGAGGCCTGTCTCTTACCTAAGAGGGAGCAGAAAATTCATGGGCCTGCAGGCATTTTCATTCAGGTGCCGGGAGGGGGGGGGGCGGGGAAAGTAACTCCCACTGGATTAACATTAAGAAGGAAGGTGTGAGGACAAGCTAACAGTGAAGTTGAGCTTCCCTTACTTCCTGAATTATGCTTGATCAAAGTATACTGTTGACATTGCATATGGCCGAAAGCCCAACAGCAGACTTGTAAGGGAGAAGCTTTCCTTTCCCTGAGTCCCAGACCCTGCAGCAGACATGGGATCCTGACCGTCGTTCCAAGTTCTATGGCTTTTGCCATCCCTGACCTTACAATTTTGATCCCCAAAGGAAAAGGTCTTTCTTTCCTCGATTTCCCCAAACTGTCATCGACCCAAAGAAGTTTTGTGTAGTAGACTTTTGAGGGTGTCAGCCACTATAGCTAATGACTTAAAATTATCAGTCCACTTCTTAAAACTCTTCTGGCCAGTGAGAAATTCCCAGTGGCTGCTTCTTACCTTGGATGATCTCTTCTCTCTCCTCTCTGGTATATAGCCTCTGAACACCCACATTTCTACTAATTTCTAAAGCAGAAAAGTTCAGCAACTCTCATCTACCTCAAACTACCTTCCCACTTACCTTAACAGATCCCCAAACTTGTTAAGGCACCCTGCTACACACGTGACCGTACACACCACCTTGAGTACATGATAATGGCCAACTAACATGGATCGCTATTCCTCAAGGGCCAGGCCCATGTCTTAAGTCCCAATATATCCACTCCACAATGTGGACATTGCAACAATCCCTTAGTCTCATTTTAGAGTGAAAGAAACTGGGGTGCAGAGAGCTTAAGTAAAGTATTCGGGTGTCACAGTTAGGTAACTGAGTTAGGACTCAAATCCAGAGCAATCTGGTGCAGAGGCCAACACCCTAACCATGGCACTTGCACTGCCTTTTAAATGATAACTCTCTCTCTCAATAATGGCATCCTTAGGTAAGACCTCACTTCCCAGCAGGCATTGTTGAGAAACTATATGCACATTATTATTATTAATCCCCTATTTAGAACCAGTACCACGAGGGACATGGTTTATTTTTCCCCTTATTTCATTTTTCCAGGTGTTTTCCCCTGGTGTTTAGTGCTTATCCTTTATTTTAATTTTTTTAATTTGTATGTAGCTGACACACAATGTTACGTTGGCTTCAGGTATACAACATAGTGGTTCATCAACTCTAGACCTTATGCTTTGCTCCCCACAAGTGTAACTTCTGTCCGTCACCATGCAATGCCATTACAGCCCCACTGGCTATATTTCCTGTGCTGAACTTTCATCCTAAGGGCTTCTTTATTTTTATGTTTAATATAAAAATGTTCAGAGGCAGATGATTGAAATTATGATGATTTGGAATGATATGAGATGACATTGAGAATTTGATATTTCGATCCTACCATGATCTCTTACTCCTACTCATGAGATGCCTGGAGAAATTATATGCCTAGGAAAAGACTGCCAATTAATGGCAAAGCAGTATTTTCTTGTGAGCTGTGGCTTTGTCTCCAAACCTTACCTCTGAACTCTGTTGAACTACACCAGACTTCAGGAAGCTGGCTAGATGCCTGAAGGGTCTTCTTCCAAACTACAGTCTTACTCCTCCAAGGGTGAAAGGCCTTCTGGCTCCTACCAGAGGAAGGAAGGAAAATTCTCTTTCCCTCATGTTCCTTAACAAATACGTGCTGAGGAGAGCCTGCGTGGCTCAGTCAGTTAAGTGTCAGACTTTGGCTCAGGTCATAGTTCTGCAGTTCGTGAGACCAAGCCTACACTGCTCTCAGTGTGGAGCCTGCTTTGGATTCTCTGTCCACCTCTCTCTCTGCCTCTCCCAGATCTCTCTCTCTCAATAATAATAATTAAAAAAAAAACCAAAATACATGCTGAGTGCCATTGGCCTGCTGGGAAGTAGGGACAGAGCTGAGGACCAAACAGATGTGGAGCCTGTTGTCATGGAGTTTATAGCGTGGTGGAGAGACAGATACTAAACAGAATAGCAAGAGTGAAAAAATAAATCAGAACATGTGCTCTGATGAACAAGGACAGGATCTAATTTAGACTGGAGGTAGAGGGGAAGATGCATGGGATGGACACTCTGAGACCTTGGAGTTGAGAAGGAGCCAGCCAGGCGAAGGTTAGGATGATGTGTGTTCCAGGCAGAGGGAGTAGTGAGGGTGAAGGTCTGGAGTCAAGCAAGGGTTTGATGAACTGAGGGCAGTGGCCTTGGTAGGGGACATGGAGCCTGTGGCACATCAAGTGAAGCAGGGCCTTTGAGACTATGATAAATATGAGGATTATTTCTTCCCTTTGATAACCAGACCCAGACTCATCGCTCATTATTTATGGTCCCAGTGGCCACAGAGCAGGGACATCACATAAGGTAGGCCAATCAGAGTGCAGGTCTTGAGGATATGAATCTTTTTTTTAAAGTTTATTTATTTTGAAAGAAAGAGAGGCAGCATGAACAGGGGAGAGGCAGAGAGAGAGGGAGAGAGAGAATCCCAAGCAGGCTCCTCGCTGTCAGCATAGAACCTGAGGTGGGGCTTGAACTCGTGAACTGTGAGTTCGTGACCTGAGCTGAAATCAAAAGTTGGACCCTTAACCAACTGAGCCAACCAGGTGCCCTAAGGATCTGAATCTTAAAGTGACCAGGGATGGAGAACATTCAGGGCCATCATTCTGATATGTCTGTGTGAAGAGGTTTTCTAAAAGTTTCTGAGATCCCTAGAGCCACTGAATAGCTGGCCCTTCCTTTTTTTTTTTAATTTATTTTTTATTGTTTTTATTTAAAAATTCCTTTATGTTGTTTAATTATTTTTGAGAGACAGAGAGAGACAGTGCGAGCAGGGGAGGGTCAGAGAGAGAGGGAGACACAGAATCCAAAGCAGGCTCCAGGCTCTTGAGCTAGCTGTCAGCACAGAGCCTGACTCAGGGTTCAAACCCACAAACCATGAGATCATGACCTGAGCTGAAGCCGGATGCTTAACCAATTGAGCCACCCAGGTGCCCCTATCCTGCTCTTCCTGTAGCCCTACTGGTTCAGCTTTTCCTTCAGTTCTGTAAATCTCTCTTGGTTGAACTTAGCTAACCTTGCAACTGAAAAGGCTAAATAGAGTAAAAGCCTCAATTATGAATAATGAAAGGAAATTAGGAAGCCAGCAATATTGGCTTTTAGAGGCTATCATGGGGCAGACATGATACAATTTATTTTTAAAAAATCACTCTGATCTCCTTGCTTCCTCTATTCCCCACTGCTCTGCTCTCCCATAATGCACTATGAATGCATTGTATTGTCCAGGTGAGCGGTGGTGAGTGTTTGGCCCAGAGTGAGGGCAGAGAAGTTACAGAAAATGAGACACACATGAGAGCCTTCTTATCTCCATGTCCTGCTGTTGGCGGGAGAGAGAACTCCATGGCCTGCTCTCCTTCCCTGCCATCCTCTCAGCAGAGTTAGTCCTAATGTGCCCCATATTCTGACTGGGGTAAGAAACAGGAGACCTTAGATACACAGTGATTCCACCAGCGAGAAAATCGGGTCCATTGAGAGTCTTGCAGTTTGCCCATGCATATCACTACTCACCCTGTGGGTAGAATGAAATAAAGGCCTTGATTTTCATACATCTTTTTAAGAGGAATGAAGTATGGAGGGGAGATGGATGACTTGCTTGTCTTTTAAAGTCAGCAGTGGGTTTCTAGAACATCGTGTCAATAGGCCAGTCCTCAGTTCACCCTTCTACTCTTCTATTTTTCTGGGCCTGCTGAAAGGCAGATTTCTCCTATGATTCTAGGCTTTTCCAGGCTAGCTGGTTACATTTCTAAGGCTCCCAGGGAACGGATACAATAAATACCCATTACCAACAGTAATCTGCGACTGAGGGTGCAGAGGAATTTGTGGTGGAGGAAGAATCTGCCCCTTCAGCAACCTAATTCTGTGAGGGCTGAGTTTTCTGGGCTGGGGTGGAAGCTGTGGGCTTCACTGCTAAACTGGAGATAATCCCTAACTGGCTTGGGTCCTAGCCACGAGCAGAGGAACACACCTCATTCTTGTTGAAGTTCCAGAACAGAAATTGGATAGACAGAGAGAGGATTTGAGTGGGTTGTTTGCCCAGGAGGGTCCCCCTACTGAGGGTGCCCTGAATTCCTTGCTCAGCCCCATATATGGCCGCCCTCAGCTCTTACCAGGCACTGTAATATATTTTCAGCCGAATTCCTGGTTATCTAGAAACGCCCACTGTCCCCTCCCAAGCATTATAATCTTACCATTTTAATGCACAACAGGGCCATAGAAGCCATCTAGAGCAGCTGCTCCATTGTACAAACATGGAAACTAGGACTACAGCACACGATTGTCCAGCATACGTTGGGATCCTGAGGCCACCTTAGTTGTCAATAACATAATTCTGTAAACTAAATATTTTAGGTTTTGAGTGTTATAGCAGAGTCCCAAAATGTAATTGGCAAGGTCAATTTAAGATCTTTATGCAAATGGAGTCCTACCAGATGGATTGGTTTTTGTGTCTGGCTGGTCTCCAACCACAAATGATGCTTTTGAGACCCACCCATGTTGCAGTGTGCATTGGTAGCACATGCCTTTTTATTGCTGAGTAGTATTCCACTGTATGGCCATAACTGGTTCATCCATTCATGTGTTCATGTGCCCATGTGTTGTCTCTGGCTTTTGGCTATTTTGAATAAAGCCACTATGAACATCCATGTGCAAGTCTTTGGATGAATATATATTTTGATTTCTTTGGGGGTAAATATCTAGGATTAGACTTGCTGGCTCAGGATACTTAGATTTTAATACCAGCTCTACCACTAAATTTGAGAGAGGTAGAGAGTAAGCAGGGGAGGGGCAGAAAGAGAGGGACACAGAGAATCTCAAGCAGTCTCTGTACTGCTTGAACTCATGTGGGGTTGAACTCGTGAACTCTAAAATCAAGACCTGAGCTGAAATCAAGAGTTGGATGCTACCCAGGCACCCCTAGATAGATCTTCTTGAACTGTGCTCCTTAAATCCTCTAGCTTTGGAATCTGTTGGTTGGGGGAGAGGGGAGTAAACAACCAAGGGCTAAGTCTCCACTCTTATATGGCCCAGATAGCTTGACTAAATGTCAAAATGTTGACCTTTCCTATTGCAGTTTATTTGAAGAAGAAAGAGTTTCCTGAATAAGAATGGTTAAAATCATGGGCCTACATAATCTCTCAGATTCCAGTGACTGCAAAATTTTGGGAGACTATGAGAGAATTTGCCTTCTTCCAAACTTCCATGAGTAATATTCTGGGAACAACATAGAAGATCATAGGAAGAGCCAGCTTGGGTGAAAAATTACCTCCCCTTTCTCTCTAAATATGGCAGAAGGTGACACTAAGCTGTAACTGAGCTGACATACAAACTCAAAAGAACATTTCCGACTTCCAGTCCAGACAAATGGCATGGACACATTTCTCCCTGCTCTTCCTAGCTAAGTATGATCATAAACCCTGGAAATATAATTCAAAAGGCAGTCCAGGGGAAATCTCGAAGGTGGTAAGACAAAGGTAAACCAGTTTGGGACCTCGGAATTAAAATGACAGCACAGGACCACCTGGGGAGCTCAGTCAGTTAAGCGTTCAACTTCAGCTCAGGTCATGATCTCACAGTTTGTGGGTTCGAGCCCTGTGTCGGGCTCTGTGCTGACAGCTCAGAGCCTGGAGTGTGCTTTGGATTCTGTGTCTCCCTCTCTCTCTGCCCCTCCCCCACTCATGCTCTGTTTCTGTCTCAAAAATAAACATAAAAAATAAACGACAACACAACCTTAGGGCGTCTATGTCACCCTCACCAACAGAAGATGACCAGGCTTGGGGGTTCCTGACCCCTAATCTCACAACAGAAGATCACCGAGGTGGGCTTGTTTCTCTCCCGGATCAGATGGAAGTCCTTATGAAGACTCCAGGAAGCCCAGTACCACCGGTAAGGGGCGGGAGTCAATGGGGAGCAGTACTAACAGTAAGGGTCTTGCCCAGCCTGACCCTCCTCTCCTCTCTCAAAAGATACTTGAGAGATACCGAAGCAGGAAGCACCATCTAGGGAAATCCCAATACAAGTGGCCCAGCAGGCCAGAAAGCATCTTTGCCCCTACGGGCCTAAACCTCCCCTCCCCGACCCATAGACCCCTACCTGCCAGCCTGGCCTAGGGAAACCTTTCCCTTCCCATCAGCACATAAATGAAAAAGTAGAAAATCCCAGCAAAAAAAAAAAAAATAGACATTTTTTAAAAAGAGGATTTACAGATAATAATAAACACATGAAAAGATGTTTATACCATTAACCCTTCGGGAAGTGCAGATTAAAGCACAGTAAGACATCACGACACACTTATCAGAAGGGTTAAAATAAAAAATAGTGATGATACCAAATGCTGATGAGGATGTGGAGAAACTAGATGTCACGTATACTGCTGGTAGGAATGTAAAATGGTACAGCGACTCTGGAAAACAGCTTAAAAATCGAAAACAGGCAACTCCCATATGACCCGGTGATTGTACCCTTGGGCACTTGTCCCAGAGACAAGAAAACTTAGGTTCACTCAAAAACCTGTACACAAATGTTCATAGCTACTTTCTTTGTAATGGTCCCAAACTAGAAACAGCCCAGATGTCTTTCAACTGGGGAATAGTTCAATATTCTGTAGCATATCCATACTGCGAGGTACTGCTCAGCAGTCAGCATTAAAAAGGAATGAACTAGAGATATAACTTGGATGAGTCTCCAGAAAATTAGGCTGAGTGAAAAAAGCCAATCCCCAAAGGTTACATGCTATGTGATTCTATGTACATGACATTTTTGAAATGACAGAATTTTATTCTTTTATGTTTATTTTTGGAGGAGAGAGAGAGAGAGTGTGAGCGAGGGAGAGGCAGAGAGAAAGGAAGACACAGAATCCTGACGCGGGGTTTGAACCCACAAACCTCTAGATCATGACCTGAGCTGAAAATGGATGCTTGACCGACTAAGCCACCCATGTGCCCCAGAAAACACACAATTTTAGAAAGGAGAACAGATTAGTGGTTTCCAGGTGGCAGGAGTTAAGAACCTGGGTGTGTGGGGGAGAGTATGGTGGAAGGGGCTAGAAGGAGGTGGGTGGGGTGATAAAAGGACAACAAGAGGGGATCCTTGTGGTGATGGAATGTTCTGTATCTCGACTGTGGTGGAAGTCACAGGAACCTATGGTATAAAATCGTATTAAAACAAAACACGCGCGCACCTACACTCCCGCACAAATGAGTACAAGTCAATTTGGGGAAATGTGAAGAAGGTGGGTGGAGTGTCTCCATGTCACTCCCCTGGTGTGGCGTTGTGCTACAGCTTTGCAATATGGTAGCATTGGGGGAAATTGGGCAAAGGGTACACACCATCTCCCTGTATTGTTGCCTGACACTGCACTTGAATCCACTACAATTCCAATTAAAAGATCAATTAATAAGGGAGGGCTTCTCAAAAATAAGGAAGTAGTTCACATACCTCAATCCTAGGAAGGACAGACATTTGAGGGAGTCAGGGTCGCTCTTCCCGTCCAGAGAGGACAGTGACTGTGGAGGTTTCCTTGACAGAACGTAAGATGCAGGTGGCCACACTTTGTTGCTCCTAGAAGAGAGCTCTTAAGTACCTAATGTTCCTTATTCAAATTTGAAAAATGAGGTAGACTGCTTATTTTTTCTCCTTTTTGGGTCTGCCAGTAAATGAGACTGTAATTAGTGAAGTATTTTCAGGAGCACTAAGGCTCTTACCCATTACTTATACCAGATCCAGGATGTTTTAATTGCCCTTTTATAACAAGTGCCTTGACAGACACTTTTGTCTTCGCTCAATGTGTGAAAAAAAAAAAAGTCTACAACCCCAAACACTATGGCTTAGAAGAAAAAAAACCCTTCTGAGAAAGGATGTTTTGAATATAACATCACATCGTTGATGGAATTTAATTATATACGAGCACTTAAGTTTAGCACCTTGTAGCCAATTTTTACACTTGCAATTTTAGGTTTCTTTAATATATTTACTCAGTCTGCCAAATGTAACTTATTTTTTTTATACACGGAGTATACAGGGAAGTTCCCTCTCTAAGTCAAGGCTGGCTATAGGAGATGGACAGAGATGCTTAAACTTGGAAGGCTGTTGAGAATTGCCGAGAAGGGGTGACAGAGCAATGTTTTAGGGGATCTCCCGTGCTTGGTCCAGACCCCCTCTTTAGGACCAACACACTCCTACCCCAGCTGCTGGGAGAACGGGCTGCAGATGGCTCAGAGATGAGTCCCCTCCCTGGAGACCTTCTGTGGGCCTCCCAGTGGTGGCCTTGGGCCAATGACTGACTGGTCTCCCCCCATTGAACCATTGTATACAACTCGGGGTCTTAGAGACAGGCTCTTTGGTTGGGAGCCTGAGGAGAACTTGGGTGCAGCTCGTTTATTATGGAGGTGACCCTACATATCAGGAGTGAGGGAGCAAGAGAGAGAAACAGGGAAGGGAAACAAGCCAATCAGAGGTACATCATCGAGCCGGTCACTGCTGTGGGTACCTGGGGCTTAACCTCTCTGGAAACATCCAAGGAACATGTAGGGTGTCGCTCAGTTTTGTCTCACTAAAAGCTGGGGTATGTATCCATATGCCACTGCCCCCCCGTTTCTCAGGGTTTTTGAGAGCACTTTACTACAGACAATCAAAGAGGCCCAGTGGATATTTGAGGTAGGATGCTTGGCAGCTTGCAAGGACATTATCCACTACAGTTGAGCCAAAATCAGAGGTGAGTGAGGGGTCTGTGGTGTGGGGCACTCAAAGGGTCTGCTACTTGGGGGAAAGAACACCAGCGTCTTTTCCAGATGAGAGTCAGAGGAGCTCCTACTCTACAGGGGGGATTTCCAGGGCAAACTAGATCCTTTCACACTGAGCGTGAGTGTGTGTGGGGGGGAGGGGCACAGACACTGGTATGAAGTCTCTGGACATCTGTATGGTCCTAAGGTGTGTTGACCTTCATGCATTGAAAAGAGAGAAAACAAGATTGGTTACCAAAAATCCAAAAAAAAGAATACACAGGAGAAAAGCGATGAGAAAACATCGATGCCTGGTCTGTGTTCACTGTGAAATGTCTAGGCCAGTGGATATCAAAGCATCGTCCCCAAACCAGCGACATCAGCATTACCTGGAGGACTGGTTAGAAATAGAAATTTCCAGGGCGCCTAGGTGGCTCAGTCAGTTAAGCGTCTGACTCTTGGTTTTGGCTCAGGTCATGATCTCACAGTTTGTGAGTTTGAGTCCCACGTTGGGTTCTGTGCTGACAGCAAGGAGCCTGCTTATGATTCTTCTCCTCCCCCCCCCCCCCCCCCCCCCCCCCCCCCCCCCC
>NC_043717.1:34900828-35058171 GCF_006229205.1 Suricata suricatta
CGCCCCAGACCTACCGAAGCAGGAACCCCGGGGAAGGGGGTGGAGCCCAGCATCTGCTTCAACAAGTCCCCCTCCCCCCCCATTCCGATGTGATTGAGAGTCCAGGAGCTAGCTACCTGTCTCATTCCAGATCATTCATTTGTTCCCCTGTGATTTCAGCAACCAAGCCATTGATCTATTTCACAAATTTTGCTCCAGCTAAGCCAGGTTTAGAAATGAAGGGGCTCGAAGTGGAAAGTTACTCAACAAGCATTCCCTTTGTTACTCCCCGGGTTGAGTCAGTGTAATCTGAGGGCAAATTTTAAAGACTTTCAAGCCCCCTAGGCAGGTACCTTTTCTCTATTATATTCTGCCGTCTGCTGCTGCCTCCTTCTCTCCTCCCCACCCCACAGACACTGACTGATCACCAGCAATGCACCAAGTTCTCTTTACAGGTGCTAAGGGTACGAGTGAAACAGACATGTCTTGTCCTCTTGGAGCTGGACTTCTGGTGTGTGTGTGTGTGTGTGTGTGTGTGTGTGTGTGGTGCCAAGAGGTGGGGGCGGTTGAGAAAATCATTAAACAGCAAATCAATGATATAGCACATTAGAAGGTACTAAGTGCTCTGGAGAAAAATAAAGCAGGAGAGGTGGGGAGGGGGTGCTTCGGATGGTGGGAGGGACTTGCAGTTTTAAAAGCAGAGCTCGGGGGAAGCGTCGCTGAAGTGACTCTCCTGCACCGGCACCGCAACCGCCCGTTTGACTGAGAGGAGGGAGTGAAAGGTGCAGATAATTAGGGGAATGGAAGTCCCAGGCATGGAAGTCAGCAGGATCAAATACATGCCCTGAGGTGAGCATCTGCTGACCATCTGCTCTAGACCTGTGTGCGGAGACAGTGCTGAGTTTCCGGGGAGCTTTATCCGTAAACCCTCTGCAGCCTGGCCGCAGAATCCCAGCGACATTTTGAAAGAGGAAGCATCTGCATCGGTGTGTAAAGTGAGGGTTAGGATGGGGCCCGTTTTATTTACTCCATATATTTATACGTTTATCTTGACCTGTATCTGTACATCTGTTGGTGCGGTATATGTTTGTAAAATTTATTTCTAATACATAAACATAAATAAAGCCGGGCTGCGGTTTTAAAGACACAACGAACCCCAGCCAGAAGGTGGGACTAAGGTCTTCTGCTTACAGCCCTTTTTTTTTTGTTTGTTTGTTTTGTTTAATGTTTATTTATGGGGTGCCTGGGTGGCTCAGTCAATTAAGCCTCGGGCTTTGGCTCAAGTCATGATCTCACTGTTCATGGGTTCGAGCCCTGCATCAGGCTCTGTGCTGACAGCTAGCTCAGGGCCTGGAGCCTGCTTCAGATTCTGTGTCTCCCTCTCTCTCTGATCCTCCCCTGCTCATGCTGTCTCTCTCTCTCTTAAAAATAAATAAAAGCCATAAAAAAATTCTTTTAATGTTTATTTGGAGGGAGAGAGAGAGAGCATGCGGGCGTGCACAAGTTGGGGAGAGGCAGAGAGAATTTCAAGCAGGCTCCTCCCTGTCAGTGGTGGGAGGGCTTGATAAGGCTCGAACTCACAACCATAAGATCATGACATGATCAAGAGACAGACACTTAACTGACTGAGCCTCCCAGGCGCCCCAAACCCTTGGCTTCAGAAAATGTCGGGGAGCCTTCTGAAGTCACATCCAACATCACAAGCCCTGAGCCCAGTAGAAGGAATCGTATGTAGATAGTGGGCGAAGCTGGTCCTTGCCTTGTGGCTTTCATCATGTGTGGCTTTAATTACTGTTCCCCTAGCTTCAGGCCTGAGCACCTTCCTATCACGAGTAACCCCTTAGAAAAATTGTCAAGTGGTGTCTTCATGGCAACCCTTTCCTTTTAGTTATGTAAGAAAATTAGTAAGGCTCTCAGGGTGCATGATTTCACCCGAGCTAATAAATCAGGCCGTTCCTCGCATCAAGGCAAATAAGAGTCGGGGCTGGAGAGCTGGGCCGGTAATAAGTTCGGAAGAGCTTGAAGTGTTTATGAAGGGGGCCTGCTGATGTGCAGCTTCGGACTTTCCCGTGTCAGCACTAAATGTCTTGATTCAGGTTAAACAAAAGCCGCCTCTGCTCAGAAGCAGCAGTCCTCAGCACGCTCTTTCATAACCAGTTTGCCAGAAACGATGATTTATTTGATGCATTGAGCATAGAGGCCACTTCTCTGATCAGCCCTGGGAAGGATTTGGAAGGGAGTCTCAGGTTTCCCCATAGCGAGGGGGCTTCCTCTCTCCATGCAGTCCCAGACACCCCCTGGGAGTGTGATCCTCTGTCCATAGGTTTGCAGGAAACCCGTGAAATTTAATTCCAGTGGGGTTTGCGACGACTGAATTCTGGGCGTTGGCTCAATATGATCAACGCTGAGCCACTTGACACGGAATGGTGCACCTTACCCTTGGCTCCGGAGAAGTCCCCTTTTGAGGGATGTTCAAGAAAGCCTGCGTGTGGCAGTTTCAGAGATTTGGCTAAACACCATCCTGGGATGAGACCAGCAATTCTCAGCCTTCTGGGGTATGAGAAGCCTTAAAAAAAAAATCCAGATATTTAGGGAAACTACTGCTCTGGTTTTTCTTTTAGGACCCATTGACTAAGAAGATATGTAACAAATATGATGACTCAAAAACATGACTTGATTTAGTTACTTGGGCTTTGGGTTTTACAGCATCTACTGATGATTTGGAAAAAATAAATGGCCCATATATGTCTGAGATAGCTGATTTTTAAATGTTTATTTCTTTATTTTGAGAGAGAGGAAGAGCAGGGGAGGGAAGGAGAGGGGGAGAGAGAGAGAGAGAGAGACAGAGACAGAGAGTCTCAAGTGGGCTCTGCAATGTTAGCAAGAGGGTTTGAACTCATGAACCATGAGATCATGACCTGAGCCAAAATTAAGAGTCAGACCCTTAACCAACTAACTACCTAGGCGCTCCAATACACTCCATACATTTATTTTTTTTAACCTGTCCTTAAATGAATTCAAGGTTTTCACCCAAGTCCACCCCCCTACCTCCACAGCACTCACTGCCTCACTGTTGGGAATTTTGGATTAGATGGCTTTCCAGATGGAACTCTTTTGCACCCTCCAGGTCCACCCTCAACGACATAATTTGTTGAATGTCTACACTGGCGTTGTGGAGGTGGAGGGATCAGGTGGGGAAAATATCCTTGAAACTGGACTCCGTCCATCTATGGTGACAGGGAGAGAGCACAGCCCGCCTGGGGTCACTGTACCCGTTTTCTGCCTGAATGTCATCATGCCAGATCACACCGCCTTGCCAGAGAGTTCCAGAGCTTTGCTCAGAACGACTTCCTGCTGTGTTCTCTTCACCAAGTGGATTTATTTATTAAGGTCACTCTGTTCCAATGTCATCATTTATAATCTCTCCCGTGAGGATCTTCTCTTGCCTGTGTCACCCCCACACAGAGGGTACCCCCTTCTTTTCAGGAACGAATGTTCCGTGTGGGCTTACTTCTGAATGTACAAATAAGTGACATAAGGGCCTCACCGACCCTGCGCCTCATGTTGTTGGTAAGACTTTATTTTATTTTTTTAAATGGAATCATTTGCAAGCTTGATTTTCAAAACAAGAAATGCGCTCTCTCTAACAATGTGAGTGAAATGGGTTTAGAGTATGTCCAGTGTTTCTCCTACCCCAGTGATGAGCGTGGGTGTTTTATATATCCTGGCCATGTGCGGGACTCACACAGACCTTTTAAAGTTAATTAAAAAGGCTTCCATGGGCTGCCAGACTGGGGCCACAGCATACCTCTGTAACCTTTTGTATCAGATTAAAAACCTCTGACAATCAGGGAGGTTGCCAAATTTCAAATGAAGTGTTCCGAGTGAATTCAATAAGCCATGCAATTCAGTCGGGTTTATGGGGACTCCCGCTTCTGGTTCAGCGAGAGCCAGGGGCTTCAGGGGCACTGAACCCCTTCTTCTAGAAACCTGCTCATTGTCTTGCTCTTTTCAGTAGCAACTCCCTTTCCCCACCCCAACACCCACAAGGTTCCCAACCAGAGGAGACTGTTGCCCAATTTGCCATTGTGTGTGTTTTTGGCCAAAAACAAAAGGTTCCGTTACCCCCAGGATGGTAATCCCTGCACACGCACAGTAGCGGAGCAAACCTCCCAAACATTTCTGCAGAAAACTGGTTCATTTTGTTTAACACAGTGTTTTCCCGGGTGCAATTGGCCATACCTGCCTATTTCCCCCTAATAACCTTTAACGGCTTCCCCAAGAGCTTGCAACATCTCACAAAGTGCTGGTTTGGACGCTCTGTGAAAATGAACCCTCTGACTCATAAATCTTGTAAAAGCCATGGCTTTCCTGTGATAAACAGAAAGGCTCCATCCCCAGCAGAGCGTGAGCACAGGAGATGGTGGGCTGAGGACAGATGTTTCGTGAGCAGAAATGTTTGCGTTTCTCTGGTGTCTGACAGGAGACTTGCTGTGGGTGCATGGTAATGGAATATCCTATCTCTTCTGAGAGAGATTTGGTCCGGTTAGAGGACTAAGCCCTTCATGCTCCCAAGGTATGTCCGCCTAAAGCACCACTGTGTGTGTACGGTTACAAAAACTGGCTTCAGCAAACTGTGTCGCCATCGTCTGCCATCTTGTAATGCTACACCACTGGCGCCATCTTGCTCCTTCGCCCACTACGTGTATAATGATGAGCAGGCCTCACCCATAGGTAGTGGCGTCACAACTACATAAGGAAGGCCCGTCCGTGGGCACATGTGCTTAGTTCCTTATAAGGTTTAAGGGGCACTCGGTGCGGCAGTCCTGGCTAGGGTGTACCCCCAGACTGGTGCTCTGTGGCGAACATTTTGACTTGTCATTACTGGCTTCCCAAGCCCTCAACTGTCTGGGTCAGTAGAGTTTGGAGAACACTGAACACAATCTGAGTTCGTTAGTAAGGGCAGAGTCCGGGTCCCAGCAGGGAACAAGGGACACTCTCCAAAGGGTTTAACTAGAAGAGAGTTTAATGGAGAGCTTATTGATGTAGGAGCTCTTGCAGGTAAAGGAAATACTAATTATGAATAATTAACTATAGGCATGCTGAGGCCAGCTCTAGAGAACAGAGAGAACCTTGTGGAAGTTCTAACTATGTACCACTTTTTACCCTCATCCAACTCCATCTTCTTATTGGGCAAGAGGAACAACAAAGGGGAAAAAAGATTTCACAAGAATAGCCCAAGGGGTGTAGATAGATAGCCTAAGAGTCCCCACAATTAGGGCCCTATGTCTAATTGTAAGGTAAGAAGCGAGTACTGTGTTTCTAATGTTTAAAGGGTAAACGATTTGAGAATTGTTTACTTATAGATTTAAAAGAAGCTGAAGGGTATTCCTTGTATTCTGATACCTTTCTTGAGGCAAGGAATGAGCGCAGCGTCCATGCGATCTGCACTCTGTATGGGTAAAGCTGCACAATTTTTTAAAATTAAATAGCAACAGTTCCGAAGCCTGGATTCTTAGCTATCGGAAAAAAAATGTGGATTTTGATATAAATACCAAAGCAGTCCCAAAGTAGTTTAATCAACTTTATTCATACAAATGTATATATTTCTAGGTCAAGTGCTGGTCATTAATCAGTTTCTGAGAAAGTTGATGTGAATCTTGACATTTTACAGATTGAATAGGATCTACACTTCTTCAGAAGAGCTTAATTAAAGTACTCTTAGATTCATTTGTCACTTTTAGACCGTTGCTCCTTCCCCATCTCTTTGGAGGGTTCGTTATCCTTTCCTCCCCCACCTCCTTAGAATCATCATTTAACCTCCTATGTACTCTCCTCCTCATTTATTAAAAATTGGAGTCCCTATGTCACAGCTTTCATCCTTATTATTCTGGAGGTAAATTAAATGTCCCATGGAGCACCCAGCCCAACACCCAGTATTGCCTACTCCATCATCGCGTTTACTCTTTGACACTTATGCCACTCTACCCACTCCCTTCCTGCCTTTCCAGCTTACTGCTCAAACATACTCACTCTAACAGTTTCTAAAGTCCCTCATTCCACTGACCTTTCCACTTCCCCCTCTTATGGCACCCTTCTCCCAATCGATCTCACTTCCTTCTTTATCTGACATAGATTAGATCATTCTCATCATTAAAATCATTCCCTCACACGGGTCCCTGATTGACTTAGTCTGTTAAGCATCTAACTGCTGGTTTTGACTCAGGTCATGATGTCACAGTTCTTGAGATCGAGCCCTGTCTTGGGCTCTGCACTGACAGTGTAGAGCCTGCTTGGAATTCTCTCTTTCACTCTCTCTGCCCCTTGTCTACTCTCTCTCTCTCTCTCAAAATAAATAAACTTAAGACAAAATAAAATCATTCCCTTGTCAATATTCTTAGTCACCACTTCCCCCTTTCCTTCAGTCCATATTGCCTGGCAAAACTATTTCCTGGGTGAACCCAATCATTTGTCATCTCCATAAAGATCAGTTGTGAAGTCTTCCATTGCTGGAGAAATTTCATAGCTGACTGAATTATTACCATAAACCTATGACCACCAGTCCCAACCAGCCCTGCAGCACTGCCCAGCAAGCCTTACCTACCGCCTCTTAAATCACTATTTCACACCTGTTCTGACCATCTCTTCCCCTCCCCCCCACTCCTCTCATTCTTACTGGACACCTACTTCACACTTCACAGGGAACAAATGAACACCTTTGGAAGGGACCTCCTTTAATCTCTGGCCATTGAATTTCAAAGTCTACTTGCATCTTAATTCATTGCTTATTTTTCTTCTTTTTACAATGGCCCCAGTGCTCCTCCTTCAATCCAAGGTCAAACCTTCCACGGTCCTCTCGATTCCTGCCTTCTGGGGGAACCTCATTGTATTATTTTTCTTGGCTGTCTCTTGTGTCTTTAGTCTATCACTTTTGCTGCTGGATCCACTTTTCCTGACTCCTTTTTTTCTTTATTGTCTTGATATTTTGGAGGTCCTCAAAGCTCAGCCTTAAAAGTTTCAGCCATACTGGCCTTGTCTCAGTCCTTTGAGAGAATGATCTCATGACCTTTACACTTGACACACCTTAGCCAAGAGCAAAGAAGGGAATTGAGGAGTTAAGGCAGGTGGAAGGAAGAAGAGTATTTCAGACAACTTCCTACTTACACTTCAGATTTCAATTTAACTGCCAGCTTCTCAGAGAGTATGTCTGTCACTTTTCCAGCCTAGGTTGGGTCCCCCTAATTATTCTCTCCACTGTAGTCTTTATGTTTCCTTCATGGCATTTACCATACATGATTGTAACTATAATTATTTATGCAATTATCTGCCTCCTTTCTTAAGAAAGAGGTTGTTTCTATTTTGTCCACCATTGAATTCTTAGTGCCTATCACTGATTGGTTCACTCAATTTTTGTTGAATGAACTCATGACTAGTGATTCTCATCTTTGTGATTATGCTTTTTTGAAATATAATCCATTTTTAAAAATCATAGGGAGCAAGAGTATGGTCACATGGTCTGAAATTTCAATTTAATCCTGGAAATCATATACCCCTTCAAATTCTAGGGACTGCTTGTCTTCTTAGGGGGCATAGTTCACGTGCAGCCTAAATAGTTCTTAAAATTGAGGCACTTGTATAGAACTGATGCTTAATAATTCAGATACATTGTGAGGTTGCCTTTCAAAGAAAGCTGTAGAAATTTAAAGTATAATTCAACACATAAAAGTGTATGAATATCTTCTGAAATTGCATTTTTATTTCTACCTAATAGGTCTATAATTTTTCAAGTCTCCTAAACTACAGTGAACTCAATGGAATCTATACAAAATAAATACAGCCTTAATGCCAACTGATTCAATCAGTTTCAATGTAAAAAGTTGTGCTTCCTTGATTAAACAGTGAAATCAGCCTCCCTTCCACACCCGTCGAACATTTTGATAAGAAAAAACTTAATCTGTGAAGTTAGTTTGGATGCCTGGATTATTTATATGTATTTGTTGAAGAGATTTGCTGATTTGCATTTTTTCACTTATCTGTCAAATACTTTTCAATAAGGAGGCTGACATGAATAAATTAACAATTTTTGATAAGTCCCTCTGTCTCTGATGCAGTGAACCTTATTTGCAAATTTCATAGCATAAATCCCCCTGACAAATATTGTAGTGGAAGTTGTGCATAAGTACCTTCTATTTCCACTCAAAAGGAAAAAGACATAAATTTCTTACAAGATCATCTCAATAGATGCCAAAAAAGTATTTGACAAAATCCAATATCCATTGATGGTAAAAATTCTTAACAAATTGGAAATAAAGAGAAAGTTCCTCGGCCAGATAAAGAGGATGTATGAGCACCCTAAGATAACATCAGACTTAATGGTGCAAGACTGAATGCTTTTCCCTAAAGATTGGAAACAAGGCGAGTATTTCTTCTCTTATTACTCCTACTCAACATGGACTTGAAGTCTTAGTGCAATAAGGCAAGAAAAGGAAATAAAAGTAATCAAGGTTGAAGAGGGAGAAGTAAAACTGTCCTAATTAGAAGATGGCTAATGTAGAAAATGTTAACACATTTACAAAGGTTACTGCTACGTAGCCAACAGCTGCAGGAATGTCACAGGACACACTGTCAATATACAAAAATTAACTGTCTGTGCAAGCAATGAACATTCCAAAAAATAAAATTAAGAAAACAATCCCATTTTACAATAGCCTAAAAAAAGAAGAAAATACTTAGAAATAATTTGATAAAAGAGCAAGAATTCTACACAGAGAACTATAAAAGATTGCTCATAGAAATGCAAGAGGATCTTAATCGATGGAGTGACGTTGCATGTTTCAGAATTGGAAGATTCAGTACTATTAAGATGGCTATTCTCCCCCAAACTGACTTATACATTCAATGCAATCCCTACCAAAATTCCAGCTTGCTATTCTTTTGCAGAAATTGACAAGCTGATCCTAAAATTTATATGGAAATGCAAGGGACTCAGAATAGCCAAAATAGTCTTGAGAAAGAACATAGTTGGAGAATTTATACTTCATGATGTCAAAACTTAGTGCAAAACTAATCAAGACAGGGTGGTCCTGGCATAAGGACAGACCTATAGATCAAAGGAGAGTTATGGGGACAACAGGAGAACCACATAGGAAAGAATGGAACCCTTACCTCACGTCATACACAAAAGTGAACTCAAGATTGATTGTGAACCTAAATGTCAGAGGAAAAACTACAGAAGTCTTAGAAGAAAACATAGGCATAAATCTTTATGATCTGAGGATCAGACTTCTTCAAAGTAAAAACTTTTGTGCTCCAAAAGACACCATTAAGAAAATGAAAGGACAAGGGATAGACTGGGAGAATATATTCAAATCATATATCTAATACGAGAATTTTATCTAGAATATATAAAGTACTTTTGCAACTCAATAATAAAAAATAACTAAAAAAACAATCTAAGCATGAGCAACATGAGTGGACATTTTACCAAAGAAGTTATACAAATAGTCAGTGAGCATATGGAAAAGCTGCTCAACATGATTAGCCATCAGGGTAAAACCTAAATGCCCATCACCTGGTGAAGGGATACACAAAATGTGGTATATCCATACAGTAAAATACTATGGGGCAATAAAAAGGGATGAAGAGCCAGTACATGCTCCATCGTGACAACTTCAGAGACATCATATGCTAAATGAAAGAGACCAGATGTCAAAGATCACATATTGTGTGATTCCCTTTATGTGAAATGTCCAGAATAGGCAAATCTGTAGAGACTGAAAGGAGAATAGTGGTTGCCAGAGGTTGGGGATAGGGTGGGGTCAGGAATCGGAAATGATTGCTATTTGGTCCAGGGTTTCTTTTGGGATAATGAAATGTTCTGGAATGAGACAGTGGTGTTGGGTGTACAACTCTGTGAATTCACCAAACACTGTTGAATTTTACACTAAAAATGAGTGCATTTTATGTTATGTAAATTCTACTTCAATAAAAGCATTAAAAAATAAAGATAACATTGTAACAACCCCTTCACTACCAGTGCCATTTCTGTGGCAAGTGAATTCAGTTTTCCATATTAGATCAATCTTTTAAAATTCTTTACTTGTGGATTGTTAGTCCGGTGTTTATGTGAGCAAATAAATTAGGCAATAGATTTTTCTTTCTTTCATCGTCGTTTTTTTTTTCCCACTAAAAACTCAGGAGGAATCTTTTCCAGGGTCATCTGGATTGCATTTGTTGTATGATAGTTAAACCCTCAGGCTCTAGGATTTGAGGATCCTGCCTCTACCATTTAGCGGTGTTAATCGACGACACAATCACTTAAACTCCTCAAATTCTCCTTCATCTTTAAAGTGGAGCTAACAATAGAAATGACTTCATTTTTGCTGAGAAGGATTAAAAGGCTTCTTACAATGCCTGGCACAGAGTAAACGCTCAACCAAAATAAATGCAATCTACTCTATGAGCTGAATGCTAGACACCCTGATATATAAACCAATAAGCCACTTACTGATTACAAGGCTTGCTCAAGTTTCTCTAAGACTGAGCCAGAACCAAGATCTTTTGGCTCTTTGTTTTATTTCCAATCTCAACATTTAGAGTGGCATCCCTATCTGTTCTTTCCTCTTTGCCCGACCTGGTCTTGACTTTGAGCTTCCTGGACTGTTTGTATAACAGTCTCAGTCGCAGCTACTGTAGGCTGGGCGCCCCTCAAAGTGACTGTCCTGCATGTGGGAATTGTTCCAAACCCTTGGAAACTCTGGGGAAAGCCAGAGTTGCTTTGAGGATGGTCTCAGACCTATGGTGTATATGTAACAGGAAGAGCTTTTGTTCTCTTTTGGAAGTGTCTGTCAAATTTTACTTTCTAGTTCGCCATGATGGGCTTTTTCAAAGCTTCAAAATCAGACAGAAACTGTGCCTCAGGAGAAATTTATAGCCTGGATATAAAATGAAGTGGATATCAAAGGGGGCCAAGTAGCCTCAAAAAAATAACAAAATCAGAGGACAGGGAGTAATGGTCTTAGAAGTGCTACCTGTGAGAGACATTCGCAACAGAATCCAGCTCATAGTTAAATTAGCAATTTGTAGAGCACACACTCCTGTTCCAGCTACCCAGACTCTCAGCACTTTATACACTAATGTGAACCAGACTCCAAGTCAAATGTTCACACACTGACAACGTGAAGGAGAATTTCTGCTATGTGCACCTCGTTCAGAAAGAGTTGTTTCTTTTTTTTTTTAATAGTTTATTGTCAAATTGGTTGCCATATAACACCCAGAGCTCTTCCCCACAAGTGCCCTCCTCCATCACCACCACCTCCCTTCCCCCTCCTGCTCCCCCTTCAACCTTCGGTTCATTTTCAGTATTCAATAGTCTCTCAGGTTTTGCATCCCTCTCTCTCCCCAACTCTCTTTCTCCCTTTCCCTCCCCCTGGTCCTCCATTAGGTTTCTCCTGTTCTCCTGTTAGACCTATGAGTGCAAACATATGGTATCTGTCTTTCTCTGCCTGACTTATTTAACTTAGCATGACACCCTCGAGGTCCATCCACTTTGCTATAAATGGCCACATTTCATTCTTTCTCATTGCCATGTAATACTCCATGGTGTATATATACCACATCTTCTTGATCTATTCATCAGGTGATGGACATTTAGGCTCTTTCCATGATTTGGCTATTGTTGACAGTGCTGCTATGAACATTTGGGTGCATGTGCTCCTATGCATTAGCCCTTCTGTATCCCTTGGATAAATCCCTAGCAATGCTATTGCTGGGTCATAAGGGAGTTCTATGGATAGTTTTTTGAGGAACCTCCATAGTGTTTTCCAGAGTGGCTGCACCAGTTTACATTCCCACCCAGCCCTCCACAAAAATGTTAAATTGCCTACTAGGGTAAAAGCTTGGTTTGTGAGCATGATTCGTTCCAGAAACATGCCTGCAATCCAAAGCCCTTGCATATCAAAGTGAATTTCCCCACAAGGAATCATGGAAACTCAGGTGATTTGTTTCACAACCCAAAAATATTCATATAAAAATTATTATAATACTGTAATATAATACAACATAATGAAGAAAATACAACATATAAAGAAAAACAAATTTACCTGCACTTACCTTTGAAAACTTCCGTGGCTGGTGTGAGGGAGACAAGACAGGAGAGTTATTGTGTAGGATGATTTCACTGTCCCTAATGGAATCACTGCAATCTATTGGCCCAGTGGAATCTTTTTCTGCGTGGGGGCCATGGTATATGCTTGCACGGATGTTGACTATAGTACAGTATTTATAAATTCTTGTCATACACTGCATTTAATGTAACTGGCAATAAGACAGCAGAGGAAAGGGTCTATATCTGCAGGCAGCCTGACCTAGAATGAAGCAAAGCATTCCTAAGCTTATTCTTGCGTGGAAAAGCAAAGGACTGTCCATAGGTGCTTTGAAGTGACAAAAAATACACTAGGGCCAGCGGTGGGCACCTTCCAACGTTCTGAAAAAATCACTGATTTCTGCCAAATGCCACGTCCTGAGCCCGAGCATCCGAGCATGAGAGACAATCACCCACAATTCTGCAGAGAAAGAGAAAGAGAGAGAAGAACCATTGGCTCAGTTGTGATCATGTGACATTTGGCATCACGTGCTACTTGTATTGCAAGACATCACCCATTTATCAAGTTAAAATTTATTAGAAATGTTTGCTCGTCTTGTGGAGCACTCCCAGAACAAGTTACTTGCAATCCAAGGTTTTACTGTACATTCTTGGCTTGTCATTGTCTTTCTTGAGCTTCTCCCCACCTCCCCATCTTTTGTTTTGGTGATTTCTACCTGGCTCCACCATGTGCAAAGTAAGGAGAAGGCGGGGGCTGCGAGTGAATGTGGTGTAGCCTGCAAACTGATTTTTCTCCCTTCCAATCTCTCCTTGCTAATTTTAAGGAAAACCTTCTCCTCCTCAATCCCCCTCCCACACTTTGGATTCTATTCTGAAATAGCAGCTGATGTTGCTAGAAGAGAGCTTGTCTTTCATGACCCTGAGTGTAGTGAGTCGAATTTAGCCAGCTCAGGGAGTACGTTCTAGTTATTCTTCATTCGCTTCCCTGATCTCTTCTCCCAGCCCCTGCCTTCACTAATAGAGAATATCCTACACTTCTCTGTCTGCTTTGGGATGTCAACCACTGCAGACTTCATTCCCCAAGCTCCTTTGCTGCATGGTTTCTGGTTAGTTTTTCCCGATGAGAAACACTGGCAAGAGAATGGGAGTGGGATGGGAGAAGATGGGGTATTTTCCTCCTATACACTTCCTTCTTAGAGCAGAGTCTGGCAATGGTCGCTTCCCTTCTAACTACAGCACTTTTTAGACACTTCCTAGGTTCCAGTGCCCCTGGGATTCCCTTAATACTATTTCCTTCCCTTGCCCTTCTGCCCTAGGGATGCTAATGGCTTCCTGCTAGTGCTTTCTGGGATAGGCAGAATAATGGTCTCCCAAATATGCCCACATCCCAGCCCCTGGAACTGTGAGTTACCTAACACAGTAAATGGAACTTTATAGATGTGATTGAGGTCATGAACTCTGAGATGGGAGGTGATCCTAGATCATCTGGATGGACCCAATCCAATAACATGGGTCCTTAAAAGCTGCTGTGGTCAGAAAGAGATGTGACAATGGAAGCCGGTCAGAGTGAGATTAGATGTTGCTGGCTTTAAAGAGGGAGGAAGAGGGCCATGAGCCAGGGAACGTGGACAGCTCCTAGAATCTGGAAAGGGCAAGGAAACAAACAAATCCTTCTTGGATGCTGCCAGGAGGAATGCTGCCCCGCTGTCTCCTTGATTTTAGCCCATTGAGATTCTGTGCCAGTCTTCTGACCTACGGATTTGTAAGGTAATACATTTATGTTGTCTTAAGCCACTAAATCTGTGGTAATTTGTTATGGCAGCAATAGGAAACCAATACATCTTACCATCTTTTTTCTTATTGGAGAATAATTGACATGCAGTATTATATTAGGCTCAGATGTACAACACAGTGATTCGACACTTGTATATATTGTGAAATGCTCCCTACAATACGTCTAGTTACCATCTGTCACCATGCAACGTTATTACAATATTACTGACTACCCCCCTATACTGTACTTTTTTCTCCCGTGTGACTTATTTATTTTATAACTGGAAGTTTGAACCACCTAATCCCCTTCGTTTGTATGGCCCATCCCCCCAACCTCCTCCTCTCTGGCAACCACCAGTTTGTTTTCTGTGTTTATGAACCTGTTTCTGTCTTTTTATTATCCAATTTTCTATTTTGTTCATTCATTTGCCTTGTTTTGTAGATTCCACATATAAATGAAATCCTATGGTATATCTTTCTCTGTCTGACTTATTTCACTTAAGTGGGAACATTCCATCATTTGCTTTTTACCTTCCCCTTCCCCACACCACTGTAAGTGGCCCCTTTATTAACACCCTTTTGGTGAAAACATTTGGAGTGAAATCAGTGTTTTGCTCTTAAAAATGTACTTTCTTGTTTTTCTCTTCCTTCCTTCTACCATTCATCCTCCATGAGCACTCTCGTTCTCCTTTTCCATTAGGCACCATCTCAAATGTTTAATACATGTATATTTTTAAGTTTATTTATTTTGAGAGAGAGAGAACGAGACAGAGAGAGAGAGCGAGACAGAGAGAGAGAGAGAGAGATAGAGAATCCCAAGTAGGCTCTGGGCTGACAGCGCAGACAAGGGGCTTGGGGCTCCATCTCCCCAACCATGAGACCTGTGACCTGAGTTGAAACCAAGAGCTAGACGCTTAACCGGCGGAGCCACCCAGGTGCCCTTAATGCATGTCTTTATATATGAGGCTAACCTAAGAGATACATGTGAATGTACACATTTTAAATTTGTACAAACTATCTTCTACTATACATCCAATTTTTCTTAGTTTTTACTTTTCCTCCAGTGCCTTATTTTTCAGAATGATCCATGTAGTTCTCTGCCGTCTAGTTTCTTGCTTTTGATTGCTGCGTCCTTGAAACTTGAGATGCAGTCAGCAAAGGAGCCATCTTAGAGGATGGAGTGAGAGCAGAAAGCAGGGAAATTGGAAGTGGAAGGAGGTCGAAAGAAGGAGAAGGTGAGGAGATGTACTTGGAGAGATGTCCTCAAGAAGCTTTTACTATAAATTCGTAAAACGAGTGTGAGGGAGAGAATTCATCCGTAACAAGTAGCTTACTGGCATTTCCACTTGATTCAGTCTCCCTAACCTTCTGTGTGTTTTATCGGCTTACCTCGGACATTTTTCTCTGATCCCAGGAAGTGAAGAAAAGCAAGGCACAGGGGTGTCTCAGCCAGCTCTTAAATTTTGGTGCTAACCATGACTTTATTTACTGTCCTGACACCTGAATATTCATCTCCTTTGTGTAAATTTACAGCCTCCTCAATTTGGAGCTATATGTAGCTTTCAGTCATGCAAATGACTTCTTGTTTGACCCATGATAGTATATCTTTCTAAGTAATTATATTTTCTTCTCAGTGGAAATAGCTTTTTTTTGCTTTTATTCCTGATTATAAAAGGAATTCATGATTATTATAATTTAGAATTATTATAATACAGAAAAGTATTATTATAATATAGAAAAGAATGAAGATGTAAATGTTACTTATTATCCTATCATCTGATTTTAACATTTTTGGTATGTATTATTTCAGCCTTTCTTCCTCATTAATAATATTCAGTAAATATTTATTATGCAATCTACTGTGCTAGGTGCTGGGATACAGTGGAGAGCAAAAATAGACACAATTGCTGCTCTCTGGACCTTCTAATCTAGTGAGAGAGAATTATATTTAATTATATGTTATTCAACTAATGTCTGCAACAGTTGGGAAGCTTTTGCAGATGCATCAGCTGGCTACTGCCACAGCAATCCTCCATAATAGATCACTCCCAAACTCAATGGCACACAGCAATAAGCATTTATTCTTATGATCATAGTTTTGCAGGTCAACTAGGGCAGTGGTGCTTTAGATTGTGGGTCCATGAACTGGTAGAAGGGACTCTGCTTTGGGGTGTGGATTAAGCTTTGGTCTACTTTACACATGTTGATTCTAGTCCCAGGCTGAAAGGGAAAGCAGCTCCCTGGAGGATATTTTCCTCATGGTGGATCACTGGAGAGAACAAGAGAGCCAACCAAACCATGAAAGCCCATGTTACTAACAACCCATTGGCCAAAAGAAGTCACATGAACAAGCCCAAAGGCAAGGGGCAGGGAAGATCACTCTTCCTACTATGAGGACATGGCAAGGGTGTGGATGTCTGTGACAGAGGAATGAAGAACTGGGATCAGTAGTTCAACCTACCATGTAACACACACCCAGAGGTATTATTTACATTTTCTTCTCAGGGTCACAAAATGGCTGAAACATTCTTAAGCATCTTGTCCTCTTAAGATGTCATCCAAAGGCAGGAAGATATGAATCGTCTCTTGTTCTTTCTCAGAAGGCCCACTTCCTTCCGGTCTCCATGTCCTTTTACTTCTCATTAGCAAGGCTTGCTTCCCATGCCCATTCCTGATCAAATCATTGGTGGGAGGAATAGAATTGACATGACTGACCCACACTAGAAAACATTCACACCTTGGGGCTGAGGAATGACTTCTGAAACACTGATGTCCAATATCTGAGCAAAAGAGGGGTTGTGTTGACATGAATGATTAGGATAAATGACAGTTAGGAAGACAGCTGACAACATCTGCTTCAGTATCTTACTGAAGATTGTCATAAAGTTTCCAAACTATGAGAGATTACAATAGGAGAGTTTAAGTTTGGAGAGGAAAGTCACAGAAATGAGTATCAAGCTGAAATTTGAAGGATGAGTAAGAGTTGCCTGTGAAAAGAGGACGGGTAAGAGCATTTCAGATGGAAAAACATACATGAAAGTTCTGTAGCAGAGTGAGCTTGGGGTGTGTGGCCATCTTAAGAAATGTAGAGTGTGGGAGAGAATAAGAACCATACCATTCAGAGCCTTGCAGATCAAGTTTAAGCTTTTATTCTTCATGCTAAGAGCCATGGAAAGCAACTAAAGAGTTTTAAGCAAGGAAGCGATATAATCAGAATTGAGTTTAAAAAGAAGTCATACTAGCTACAGAGTGGAGACAAACAGACAAGATGCAAGAATGGATGTAAGGAGATCAGCTTGGAATTTATTACATGGTTCAGATGAGAGTAGATAACAGCTTGGCTAGAATGATAATAATAGAGATAAAAAGATGTGACTCAATTTGAGAAATATTTAGGAGGCAGAGCTCATAAAACTTAAATGATGAATTCGATCTGGGGGTGGTGACAAATGAAGGTATCAAAAACTATTCTTAGATTTCCGGATTATGTAGCTGAATCAATGTTGGTAACATTCACTGAGACAGGGACTATAAGAAGAGGTCCAGATTGGAGTAGGAAGACCATGAGTACAGATGGAGAGCTTGAGATACCTTTGAGATATTGAAAAAGAAATGTTGGATTTATGGGTATGAGATATTATGGGTTATCTGCACGTAAATGGAAATCGATGCCAAAGACATTAATAAAGGAGAACATAACATGGGAGGAGTAAAGGGTCTAGGAAGGAGCCTTGAGGAACCCCAGCGCTTAGTGGGCTATGAGATGGCAAAGGAAGCTGAGAAGGACCAATCAGAGAAGTCAAAGCAAAACTCAAATGTAGAAAGAAGACCAGAAGCCAAGAGAACAGAGAATTTCAATAAAGAGGTTAGTGGTAAAGAGAACTGAAGAAGTTGAGCTGGATTTGGTAGCACTGAAGTCATAGCTCATGAGTAAATTAGGAAATACTGTTTTGGTGAAGTGATGAATGTGGATGGATTGAAGAGTGGGAGTTGACAAAATGGAGACATTGGGTAGAAGAAACCTTTCTCAAGAGTTTGGATTTGAAGGGGACAGAATATAGAAGTGGGAAGTGCAACCAAGGGAAGGTTGGGACAGAAGTTATTAAGAGAACTCAAAGCTGATGAAAAGTATTCAGTTGAAAAGAAGAGGGCTTTATATCCAGGAGAGAAATGGCATAAGAAAGACTAAGAGTCTTCAGAAAACAGGAAGTAATAGGGTCTACATATGTATTTTTATGTACTTATGTAGTTAAAACGTATATGTTTGTGTATCTTTTTTTACATGAACTCTTGAAACAATACATATTTGGCTGCAAGAAAAAAATGCCCCACTAACAGAGTATTAAACAATAAAGACATTTAATTAATGTACATAATGCAAAGCATGGAAATTGGCATTTCTGGAGTTGTTACAATGGCTCACGTATATCACCAAACACCTGGACCAGGTTCTTCCTATCTTTTCCATTCCGCCTCTTCAGTGTCAGCGATATGCTTTTTCATGGACTCCAGATGGCTGTCACAGCTCTAAATACCTTATCCTTATAAAACATCATCCCAAGCAGAAAAGCAAGTGGGGGAGGTGTGAGTAACTAAAGCACTTTCTGTATTCACCACTCTTTTTATTAGGAAGAAATCTTAGCCTGAAGCCATTGACAGACTTCTATATTTCATTGGCCAGGACTGGGTCACATGATGACCTTGAGGCCAATTGCTAGCAAAGGGAAATGAGATTTCCATGATTGGCTCAGAGCCATCACTTTTCATCCCAGTGATTGGGGCACACTGCCACCCAAAAACAAGAAAGAGTGTGGAATAACTCTGAACTGACATCTCCAAGAGTGGCTACCATCAACAATGTTTGCCTCAGTAGCTGTATTAATTGGCTCATATTTGTGTGTGTGTAATTATAAAATTAGTTCCTAGCATTAAAAATTTGCAGGGCTGCCTGGTGGCTCTGTTGGTTAAGTCTCCATCCAACTCTTGATTTTGGCTCAGGTCGTGATCTCACCGTCTGTGAGATCAAACCCTGATCGGGCTGTGTGCTGACAGTGTGAAACCTGCTTGGGATTCTCTCTCTGCCCCTCTCCTGATCTCTAAATACATATATAAATAAATAACCATTTAAAAATTGCATAAAATTGAAAAGTATAATAGAGTTAAAATAAAATAATGTGTAATCCCAGTAACCCCAAAATAAGCAACTGTAATTAACATTGTAGCATAGGGCCTTGGAGAATTTTTCTATGCCTAAAAAAAGTATTTTTTCCCTCTCTCAAAATTGGGATCATAGTCTGTGTATGACATAATATGCTTTTTTATCATATGAAACAGATTTTTTTGAAAAAAGATGTTAAAACTGTAAATTAGATCTTCCTAAATTGTGTTTCTTTTATGTTTATGGTTGTTCCATATTCTAGCAGTATATGAATATGCTCATTTCTTCATATCCTTAAAACAGTTAGTGTATCAATCAGTTCTTGGAATCTTTGATAGTATATGAGATAAAAGTGATAGATCAATATAATTTTTACTTTTTGTTTTAGGTGAAAAAAACATTCCATGCATACATTTGCCATTTGAATTTTTTGTTCTTTTTCTTTTTTTGCTTATTTTTTCTCATTAATTTGTGTGAATCCCTGTTATATATTAAGGACATTGATTCTTTGACATACAGGTTTCAAGGTTTTTTTCCCATTTGTTGATGACTTGGGGCATAGGCAGAAATATTTAATTTTTTAGATAAATTCATCACATTTTTCTCTGATGACTTCTGAGGCAGTAGAGGATAGAATTTGCTATCTGGGTCTTGGAATCAGACATACTTGAACTTGAATCTTGGATCTTTCCAGGATCTGACTGCAAAGACCCTTGAGAAAATGACCCAACTTTTCAGACACTTTGTTTCTCTATAAAATGGAGATAATGATTTCTTTGAAAGACTGTTATGCAAAGTATATGCAAATCATGTGCAAAAAAGAATTCAGTCCAGTGACTAGCACATAAATGCTCAATAAATTTTAGTTATTGTTATAATAATTAATATCATGATTATGATTATAAAGGGTCTTCCCAGGAAAATTTTATTAAAATATATGCATGTATTTTCTCATCTTTAAATGTAAAAGACAGTGTTAAATGTAAAATATAATATGAACACTGAAACAGTTTCACATAAATTAAAATTTGAATTTGAGTAATATAAATTCAAAGTGTGTTTTGGGGGATTTTCAAGCATTATAGAAATATAATCTACTGGATGTTTATTTCTTTGAATATAGACTCTATTTAATGGTTGAAAGTTATTTTGTGAAGTTAGTTTTTACTTTATGCAACCTTCCACCTCTCTCCATTTTCAGTGAATCAAATGCATTATTGATTATGGAAGAAATCAAATAGATATTTTTCATATTCACATTTGATCTGAAAATGTTAATTTAAAGATAATTTTAAAGGGGCACTTGGGTGGCTCAGTCTTGAGCATGCAACTCTTGAGTTCGGGGTCATGAGTTTGAGCCCCATGTTGGGTGTGGAGATCACTTAAAATCTTTAAAAGGAAGAGGTAATTTTAAAGATTGCATGAAAACATTAAGAAACCATAGAGCCCTTTTCAGTGTTTTCCTTCCATTTCAGTTAATATTCAGAAGGGATGGCTATGTTCTTAAGGTGGATGACCGCAAACGGAGAAGAAGAGATTTACATACATATTTAATTCTAAAGTGCTGACTGGTGATGTGATAGTAACAGGAATCGTGGCTTTGAAAGTACTGACTGGGTAATCACTCCTTCTGCTGGATGAGGCTGTGCTTTGTGGCTACACAGACGGGAATGGAAGGTCCCAGAATTCTGTGCTCCTTAGATAGGAAATGTGGCCTGGAGGTTAGAGCAGAGCTCCAAACTGCCTAGGTTTGCATTGAACTGTGCTGCTTTGTGGCTCTGTGACCTTAGGCAAGTTACCTCACTTTTCTGTACCTCGGTTTCTTTGTTCATACCATCGGGATAGGAGTAGTACCCACCTGCCTAAGGGTATTGGAAAGAGGCAGTGATTTAATAGCTTTAAAGCACTTAGAACAATACCTGACATAGTAAGCCATCCATAAATATTACTCTTATTTATTTATTTATTTATTTATTTATTGTTTATTTATCTTTGAGAGAAAGAGAGAGACAGAGCGTGAGCAGTGGAGGGGCAGAGAGAGAGGGAGACACAAAATCCGAGGCAGGCTCTGGGCATAGAGCCTGACATGGGACTCGAACCCATGAATCGTGAGATCATGACCTGAGCCAGAGTCGGACGCTTAACCGACTGAGCCACTCAGCGCTCCTTCCATAAATATTATTACGATCCTGTCCTCCTCTATGCAACTTCTATCTTGCCCTTTGGCATTTACCTTGAAATCATCTTGTTGAATACAGCTGTCGAAATACCTGGAATTTGTTGATTGTCATGATGGAGAGGAAATCCCAGGATCTCTTAAGGTTTCATGCTCCAATCTGAGTAAAGAAGCAGGATGCAGATGGAAGGTAAGGAAAGTGGAGAGCATTTTACTGTGCATCAAGATGTCGGTGCTAGTAACTATCTCTCTAATGAAGAAATGCACTCTTTTATTTAGTATACTAAATACAATCTATTTCAGGCATTCATAAGATAGCTTTAAAATCCACTTATGATACCCACAGGCTACTGCGTTATGCGGGTATCTGCTGGCACATTGCTTTGGGTAACTGAATAATGAAGCACTCATTCGATTTGCAGACTTGCAGCGCAGTGTATTTAGGGATTAGCTTAATGTTTCATCACTGTTTGTTATGAAAAGGACAGATAATGGAAAGATCGCCTTGCTGCCTCATAGCAGAAACCTATGTAGCGACAGCTGAATGAGGTACAAGCTCATCTGGAGATCTAGGTAATTTTCTTCTCCTTTCATACTTCCCCTTTTCCATCAGAATTTCATCCATTTCCTTTGTGCTCGGTGTGGTGGAGAGGTGTGGTAAACTATCATTAAGTGTGAAGTTATCACTTCTGGCCTCAATTATAGTCTCAGAATTTAACAGAGGTTCTGAAACTAGAGAAGTATCTGCAAAACCAGCCCCATGAACACCAAGCACTGACATTGTTCCTGTTTTGAAGGTGCTTTTTGGTAACACAGCGACGTTGAGATCTAAAAGGTAATAGAGAATACTCGCTAATAACCTCCGTATTGAGGTAAGAGGGAAAAATTCAACAGCAGTCTTCCTTCCTTAAGGAAAATGCCAATTTCTTGGTGACTTGAAAAATAATCCTTAGATTTAATAAAGTAAAACATTTTTTTGCTCAACTCATTCTACTTCAAGTGAATATTTTTTTTAAAATGTGTATTTATATTTGAGAGAGGCAGAGTGCCAGAGGGGGAGGGAAAGAGAGAGGGAGACACAGAATCTGAAGCAGGCTCCAGGCTCTGAGCTGTCAGCACAGAGCCCGACGCGGGGCTCAAACCCATGAACTGTGAGAGTTGAAGTTGGACGCTTAACCAACAGCCACCCAAGTGTCCCAGGTAAAATTCTTTTTAAGATTCTAGTTACATAGTGTATTTAGAACCAGATTTAAAATAATAACATTCTGGATTTGTGTAGATCAACCTGGTGTCTATTAGCTACACCACTTGAGGGAATGTAGCCTTATTGGCAAAGGCAGCCCCGAATATTTCAGACACATAGTTAGCGGTTGAGGGGTGCTAAAGTGCACTTTAATTCAAAGTCATTGCCAATATGACCTTTTTGCTCAGATATAAGGGACAAGACATGGGATTCTCTCTGTGTTCTGGCTAGTCCTTCAAGTGGCCCCTTCAGCAGGCGACATTTTCCTGAATGGAGAATGAATCGGACCCCAAGATGGCTGTGAGGGTAAAAGGGACGAGTCCATGTGTGAGCCTATTGTTTGCTGCCACATGTACTAACTCAACTTATTCACATTCTTCTTTTATTGTGGTACAATATACATAACGTAAAATTGTGCCATTTTATCCATTTTTATGTGTACACTACAGTGGTATTAACAACCATCACCTCTACCCATCTTGAGAACTTTCACATCTTCCTAAACAGAAACTCTGTACCTGCTGAACAATAACTCCCCGTTCCTCCCTCTCCCTAGCCCCTGGCAGCCACCTTTTGATTTTCAGTCTCTATAAAATTGCCTATCTTAGGAACCTCATATAAATAGAATCATACCATATTTGTCCTTTTGTGTCTAACTTCTTTCTTTCTTTATTATTAAAAAATTTTTAATGTTTACTTATTTTGGGGGGTAGGAAAAAAGAGAGAGGGAGACACAGAATCCAAAGCAGGCTCCAGACTCTGAGCTGTCAGCACAGACCCTGACACGTGGCTTGAACCCACGAATGGTGAGATCATGACCTGAGCTAAAGTCAGACACCCAACTGACAGAGCCACCCAGGCACCCTTAGCTTCTCTAACTTTGTATAATATTTTCAAGGATCATTTATGTTGTAACATGTATTCAAATGTATTTCATTTTTAAGGCTGAGTAATATTCCATTGTATGTATATACTGTATTTGGTTTATCCATTCCGCTGTTCATGGACATTTGTGTTACATTCTTAGAACACTGCATACAGATGACCAGAAAACTTACTTTGGGTCCCCTGGAGTAAAGCCCTCAATCTTAGTAGATTGTATTTGCTTGTAATTCTTCCTTCTCTCCTCACCAGAATCATGGTCCACTATGAGTGGAATGTCTTTCACCGCCCCATTGATGTTGGGCTTTACCTTGTGACTTGCTTTGGCTAAATGTGCAGAAGTTTCAATGTGCCTTTCTGAACCAAGGCCTTAAGAGGTATTGCATGTTTCTGTTGGCTCTGTTGGGCTTCTGCCATTGCCATTAAAAACAAAAACAAAAACAAAAACAAACATGGACTGTAAAACCAGTGGTCCCATAGGTAGGAGACACATGTAACAGACCTGAACCAACTCACAGCCTGGAGCCAAGGCCAGCCAACCCCAGCAAAGTCTAGCACAGATCATCATCCACAGACTTGTGAGTCAGAAATATATGATTATTATTTGAAACCACAGAGTTTGAGATTCTTACATAGATTTAGTTCAGCAATATGTGACTAATTCAAGCTTCAGTGAGAGAAGGGGAAGCTTCTCTCCCATAATCCTAAGGCTCACTGTAGGTTGTGGGTGGGTAGAATTCTCTCCAGGAAAATGTCTTCTTGGTCTTGACCCAGCTCAGACAACTTGGCTCTTCTTGGCTCTCAGAAGCAAATTGATAGTCTGGGATGAAAAGGTATGGGACCCCCAAGTTGTTTCCTTGCTCTTTTATTTTTTTTTTTTTACGTTTTTTATTTATTTTTGAGAGACAGAAAGAGCACTAGCTGGGGAGGGTCAGAGAGAGGGAGATACAGAATCAGAAGCAGGCTCCAGGCTCTGAGCTAGCTGTCAGCACAGAGCCCAATGTGGGGCTCGAACCCACGAACTGTGAGATCATGACCTGAGCCAAAGCCAGGCGCTTAACTGACTGAGCCATCCAGGTGCCCCTCCTTGCTCTTTTAATAAATGCCCTATCTGGGGTTTTCTCAATTGCAGAGGCTCTGGTGAAGATAGTAATCAGCCTTATTTAAGATGATTATATTTAAGGGCAGAACTTTTCATTGGCTTGCACTCCTCCGAGTGCTCTACCCCTTCACTTATTCTGAGCTGAATATTCATCATACGTGAGGCTCCTTTCAGCTTTCTTCTTCATTTTCCATCCTTCAGCTTATGGTCTTCAAGCTTGTATTTTCTTTAAGGTAACATTGGCCTTAAGGCCACTGATAAGAGATCTTCCCAGGTAGATGTTGGTGGACCTAAGCCATCCAAAGTATCGACCAGGGGGGACATTGTTTTTAACTCATTGCTTAGAAAATATTTCATATGAAATAAACATAAGAAATTTAAAATATGAACTTTTATCTTAGTAAGTATATTTATTTTGAGAGACAGAGAATGAGTGGAGGAGGGACAGAGAGGACACAGGGTATGAAGTGGGTTCTGTGCTAATAGCAGAAAGCCATATGTGAGGCTCGAACCCACGAACTGTGTGATCATGGCCTGAGCCAAAATCAGACGCGCATTAAACTAAACCACCCGAATATGAACTTTTTAGGCCGGAGCTTATTTATTGTTATTGCTTTGGGGAAAAGGAGTGGCTAATACTCTTACTCTCAATATTGCCACACACTTTGCTCGTTGTTGCCCCACAGCCTTTTCTTCCCTCCTCTTGTCATTGCTGCCCGCTGTTCTAGGCCCATTGGCATGCAAATGTATTGTTCCTGAAACATTGGCCACTGGAGATATGAGTTATGATTGATTTGAGCAGTTGATAGTATGGAATTGAAAAACACAGTCATACATGTTGATAAAAATAGACACTACTTGTAACTAAAGAGTTGAGGGGTAAGGTTTGAGTTTTATCATGAACAGAACTTCCTTTGGATTGTTGCCTAAAAATCTGGACTGACTCCCTTTAAAGGACTATAGTTTAGTACTTATGTTAAAAACAATCACTATAGTATTGTCTAAAAGAGAGTTGAAAATATGCATAATTTTTCATAGGAGTTAGGGAGGTTCTAACATCTTTATCTGATAACTTGAGGTTGGCCAATATTATGCTTTTAGAGATTGCCTGTGTGTGTGTTAAGGGTGAAATAAGTTCAACATCTGTATCCATTTTTCTTGAGACAAGGGAGAGAAAAGAAAGTGACATCACCTTTTGCTGACATCATGCAAAAATCAACCGTCATTTTGAATTGGTTCTTGAAAAAGCCTGTCTTCACTTAGAAGAATCTTGGAAAAAACTATGAGTAACATCATATAAAAAGCAAGTTGAGAAACTCAGGACCAGAACGTGCAAATATGATTTGTTTAGAGGACTCTGCTGCTTAGGACACACACACACACACACACACACACACACACACACCACTGAGTTGCAAAGTGTATATTGCCTTTAGAATTTTGCAGCTTCTGACAGTTGATGCCTCAATTTGCTGGAACTTCCAAGGGCTTAGTTTGAGGTAAATAATAATCATTTAGTGCATTAATCTTACATTCTCAAAAATGCCATTTTGTTTCCTCAGGACAAGGCTGTCAAATCAAATTTACTCAGAGACCAATTTCCCTCTCACAAAAATCCTGGTAGGCTGACTAATATTTCACCAAAAAAAATATGCCAACTAGAGTAAAGCTGTTTCCAATGAGGTAGTGTCATTGAATGATGACCTTCTTCAGGCTAAAGCTGGCCCACAGGCTCAATGTTTGACATTTATACTCTAGAATATTTCAGGTTTACTTCTCCTAATAACCAAGGTAACACTGTTTCTAGGCTTTTAGGCGTGGAAGGGATTTTGAGAGCCCTTTTATTGATGATGTAGGACTGAATTCTTTTCAGTGAGACATTTTGTACATATGCGATATGGATGACAATATGGATCCTGTTTGACAACACTTTTGGAGAAATAGCAAAAGAAAATAAGTTTGCAGTGGAGGATAAGAAATTTAAGATGAATACAAAGAAGTTGCTGATAGAACAAGCAAAAGACATGAGAAATAGTACTGGCTTGTGAAACTCTCTTTCTCATTTTGTGGTTACATATGTGTGGATGTAGTTTGTCAGAGCATATTACATAATCCCAGTGATTGCATTTTCTTTTTCTTCTTATTCAGATTAAGTCAATTCATAGTGATGTAGACTGAAGAGGGCATACTAAGAGTAAAACCTTAACCTGAGTGAAAGTAACTTGATCCAATGATTGGGTTTGGCCCTTAGCCTTGACAGACATGGTTCTAATGTGAGGGAGTTGATTAAAAATAAATCACAAGAGACCAAGGTATAGATGAAATGCCGATGTATTACATTCCAGTGGGAAATATTCTTCTCCGGTGAGCAGAATGATCCTATCCTCCACCCAAGGTACTTACCTTCTAGAATCTGAACCAAATGTAATGGGAAATGTTGGTTGGCATCTTGGCCTCTCCTTATCCATTCCTAAATAAATCTCTCTTATCCAAGTGTCATTCCCTCCCACATATAGCCCCTATGCCTCAGGGAAAACTGGTTGAGACCAGATCTTGGGGTTCTGATTAGTCTAATCTAGTCCTTTCTGCCCTAGTTTGCAGACAATCTGGCCCAAATCAGCTTGGTTCAGTGGGAAACAATAACGTTTCTGAGAGTTTTGGGAAATGCAACTGTCTTGTTATGAAGCATAGTGACAGGAAGCCAGCCTTTTACTGGATATAAATGTGTAGCCATTTAGCCCAAGTTGCTAATAGGGGGCATCCTATAGCCATGAAGGGATTCGGCCTTTAGGATGAAACTGACTGTTGGTGTCAAATAGAAAGATGGAAGTAATCTGTGTCCTTGATGAGACCCTGGGTCATTTAGCCTGAAAGCCTTTTCTATGGCCAGAATTCAGTTTTGGGTTGCCAATATACTTTATTATTGTCATAGATAGTTTGGGTTAAGTCTTCGATTTTATGGAGCTCAAAAACCCTAACAGTTACAGGATTTGTTACCAGAAGTGGGCTCCATCAAGTAACAAATCCTAAACAATGGCATTGGCTGAGTGGAGGAGGTAAGTCAGAAGGAAGCTTGGGTTTTCCATCATTGACATGCCAGAGTGAAACATTTGTCATTTTTCCATTATATAACATACCTTCCAGAGCTTTGGCATGAAAGGATTTTGTAGAAAAAAATTTAAGCTATTGATTACTTCTTGCATCTTCCAATAAGATCTTACAAGAACAAAATAAGACTCAATGCTCATCTCAGATGTTGCCATTGGAGGAAAATGGGGTTTCTTTTAGAGAGAAGTACTATGAGGTGCCAGACTGGTTGACTCAAGAGCTCCCTTCCCTACCAGAATGAGAACCCAACCCACAGTTGGAGCAACTACTGGCAAATGCCAGCCTATCCCAGCAGAGCCACAGTCAACCCATGGATGTGAGCAAGAAATAAATCCAGACAGTTTTATTGTATTTGGGGCTCGTGTGTTACACAAAATTATTATAGCAATAGCTGACTAGTGTAGTGAGAATGAGAGATGAAGGAGAGGAAGCAGTTTCTTAGATTCTTAGAAAGTTACAGATTACCCCCACATTATTTTTAGGAGTAGATACAGCCTAAATCTATGGGGCATGTGGGGGGGGTAAGTAAGGTTTAGTTGTAAGGACAATTTTCCCTTTTTATGAGAAGATGGAGCTATGACTATTTTGGATTCACCTGTCATTACGGGTGAACATTTAGCTGGCCATTTGGATGACTAGGCAATGAAATGGAATGCAGTGGAAGGAAGAGAGGAGAAAAACAGGAGGCCCCTGAGCTGTCTCTGTCTTTGCTAACAGAGCTAACAACCAGAGCGAGAAGGGGTTGTCTTTGGAAATAGACATACGGCTAGGTAGTTTTGAAAAATTAAAAATGGAAAAGGATTTCTAGTGTTTCCAGCTTATTAAGGTATAAAAGCAAGAACCAATTTGCAAAGATGTTGGCAGTAGCAGAATGGATAGTGGAGGCTCGTTAGGTATGTCTTGTCGGGGCAACTCATTGAAAGCACCCCACGAGAGTCCTGAAGCCTCTCTAATTCCCACTGCCTCCCACCATTGCCACTTGATCAGCTTCAGAGGGAAAATCAGTTTATTCTTCAAAAAGGCCCACTCCTGAAGTGTGTTGTTCCCTTTTCTCTACTTGTAGAACTACTCCAGGATCATTCAGGAGTTTTTGGATGGGGATGCATGGCAATACTTCTCCTTGGCACTGAGACAGGAGATTGAAGATTGACCTTGCCCTTCCATTCCTGACACTTCTCGGCCTTCTAGGCAACAACATACTGTTTATTACAGATGAGGTAAGACACCACGTGCTCAATCTCCGTGTGCATTTAAAACGGGGACTCAGCAAGTTCGTCTCTTCTCTTTGCTTTGATCATGGGGAAGGGAAGGCTCCTTTGATCTTCAAAAAGTATGACTGTAAATGATGCCTATTCAAACATTGACTCAAGATTAAGACAGTGATTGCTTTTGAGTTGATTTTAGAATCTTTCCTTTCCAAAGCCCTCCTTTCTGCCTTTGGATGCACTAGGTGCTGACCAAGTTTAAATTTCCACATGATATCTATGTACTTGAAGTGTATGTGACACACAAATGCTGGGTAAATACTATATGTTTTTGGTTTTTTTCTTACCATGAAAGTAATGCATGCTTATTATAAAAGTGTGCTATATACTGAAAAACCATAAATAAGGAAAGATTAAAGACCTGTAAATGCACCACTGAGGAATACTGCTCTCATTTATATCTATATCCTTTTATAAATATGTGTATATATAAATCTTATATGTGTATAGAACTCTTTGATATAGATTATTATATTGGTTATACAGTTTTGAATTTTCCTTTTTAAAATAAGCTGCCGCCCTATGAACTAGATGGTGCTCAATTCAGTGTTCCTGTTGAATTCACAGTGAGATTTATCATTTTTCCTGTCGGTGCTTTGTTTAAAGAGCTTCTTGTAGCCTTGTATTTTCAGTCTGGCTTCACAGTGTGTGGACACATGCTCTCCTATGTGTGTGAATGAGGGTCTTTCGTTTGCTACTCTTGCCAGAGAGAATGACAAATCCAATTCTGCAGGTTTAGATTTATCTCCAAGATAGATATGTCTCTGGCCATAAACTTAAGTGCTAGGTAGTCAGGCTTCCAGCACGTATTTAGCCCATGCCACATGCAGAACCGGCCGCTAATTGTTTTAGAGCTTTTGGTGGATGTGGAAAGACATCAGTCTTCAAGTGACCAACAGTTCATGAAACAGTTGCTGAGGACAGAATGGGTTACCATGGCATCTGGCACTGGCTGGTTTTTTTTGGAGGGGGGAGGTGAACAGAGGAGGGTGGCCGAGCTCTGGAGTTCATCCTTAAAAACAAGGAATGCTAGACTCACATGCACAGAGGTAGAAAAAGTCTTTACAAATGTAAGGAATGGCAAGCAGCTCCACTTGGCAACAACGGATGAACCACGCAGGGGAGAACAGACTGGAAGCTGATTTGTTTGGAGGACCTGGACACAGGGCAGACAAGCCCGAAATCAACAACACAGATGGGAAGGGTCCCCAGCGGGTTTCCCAGCAGGGGAGTGACATAAAGACGAGGACATTCAAAGCAGATTATTTTATTGCCTGGGTGTATCTGCACCTCCCATTATCTGGTGTGATCATTGTAAGAGCATGCTTGCTAGGCTCCTGCCCCGTCAGAGTCTGGCCATTGAGGTTGTGTGCAGCTTGTGCAGCTAGTATCACATCCTGTCCCACCAGGAAGGTCCAAGGTAGGCCAATTCCAGCCCCTTGGAATAATTAGTTCCCACTCCTCTCTGTGCACAGAACCAAAAAGAGCAATTTATTGGCATTGTGGGTAATTTTCAGAGGCTGCCAATAGAATGTATTAAACAAGAAGGATTGTAGGAGAGGACAGGGGATTATTTTCCAACTACAAACCCAACTCGAGAGGAGTTCTTATCTTCCTTTACTCTCGGAAACGAGCACAAATTTTGACCATACAAAATGGTCCTACTCCCAACATTGCTGGGGGGCAGGGGGGAATGCAAAATGGTACCTATGAAGGAGAATTGAGTCAATTCTAACAAAATTGCACATGCATTTACTCTTTGAGTTGTTAATCCCACTTCTACGAATCTGTCCCAAAGATATAATGGCAAAAACTATAGGAAGACATATGCCAGGTTAGTCATTATACTACATTGCAGCAAAAGATTGGAAACAACCGGAATTTCACCAATGGGAGATTGAAAACTTGCCACACATCTACACAGAGGAGTACTATATAGCTATAAAGAGGAATGTGTTATCACTCTATATATTGCTAGGAGTGGTTTCCAGCATATATTATTATGTGAAAAAAACAAAGTGGAGAAAAGTGTGTATGTTATTTAAGAAAGGGGGTTATGAATAAATATATGTATTCATATATAATATGTATATTTACTTTCATTAAAAAGGAAGGATAAGCCTAAAGCCAAAAACATTTTAAAAGGTTGCCAGTGGGGAAGGAGTCAGAAACAAGAAAACAAAATGAAAGGGAAGGAGTTAGAAGTGGGACATTTCTGAATATACCTTGTTCCAGAGATTTGAATTCAGAAATGTGTAATTATTCTATGTAATTATAAAACAAAATTAAGTTTCAAAAGCAATCCCTAACAATAAAAACACCAATGTGAAACATCTAAAACAAACTATGTGACAAGTTTTGAGAGAAACAGACAGAGAGGAACTGTCCCATGTGATAGTAATGCAACATAGTAATTTGACTTTACATTCCTAGAGGAATAGATGCTAAGGACAGAAAGCACTGTAAAAATATCTTGGTCATGTTGGGGTTGTAATGTTGACATTGTTGTGTGTGAGGGTAGGACAAAGCAAATGTTCTTATGTTGGCGATGTGTGGAATCAGTATTTTTGGCATGGAAAGAAGGAGATGCAGGCATTATATAGATGAGACTAAGTAAAAACCTTATATTTTTGAATTTGAAATGAAAATATTAGTATAAACTTGTATTATTTTTCATCTTTAAAAAATCCATTTACTAGCTTTGAACATGAAAAGTTCTAAAAACAATGATCAACCCAGTAACGATGAACATCCTTGGTGTCCAGGTTATATGGTCTTTAAGTACCATTTTCCATTAAAAGAAACCGGGGCTCCCTGAGAAAATAGCTGCTACCAGAACTGGGGCAGAGAATGTACCAGATAAACCCAGATCATCCTGTTATACTAGGAATCAAGGAAACTTTCATTGACCATTGTGGGCTTCTTAAAAGGACACAAAAGCCACTTGAGGAGGGACAGTGTGACCATCAATAAGAATTACAATCACAATAGTTCCAAACATTTATATATGTTTAATCCATGTGGTCATTCTGATCAAAAAAACACACAAAGGTCACTGGTCACCTTTGGATCTCTTTTGCATGTTTTAGAGAAGCAACGGGTCTTTTGAAAACCAGAATATAATGGGGAAAAATCCTGCTTTTATCTTGTCTTCTTTACATGAAAGGCATATCATGATAATCAAATAACTGATAAGAGCAAGTTCCTCCTTAGAGAAGCATATTAGCTAGTAAGTTGAAGGAGGAGTGATAGAATTATACCACTACTACTTTGCAACTTCTAACAAAATACTGACATTGAGCATTAATGACTACTAAAAATGTGAAAAGAGAGAACACGAGCCTTTTTTGGGCTTCTAATGGATGATCACGACACCACCTATTAAGGATTATGGCCGAAGAATTGTAACTGAATATCATCAAGACTTTAGCTTTAATTACCAATTTACAGGAAATACAGAGCACAGAGGAACATTTTCAGGAAATATGGGGGAGAGGTAAACAACATCATGAGACACAATGAGCAAGATCTGGACTGGAAAATGATATGGGACACACGACTTAGTAATGCAACAAAAAAATTGCAAGGAACAAAGATTGGAGAACTAAAAGAAATAAACCAGGTGCTTTGTTTGGATTCTGATTCCATCAACACCCTACAAAAATACAGATATGAGACAATCAGAGAAATCTGAGTATTGACTGCCTGATGATATTAAGAAATTATTGTTAATCTTTACACATGATATTGGTATTATCTTTTTTCTGGTAAACACTGAGATATTTTGCAGATGGCATGATAAGAAAAATCTCAGATTTGCTTCAAAATAAGAGAGTATCATGGAATGGAGAAGACAGCGAGTGAGGAAGGAGCTGAAACAAGATAGACCATGGATTATTCATTGAAGGTTGGCGGTATGATGACTACAGGCATCACAAAATCATGATAAGCAGGCTTAATTCTTTCAAACAAATATGAAGAATAGAACACAGAAGAGAGAAAAGCAATGTCTTCGTTTCTTCGAAGTTTATCAATCTGCGTCAATGCTCATGGGTAGTCTTCAGGATTCTAAGACTCTATTATGATGTCAAAAATACAGGTTATTTCATTTTTTTGGCTCTATTAGAACAATCAGTTAGAACTGAGAACTCCCATAAAATATTTGAATTTTATCTCAGAATTCAGTGATGAATTAGACAATCCCAAATGTATGGGCTTACTGGAAAAAAATGTGAGATTTCTGACCATAATATTTATGCACCGGTCATCTCTAAGATTAGTGTGCACCATTGATAGGAGTCTAGGCTTTCGGGAAGTGTATTTGCTGCAGAATGTAGGCTTTATTTCTTGCTAAGTCTTTCCGGGTGTTAGCACAAACACTGCTCATTTGTCATCTTTTACTAAGCAAAACTTTTCCGTACAGTTGGCACACAAGTCTACTCTTTTATCCCTGACCTTCCCGAGACCTTTGTCCCCATAAGCAATCTTTTCCTTGACTCCCTTACTGTCATATCAGAGAATCTATCAATCCCCTTATTTCTTTTGAAGTGCTTCCCTCTTGACAAAGCCTAGCACTTGATGACCCTCAGTCCCAGGAAATATTCTTTGTGTTTGTCTTTCTTTGCCTATGACTGCAGGTCATCTGGGGAACTGTTTACGGTTTCAGATATCAAGAATCACTACTGAAAAGGAAGAAAAATAAAACTCTCCTTCCTTTCAACTCTGGAAAGATACAGATATTTTAAACTTGGGAAGACAGGAAAGGAGGGCCTCACTGACACCTTTTTACCTTCATTGTCACAGAGGTCTCTCTACTCTTCATTCTTATTTCAGGGTGGCTTCTGAATTGATTTCAATAGTGTCCAATTCAAGTATAATTTTATGGTAAGTAAGTTCTGAGTTCTTTTTAGAATTTTATTAAACGGATAAGTAAAAATTGCCAACGCTCACTTGGGAGTTAGATAGTCTTGAATTCACTGTGATAATTTGTGTAATTATTAGATAAATCTGTGCTGCCCTCCAAACAGAGATTAATTGAATTAATTTGATAACCTTATTCTTCATACTTCTTTGTTATGTGCAAGCACATTAATAACAGACATTAATAATGCCTTGGATTTATAAAGCGGTGCTATCTTCAAATCATCTAAATCGATGTTATCTCATTTTAAAAGATGGGCCCAGCAAATATCTGAGAAATTAAGAGATTTGGATCCAAAGATGTCAGAAAACTTACCAAAGCTAGTAACAGAACACAGAATCAACGAATGCTCTTTCTACATCTCCTTCCATACTTCTACCTGTCCTTCCAAAAACCCCGTATGTAGGCTTGATCCCTACTTAACTTCTTAAAGAATCAGCTTTTGATTTTATTGATTTTTTTTTAAATTCGGAAAAACACCCCTTTGTTATGTGGCAGTTTTTGTGGATTTTGGACACAGCTTAGTTGAATACTCTGCTTAGGCATAGTAGGTTTCAACTGGGGTGTGGTCTCATCTGATGCTTGAGAACCTGTTATAAGTTGATTCAGCTTACATGGAAACTTTCATCTTCTTTGAGGCCAGTAAGAGACTCTCTCTCTCTCTGGTGCTTTGCTTTTTTTATTTTAAGAACTCCCTTAATTATGTCAGGCCCACCCCAAATAATCTCCCATTTTATTAACTCAAAGTCAACTAATCAGTAATCTAATTACAGAAATGAAATCCTATACCCAAAGGGAGGAAGTTACAGAGCATGTAGACCAGGAAGTGGTAATCTCGAGGCCATCCTTAGAACCCTTCCAACCCAGAACAAGTTTCAGTTGTTCTGAAAACTTCAAAAACATTGCTGTGAGAAGTTTCAAAGGAACTAAACAAAAGGAAACACATACTATGTTCATAGGCTGTAGACTCGATATTGGTAAGATATCAATTATTTCCAAATTGATTCATAGATAATACAATCTAAATTAAAATCCTAGCAGGATTTTTGTAGATGTTGATAAGCTGGTTCTGTAATCCAAATAGAAATGTAAAGGACACAGAATAGCAAAAATAGGTTTGAAAAAGATCGTAGTTGGAATACTAACACTACCCAATTTCAAGACTTGTCATAAGGCGACAGTTATCCAGTCAATGTGGTATTGACACCAAGATCAACAAATGGAGCAATGGAATAGAAGAGCGATTCAGGAAATGAACCCACACAGGTGTAGACAACTACTTTTTATCTTTACCTTCAGTAATCCCTTTTCTCTTCTTTTTTCCCCATTAACCCCTTTTCTAATGCTCTTCTTTTCTTTATGCAATGTTTCTGACCTATATAATTTTCCTTCTTTCCAAAGAATTCTTTAACATTTCTTGCAATGGTTTCATTAATTTTTCTCTATTGTCCTTCTGTTTTCAGTTTCATTGATTAATGATATTAAATTTATTGTTTCCTTCCTTCTGTTGCTTTGGATTTAATTTTTTTTCCTTGTTCCTTAAGCTTGAAGCTGGGATCATTAATTTGAGACCCATCTTCTTGTAAGCATTTTAATGTTATAAATTTCCTTCTAAACACTGTTTCAACTACATGCCAAACATTTTGAAATGTCATATTTTATTTTCTTTCAAGTCAAAATGTTTTCTACCCATGAATTATTTTAAAGAGTGTCATTTATGAGGTTACTCACTTCTCATTCAATTCCATTTTGGTCAGATAACATACTTTGTATGATTTCACTTGATCATATTTTGTTAGGCTTTGTTCATTGATCCAAGATGTGGTCTATGTTGATGAATACTCCACGTGTACTTGAAAATAAAGTGCAGGGGCACCTGGGTGACTCAGGCTGTTGAGCATTCGACTTCGCCTCAGATCATGATCTCATGGTTTGTGAGTTCGAGCCCCACCTTGGGCTTGCTGCTGTCAGCCTGTCAGTGCACAGCCTGCTTTGGATCTCTCCCCCAAATAAATAAATATTTAAAAAGAAAAGAAAAGAATGTGTATTTTACTGTTGTTGGGTGAAGTGTTCTATAAATGTCAACTATGTCATGTTGAATGATAGCATGGTTCAAGTCTCCTGTATCTGTATTAAACAGCTCGAGCTGCTTTTAACAAAATACCATGGATCAGGTGGCTTAAACAACAGAAATTTATTCCCCCCAGTTCTGGAGGCTGGGAAGTCCAAGATCAAGGTGCCAGCCTGGTGAAGAAGGGCTCTCTTCCTGGCTTGTAGGTGTACCCCCCCTTCTCATTGTATGCACACATGGCCTTTCCTTAGTGTATTTGCAGAGAGACAGAGAGAACTTTTTCTCTTCCTCTTTTTATACGACCTTTGCTTGTGCTAAGACTCCATTCTTATGAACTCATCTAACCTTAATTACCACCTGAAAGCTCTATGTCCAAATATAGTCACATTGGGAACTAGGGCTTCAATGTATAGATTTGGGAGGTATACAATTCAGTCCCTAGCAACACTCTTGCTAATTTTCTAATGATTCTATCCATTACTGAGAGAGAAGTGTTGAAATCTCTGAGTATAACTGTGAATTTATTTCCCATTTCTGATCTATTTTTGCTTCACATATTTGTGTGTATTAACAGTGCATTCATTTTGGGGCACCTGGGAGGCTCATTCGGTTGAGTGTCCAACTCCTGATCTTTGGCTCAGGTCATGATCTCACAGTTTCATGAGTTCAAACTCCATATCGGGATCTGTGCTGACAGTGTGGAGTGGAGCCTGCTTGGGATTCTCTCTTTCCCTCTTTCTGCCCCTCCCACTTCAGGCTCTCTCTCTCTCTCTCTCTCTCTCTCTCTCTCTCTCTCTCTCTCATTCTCAATAAACAAACAAACATTAAAAAACAGTGCACTAATTTTTAGGACTGTTATGTCCTGTTGGTGAGCTGACTCTCTTGTAATAAACTAATGTACTTATTTACCCTTGGTAATTAACCTTGTTCTGAAGTCTATTTTCGGAAGGGTCAGCACTTGGGTGGCTCAGTCAGTTAAATGTTTGACTTTGACTCACGTCATGATCTCACGGTTTTTGGATTTGAGCCTCAATCGGGCTCTGTGCTGACAGCTCGAGCCTGGAACCTGCTTTGGATTCTGTGTCTCCCTCTCTCTCTCTGCCTCTCCCCTGCTCATGCTTTGTCTCTCTCTCACTCTCTCAAAAATAAATACAGGTTAAAAACAATTGAAGTCTTTTTGAAATATCAATGCAATTACTTCAACTTTCTTTTGATTAGTTCACATTATATATCCACTACTCTATTCCTTTTGTTTTTTTGTTCCTCTGTTTCCCCTTTTCTGCCTGCCTTCTTTTGGATTATTTTAATTCCTTTAATATTCTATTTTAAATTATGTCTTTTATGGCATAATGTTTGCATTAATTTTTATGGTTGTTCTAGGGAACAGAACTTTCCAAGTTAGAGCTTATATTTCACTACTTCAAGTAGAATGTGGAAGCCTTACACCCATGTATCTCTTTAGCCTTCTTTCTTTATGTTGCACTTGTCATATGTATTCCATCTATACACGTTGAAAACTCTACCAGACATTGTTGTTTGCTTTTATGCTCCTATATGCTTTAGAGAACCTAAGAAAAGAAAAATAGTATCTTATAATTACTTGATACTTACGATTGCTGCGCTCTTCCTTATTTCTGAAGTACTAAGTTTTACCATGTATCATTTCCTTTAACATTTCTTTTACAGCAGGTCTGCTGGCAATGAATTCTCTTAGTTCTCCTTCATCTGAAAATGCTTTTATTTTGCCTTCATTTTGAAAGATATATTCGCTTTGTATAGAATTCTAGGTTGACGTGCTTTTCTTTGAGCACTTTAAAATATTCCACTGTGTCTTGGGGCGCCTGGGTGGCTCAGTTGGTTAAGCGTTGGACTTCGGCTCAGGTCATGATCTCACAGTTCGTGGGTTTAAGCCCCACATCGGGCTCTGTGCTGACAGCTCAGAGCCAGGAGCCTGCTTCAGATTCTGTGTCTCCCTCTCTCTCTGCTCCTCCCCTGCTTGTACTCTCTTTCTCTCAAAAATAAATAAACATTAAAAAAATTAAAATGTTCCACTGTGTCTCTGATGAGAAATCTGTGGTAATTCAAATCATCACTGTCGTATATGCAATGCATCATTTTTTTTTCTGGCTACTTCCAAGATTTTTTTCCTTTGTTTTGTTTTCAAAAATTTGATTATTGTGTCTCTGGTGTGATGTTCTTTTTTTTTTTTATCCTGTTTAGGGTCTAATGAACTTCTCTTGATTCCATAAATTCATATATTTTATCTAATTTTTAACATCTTAGGAAATTATTTCTGCACCAATTTCTTTATGATCTTCTGAGACTCATTGACAGAGATGTTAGATATTTTGATATTGTCTTATAGGTTCCAAAGTCTGTTCACTTTTTAAAATCTTTTTCTTTCTGTTCTTTTGATGAGACGGTTTCTATTGACCCTTCAAGTTCTCTTCTCTTTTTCTGCATTTGTCTCTATTCTGTTATTGCAGTTCATCAGTGAATTTTTTAAGACATTATATTCTTTGTTCTAAAGTTTCCATATCTCTGTGGTCAACTTCTATTTTTCCATTCACATTAAATATGGTTTACCATTTCATCAGGGAGCATAGTTATAAATAGCTCTTTTAAAGTCTTTAATAATTTCAACATCTGAGTCACCTTGGGGTTGGTTTTCATTGGTTCCTTGGCAATGGGCCACATCTTCTTACCTTTTTATATATTGAGTAATTTGGGTCATTGAGTAATTTTCCTGGATGTTTTGGTATTATGCTGTGAGGCTCTGAATCTTTTTAAATGCATCTGGAAAGTGTTGAAATGTCGAGTGTGTGTGTGTGTGTGTGTGTGTGTGTGTGTGTGTGTCTTGTGTGAGGTAATACACAGAAATCATCTTCTCCAGTTTCCTTTTCTCTGGGATTCTTCTGCCTTGCCCCCACCTTTCCCCACACCAATTTGCGAAGATTACTTTTCTTGATCCTACAGCTAGGAAGATAGTGCTTCTCTTGGAGATTTTATTGCCTGTGAAGTCATTGCCATAGCTCCTAACCAGTGCCAATATTTGGGTCAAAGCCATGTGAGAAAAGAGGGAAACAAACTTTAGGACCCCCCCGCCCTGCACATATGGTTCATTTCTTTGATTCCTCTCCTCAGTTGGTCTGCTTTTGTTTACTTTTCAGAATCCTCAGATTGTTGCTTTTGTATATATCCAGAGTTTTTAGTTACAATCAATAGGCTACTCCATCTTGGCCAGGACTAGAAGTCTCTCCTACTTCACTTTTAGGAAGAAATGCAGGCTTCATATTTGCTCTAGGGTCTCTTGCCAGATTTTAGACCAAATACAAGCCCTTTAAACAAGCCATAATAGCCCCATGTCCACTAGGAGGCAGCACTAACAAGCCCTGTTTGCCCCAGGCCTCTGTAGCCTCAAGATCATGGATGTAATTTTGGTAGCCTGTAGTTTCAGATATTTGCTCAATACATCTACAAAAGCAAGAGAATTAAAAGCAAAAATGAACTATTGGGACCTCATCAAGATAAAAAGCTTTTGCACTGCAAAGGAAACAATCAACAAAACTAAAAGGCAACCAACAGATAGGAAAAGATATTTGCAAATGACATATCAGATAAAGGGTTAGTATCCAAAATCTATAAAGAACTTACCAAACTCAACACCCAAAAAACAGATAATCCAGTGAAGAAATGGGCAGAAGACATGAATAGACACTTTCCCAAGAAGACATCCAGATGGCCAACAGACATGAAAAAATGCTCAACGTCACTCATCATCAGGGAAATACAAATCAAAACTACACTGAGATACCACCTCACATGGGTCAGAGTGGCTAAAATGAACAACTCAGAAAACAACAGATGCTGGTGAGGATGTGGAGAAATGGGAACCCTCTTGCACTGTTGATGGGAATGCAAACTGGTGCAGCCACTCTGGAAAACAGTGTGGAGGTTCCTAAAAAAGTTAAAAATAGAACTACCTTACAACTCAGCAATAGCACTACTAGGAATTTACCCAAAGGATACAGGAGTGCTGATGCATAGGGGCACGTGTACCCCAATGTTTGTAGCAGTGCTTTCAACAATACCCAAATTATGGAAAGAGCCTAAATGTCCATCAGCTGATGAATGGATCAAGAAGATTTGGTTTATCTATACAATGGAATACTACTTGGCAAGGAGAGAAAGAAATCATGCCATTTTCAGCAACGTGGATGGAACTGGAAGGCATTATGCTTAGTGAAATAAGTCAGTCAGAGAAAGACATATTATATGTTTTCACTCCTTTGTGGATCTTGAGAAACTTAGAAGACCATGAGGGAAGGGAAGGGGAAAAATAGTTATAAACAGAGAGGGAGGGAGGCAAACAATAAAAGACTCTTAAATATAGAGAACAACTTGAGGGTTGATGGGAGGGTTGGGGAGAGGGAAAAATGGGTGATGGGCATTGAGGAAGGCACTTGTTATCAACACTGTGTGTTGTATGCAAGTGATGAATCATGGGAATATATCCCCCAAAAAACCAAGGGCAGTCTGTACACACTGTATGTTAGCTAACGTGGGAATAAATTATATTAAATTTTTTTTTCCACAAAGAGTCACACTGGAGCCTCAAGCTCCCTTTCTGCACTCTACCCCCTTCCTACTTTTTCCTTGTGGGTTCTAGGTGGCTAGGGTGTTTGCTAATTGCAAGTTAGCTCATTCTAGGTCTGTCGCCAGTGCTGCTGCCTTGTCCACCTGTGGTCACATCCATAGTAACTATGACTTCCATTGCTTGCTCAACTTGCCATGGTTGCTTGAGTGGAATCAGCCTTGTCACCCTGGTCATGTTTACAGTTTGTTCAGTAGACTCTCAAAGCTGACTCCTTCCATATTTTCAAAGCCATTACTCTTCTTTGCTCTACATATTAGGTTGAAAACTATGGGGGTCATCAGGTTCTGATCATCAAATTATTTCTGGCTCTTCAGTTTCTCAGTATGTAGTAGGGTTGTTTTCTTGGCCCTCTTGTAGTTGGGTCAGGTCACATGATTAATTCTGGCTTGTAATCTGAGTTAGAAGCGATAAGTGATGCTCCCAAGTGATAAGGGGAAGTGCCAGCCTGGAAGTGATTAAAAATATTAAATGTGAGACCTTTTAGAGTTCTGTCTTCCTCTGTCAAAGTGATTGATAATGGTCCCGGTTGTATCTCCTTTATCAGTCTAGGTCTCAGAGTGAGAGCTCCATGGGACAGAGCCACCTGAACACTGACGACAATGGCCATGTAACATGGATGAGCGTGAGTGAGTGTTGTTTTTGGCCAAGGAGATATGGGGATTATTTGTTAATGAAGCATTACCTAACCTCACTTAACTGATACAGAAACTTCGTGAGAGGGACTACTTTACATCATACTAAAAAGCATTCCTTCTTACCCACTTCAGCTAAGGGTCTCAGGGCAGAGGCTCGCCGTCTTGACTTGGTCCTAGCTCATTGTGAGTTCTCTGTCGATCCAGACATTCCTCTTAGAACCTGAATCTATCTCTGTCCTGCTGGAGTTTAAATCTTGGTTTTGAGAACTTGACTGCCAGTCTTGACATTTATAATCAACATTCATTCCATGAGATTAAAGGGATCTTCGTGCGACCAGAACAAGGGGCAGCCTGCCATTGAAGTCTGGAATTCAAGATATGGCCGGTAATTTAGATGTTCCTCTCTCTCCCATTATACACTAAGGCTGCTTACTTTTTACCCCTACCTTTACTCCAGCTATTTTTTATATTTTTTTCTTATTTTTGCACTTTCCTCCTTTATCTCTCTTATAACTTCCCACACTGAAGACATCAGGTTACTTATTGTTATATTCATATACCCTTCTTTCTCTTACTGGATTCCCCTTCTCCTTATTTCTTAAAAACTTTTTTTAATGTTTATTTATTTTTGACAGAGAGAGAGACAGAACATGAGTGGGGGAGGAGCAGAGAGAGAGGGAGACCCAGAACCTGAAGCAGGCTCCAGTCTGTGTGTCAGCACAGAGCCCGACGCAGAGCTTGAACTCACAAACAGCGAGATCATGACCTGAGCCGAAGTCAGAAGCTTAACCGACTGAGCCACCCAGGTGCCCCTCCCCCTTTCCTTATTTAGATGACACTTGGTGTTATCACTTCAAGACCATTTAACAATTTTATTAAAGTTAATTCTGTGACCTGTGGCCATTGTCTAATTCCTGCATGCCAGGCCTGAAGAAGCAATATATCAAATCTTCTGGAATAAAAATATATATAGAGTATGCTACAGAGTCATAACAGATAACCCTTATATAGCACTTTTTATGTACCACTTGTTATGTATGTACTTTTATAAGCTCGTTAGGGTCTATGAACTCCTTCACAGCTCCGTATACATACATGGGTATAATTATCTCTATTTTACAGATGAGGTAACAGGCACAGAGTGTTATATGACTTGCTCAAGCCACACAGTTTCTAAGTGACAGAGCCAGAATTAGAAACCAAGCTATCTGGCTCCAGAGTCTATATTTTAGCCATTAAATTCTCTTGCTTCCATATATACACAGAAGGTTTTAAACCAGGAGTCAGTCAATCATGATCCTCAGGCCATTTCCGATTTGCTGCATGTTTATGTAAATAAAGTTTTATTGGAACACAACCATGTCCATTTGTTTAATATCATCCATGACAGCTTTCAAGTGATAAGGGCAGAGTTGAGTATTTGTGACAGAGCTTGCATGACCCACAAAGTCTGAAATATTTATTATCTGATCTCTGTTTGAAAGGATGAATAGGGATGTTCTAGACAAAGTGTTCCTGGCAAAGGGAATGACATGCAAGAAAGCATGGGGGCATCAACTGCAGAGTTTTTCTGCACCTGCACCATAAATTTTTTAACAGAAGAGACTCTATCTTCTCATCATGGTAAGAACACCACAGTGTTCAATATTCTTGTTGAAAATATTTATCCAGTTTACTCACATTGTTCCACCACTCATAAATGTATTAATGACTGCTGTACTTATTTTTTATGTTTCCTGGCATTATCGAGTATGGCCCTATGGGGCAGGAACCTGAGAGGGTAATGAGTAGCCCAGTGACCTGGGTAAATTATGAATTCACATTACGGTAATTTAAATTACATTTATTCATCCGAGTATTTGTTGATAGGTTGTATAATTTGAGCTCAAATGCAGCTTATAACAGAAAATAATCCTAGTGAATCTGATGAAATACTGAAATGCAATATTTGTCTGTGAATTTCTGTTGCTGGTGGTAAGGGAGTTAGAACATGTACACGTGTGTGCAACCATGCACACACACACACACACACACACACTCAAAAAAACCCTCCCTCCCCGACAAACACACCCACAAACACATTTTAAGAATTAGTATTTCATTTAAGCCCATTTCAAAACTGAGTATTTTACTAAAAATCATTTAAAAGAGAAACAAGATCAAATTGACTGCCATAATAATATTTTTCTTGCCTTAGAACTGCGGTGGATCATTAGAGGGACTCACATTGCTTATTCAGTTCTCACAGTGGTTTATTGTTTGCAACAGTAGAAAGGAAGAGTTTTGTGTCATAATAACTTCACAAGGCTTTGACACTTCATACAAGGGGAAACTGTTGCCTAGAAGAATGTCAATACAGAAGGAAATGATTGTATGTAGTAGAAAAATTTTGAAATTTCATGTATATGCTAGATTGAGGTTTATAGGTAGAAATGTGTTTGATCTCTCTGTTTGATAGATCAGGCCTTTTTTTTTTTTTTTTTTTTTTGGCTATAGCTAATGAATAAGACTTTCCCTTGTACCTATTTCTGATGAACACCTGAGATAGATGAGTCATTATATAAAATCTTATGGCAATAAGATTTAACTAGATAATTCCATAGTTCTTTAATTACTGTCTATTTAGAACACTCTTATTTAGGCACTAGACTATCTTATTTATATAATATATAAAAAGTATTACACAATATGTATGAGAATACCAATAAATGAATATTTATGAATAGGAAAACAACCTACTAATTGAAAAAATTGTTTTTAATATCCTTAGGATGTAGTTGCTTCTCTTTTTGTGTTTCAACACTATTGGATCATTCCTCTCAATGGTGTCAACTAATAATCTGAAATTGTTTTGCACAAGCACCTTCATAATTGTCAGAAGCATATGGTACCTGAAATTATATTTTGCTTGTCTGTCCTCTAGATATTGAATTCTTGCTTACTAACTGTAGCTGAATTGATTTAATATGCTAGATTTGTCTAAATTTTAAGATAGACTTTTTTTAGGTTACTATAAATCAATTTATTGAAATGTATGGTTTTCTTTGGGGCAGAAAATAGAAGCTGGAAACCCTAACATGGAGTGGAAATTCCTTAGGGAACAATTTCCATAATCACTCACTAATGTACTCTACCAGTCAACATGAATGTATTAAGCACCTTTTATTTGCAATGGCGTTGCGACAGGCTTAGGATTAGACTGAGAGAAGACAAAGGCCCTATACCCAAGGAGCTTACCCTCTACTTAGGAGACAGATAGATACCTGTACAGTGGTAACAAAACATGATAAACACTATCAAAGAGGTAATGTGCTTGTTGTGGGTCTGTGGGGCTTCAGACTAGGAGGTCTACTCTACAATTAAAGTACACTATATAAGATAGAATGAAACAATTAATAAAACAGCAAACGATTGGAAATTTGAAGGGACACCTGGGTGGCTCATTCAGTTAAGTGCTGGCTTTGACTCAGGTCATGATCTTGTGGTTCATGGGTGCAAGCCCCCGCATCAGGCTCTGTGCTGACAGCTCAGAGCCTGGAGCCTGCTTCAGATTCTGTGTCTCCCTCTCTCTCTGACCCTCCCCCTCTCACTCTCTGCCTCAAAATAAAATAAAGACATAAAAACAATTTTTTAAATTAACAAAAAAGGAAATTTGAAGACGTCTTCCTAAATAATTGACAAGTCAAAGAAAAAATAAAATTAAAAATTAAAACACTAAATTTAAATAAAAGTAAACATTAGAAATTAGAAAAAATTGCTTAAGCTAGAAAAGAAAGGTTGAGGCATCATGAGCCATGTATCCAACTCAAGAAGATTTGCATAAGAACAGCAGCTTAGGCCCAGAGAAAATACAAGTAAGGGAATAAAAGGGATAAAAATAAAACTTTTAAAAATAGAAAACAAAGATATAAGAGTAAATATTATCCGCCAATAGCTGATTTTTTTGAAAAGAGAAGAAAAAAAGTCTCTGGCAATAGTGTTCAAGGAAAAAGAGGATGCAAGGGAATAACTTGCGTCACTGAAATATAAAAAAACATTATGAAAAACTTTATGCCAATGATTTAGAAAACTTAGATGTAACAAATTTCTTTTTTTTTTAATTTCTTTTTCTTTTTTCTTTGAGAGAGAGAGAGCATGTCAGTAGGGGTGAGGAGCAGAGGGAGCGAGAGAGAATCTTAAGCAGCCTTCACACTCAGTGCAGAGCCCAATGCGGGGCTTGATCCTACAACCCTGGGATCATGACCTGAGCTGAAATCAAGATTTGAACACTCAACCAACGGAGCACCCCCACCCCCGCCAGGTGTCCTGAGAAATTTCTAAGTAAATATAATTTACCAAGACTAATTCATTACAAAATTTAACAGCCTGATTAAGATTATAAAATTAAAGGAATTGAATCAGTAGGCAAAAATCTACCTTTGATCCATACACAAAAAATATTCAACCAAGATTATTTCATAAAGTAATTTCTATGAAATTATTCTATGAAAGACCATATAAACCCATTTTATACAAATGGGTCTAGAATATAGAGGAAAAAGGAACATTTTCCACAATTTTTTTCATAAAATTTAACCAAGCTAAGCAAACTCAATTTGGCCAAGTTAGCCTCATAAAATGATGGAATGAAAGGAGAGCTGAACATGAGCATCTCTATTAATGTATTACATTGAGCCATATGAAATTGCCCTTTTCATCATTACAAAACAGTCATATATCAGCAATTTCTTTGGGCTCAACCTAATAATTCCCCACCTTAGTTGACTAAAGAAGAAAACAACTTGATCATCGCAGCAGATAAAGAAGAAAGGCTTACGCTGAACATCAAACTTAGTGGTAGGGGCGTCTGGGTGGCTCAGTTGGTTAAGGGTCTGACTTTGGGTCAGGTCATGATCTCATGGTTCATGGGTTTGAGCCCCGCATCCGGCTCTGTGTTGACAGCTCAGAGCCCAGAACCTGCTTCTGATTCTGTCTCCCTCTCTCTCAGCTTCTCCCCCACTCATGCTCTGTCTCTCTCTCTCACAAATAAATAATCATTAAAAAAAACCACAAATTTCATCCAAAAAACTTAGTGGTAAAGCATCATGAGCATTTCCTATGAAGTCAAGAGACAAACAGCCATCACTACTTCTATTGGGCACCATACTAATATACATGGATTGGAAAAAATAAACAAAAAACCCAAATTGTACAATATATATTTTTTCCATATAAATACCCCAAGAGAATCTACAAATTAGGCAAAAAATTAATTCAACCATGTGGCTTGAAATAATATCACCAGGAAAAAACAGTATTTACAAAGCAAAAGTAAACAACCTACAAAACAGCGACGACAAACATAAAAGATGTAGGAGGAAAGAAAACCTAACAAAAATATGTAATTTTTTGGAGAAGATTAAAAAACCTTTAAGGAGAGCAATTAAGATGGCCAAAATAAATGGAAAGCTATAAGTAATATGACTTGGCATTTTAAGGGTATTCATTATTTCCGAAATATTTGATAAATTCAATACCATTCATTTTTTCAAGTAATCTTCATACCCAACATGGGACTCAAACTCACGAGTGTGAAATCAAGAGTCAAATGCTCTACTGAGTCAGTCAAGCACCCCAAATCCAATGCCATTCAAGTAGAATGGAGAATTTTCACAAAAATTTACAACTTAGTCATCAAATTTATGTAGAATTATAAGAAAGAGGCCACAATAGTCAAAACAATGTTAGGAAGAAATAGTTGGAAGGCATGCTTTATCAGATAACATGGTTTATTAAAAGTGAAAGCTTTTGGAGAGCAAATTTGCACTGTCTAGCCCAGCAATTCCACTGGAGACATGTATATTGCAGCTTTGCATCATTAGCAAGAGAATGAATAATTTGTAGTCTATTCATGCAATGAATGTCATACTCTGCAACAGTTGAAATAAATGACTTAGTGGTATCTCTGTCAACCTGGATGAGTCTTTTAAATATGTTAAGAGAAAAGCAAATTTCAGAAATGTAGACACAGTCTGATACCATTTATATGAAGTTTTAAAATGTGAAAATCAATGGTATTTATATTTAGTGAGACTGACATTTGTAGCAGCAGCAAGAAGATCTCATGAAAATGCTCCTCAAACTCTGGAAGCGGTTCTCCTGTTGGAGGTGGCAGAGGGAAGGAAACTTACTAAGGAAAGGTGACATACAGTGTGTAAATTTCATTTGCCATGTTTTCATTAGGTTGGCTCATGAGTTCATGAGTATTCATTATATTACATATATTTGCTAGACTTTTTGTATTTGTGAAATCTTTTAAAATCTTTCATAACTTCAACAGAATAAGGCAAGGGATGACTGAGTTGTTGTAAGGAGGATATTGTTCTAATGATCTGAGTCTTCTCAGATTTAAAATATGAAGCTAACATTATAGTAAGATGGGATTTCGATATAAGGACAAATAAGTGAAGGAGGACTGTGGGAGAGTCTGTAGGCCTGGGGCTCATTCCTGATTCTGTTATCAGTTAGCTCTGGTTCCATGGACAAGTCTTTTAAATCATTCAGACTTTTGGAAAGTTGGATGGGATAATGGTCTTGATCAAATACAGGTCATGTGCCTTATGTTTGGAAAATGTACAAAAATGTGGCCACATGAACTTACAAAATAGAAGACTGCACTGGAGTAGGTAAGCAAAAGCCAGACCTTTGTTGATTAGAGTTCCAGAATACAATGATTCCTTGGGGTTGAGGCTATGGAGTGAGGAAGTCCAAAAGGTGCAAAGCGTTGGGGCTATTCAGTGAAAATGTACATACCCCAGGGTCCGGCAATTCGTCTGGAGAGGTGAACAAAAATGTCCTCTGCAGCTTTGAAAGAAACGAAAGGAGAAATAGGAATGACAGGAGAGATACTCCTCTAGTATAGACATTAAATCATCAAAGACTGGACAAGAGAAATTGGGAAGGATTTTGAGTGTGATATTTCTCATCTTGCCTATCATGTTACATCTCAAATAACACTTGTAGTGACACTTTGCAAACTAAAACAAGATGCTGTAGAATAAGCATTACCTGCAAACTGCTTTGAAAGATAGGGCTAGGAGGCTGGTCAGGTGGCAGGCTGATTCCTGAGGATCCTCAAAGAGTGACATTCGTCATAGCAGACCAGGGACTGACTGCTTCTCAGTGAAAAATTCTTCTAATCATTACATGTGTAATTACATGTGTATTCTTATCAATGCCTAATCATAAATGAAAGTTCTTTCCTTGAAAGAGATTTTCTGTGAATCTAACAGACAGTCTTTTTTTTCCCCAGACAATCTTAAAAGTAAATAAAACAAAGGGTGCCTGGGTGGCTCAGTCGATTAAGCACCCAACTTTAACTCAGGTCTTGATCCCACGGTTCACAAGTTTGAGCCCAGCGTCAGGCTCTGGGCTAACAGCTCGGAGCCTGGAGTCTGCTTTGCATTCTGTGTCTCCTTCTCTTTTTGCCTCTTCCCTGCTTGTGCTGTCTCTCTCTCTCAAAAATAAATAAACTTGAAAAAACTTTTTTAAATAAATAAAACAAAATAAATGGCATTATTAAATTATAAGCTAAAGCTTTTCTAAATTATTAATAATGAAAAAGTTTTGAACAGCCATTTGAAAGAACTGTATTATCTTTCTATTATCTCTATTGAAATGATCCTACAAAATTATCATCACATGAAAAGACAATCAAGGCATATGTATCAAAAAAGTGAAAGTATTATAGAGGGGGGTCAGGCTTTTGATTAGCAAAAATATTATTGTTTTACATATTGTTTTACTTATTGTGTTTTTCAGCTTTTTAAAATGTGTCCTTTATTGTGATTTTTCTCATTCTGAAGAAATATTTCCCTTTATGTGTAACTTTTTATTCTTCATTTTGTATTCTCTTCCTGAAAGGCAGTTCTTCAAATTGCATAAGCCTCAGATGCCACAAAAACGAAGTTCAAGAGATTGTAAAATCCCAAATGCCAATTTACCATGTACATTACAGATCCTAACTGTGTCAGGAATTATGATACTCGACCTCCTTATGCCTATATGTTAGATGCCTCATGTCAGACTTACTAGAATTATAATCATTATTTGAAAATGAGCATAATCTGTTGTAACAGAATCAGAGTGGTTGCAATCCATATAACTTGGTTATGAATCTGTTGGTAGAGATGAAAAGAAATAGTGATTACAAAAATGAAAATACATCTAACATCTGTGGAGCACACACTATCTGCCAAGCTCATAGTGTGCCCTTTGCATCTCGTCTCAGTTCATCCTCATATTCACTTTGTTAAAGTTGTTGACATGTAAATAAGGGCAAATGCCCAGACAGCATATGTGCTACATCCTGCCGGATCAAGGGTCATTGGGAGAATCCCGTGGAGCCAGGATCAGTAGCAGATGTGCTGGTCTTCTCTTGTTTATCCATTCTAGGGAAGTCCATAGTGATCTAACAGAGCCAAACATTTAGTTCCAGGGAAGGTGTCCCAAATCTTGGCTGTGGGGATTTTAGGCATCATGATGAAATGTGAAGGTTTTATAATGTGTCAACTTGGCTAGGCTAAACTACATTTCCCCAGAACTCCTTTCTTGTATATTTCCAGTTAGAGTGAGCCACAAGGGAGATTCTGGAGAGACTTGGAGGGCAGCAAGGGAGGCAGCCACCATTTTGTAGCATACACACATTGTTGCTGAACTGCTTCCTTACCTCATTGGCAGAAAACATTGGTTGGGCGAGGTATGCTTTTAGCTCTTTGATGAAGAACTGTGTTTTCTCCAGGATAAACTGGTGAAAGAGGCTAGAAGAATAGATATGAATTTTATTCCATCCTTGTCAGTTCCTAGCTTGTGCTCATGGGGTTCTAGCCTAATTATTTCTTTCCTTCCTGACTGCCTGTGCTGTGGACGTTAAGATCCAGCATTATCTATCTACGTATCTATCATCTATCTATGTATCTATCTATCTCCTACTTTTTTGCTTTTCTGGTTGAATTCTGACTGATACCATTGAACCCCACCCCCGCCGCCCCGACATGGCAAAGTAGTGCTAAGGTTTACCACTTCACTATTGATGGTTCAGGAAGAATTTGTTTTTTTACCTGGTGTAATTACAGAGCTAGAGCCAGGCCTCCAATTAGCAGGGTTGATGGTGCTCATTACTGGGTCATAGCTGGTTTTCACAGAGCTTTGCTAAAAGCTAGCTTCTTTTCTGAGAAGCCAATTTTCAGAGAATTAGTCTTAGACTAATGCAGCAAATTGTACTTCCCAAAGATGGTTGTACTAATATGAATCACATCCCACACACTCTTCTAACCATGCGACATTTCTACTCCTCCATTTAGAAACAATGTTCTGTCCCCTTGAACCCTGGAAACAGTTTATAATTTCCTTCATTATCAGAATGTAGCAGAAGTGATGCTGTGTAACTTCCGAGGCTAGATTATAAAAGGCGGTATGGCTTCCATCTGGTTCTCTCTCTGTCTGTCTCTCAGGACACTAGTTCGTGGAACCCGGCCACCATTCTATAAGGAAGCCTAGATTAGCCCATGTGGAGAGGAGCTTAAGTCCTCAACTGATACCCAGCATTAATCACCAGACACATGCTGAGTGTGGTTTTAGAAATTTCCAGCCTACAGCTTTTGGGTCTTCCAGCTGAGGCCTCAGACATTATAGTGTAGAATGGAACAGAGATGAGCTGACTCCGCCAAACCCTCTGCAAATGAAATATTTGTGAGCAGAATAAACATTGTTTTCTTCGCCACTAAATTTTGGAGGAACTTGTTATTTGGCATTAACAGGTGGAAAAGACAAGTTAGCCTTGTGTAATAGTTATCTGTTGCTGCCTAACAAAGTGCTCTAAAATTTAGTGATTTGAAAGCATACAAATCTTGGATTTCATGCAGTTTCTGAGGATCAAGAATCCACAAGTGGCATAGCTTAGTGGCTCTGGCTCAAGGTTTCCCATGACGCTGCCGTCAAGATGTTGGTCAGGGCTGTAGTTGTCTGAAGGTCTGACTAGGCTAAAGGACCATCTTCCAAGATGGCGTTCTCACATGGTTATTGGCAGGAAGCCTGGATGTTGGCAATAGGCCTCAGTTCCTTGCCATGTGGACCCCTCACAGAGCTGCCTGAATGTCCTCATGATGTGACAGTTGCTTTCTCCTCAGTTGCGGGGCTCAAACTCACAAGACTTTGAGTTGTGAGGTCATGACCCGAGCCGAAGTTGGCCACTTAAGCGACTCAACCACACAGGCGCCTCAGGATTGTGTGTTTTAACTCAGTGGATTTCACAAGACGCTGGGAGACATCAGTAGCAAAGTAGTACTGTTAGAAGAGCCTAGAAAGGCCTGCATTCTCAACTTCCCAATGTCTCCACTACATCTGGGACTGAATGGAAGGGCCATTAACAGATTAAATGAGAAGAACACTTCTTTAAGAATAAGGTTATGCAGGGGACAGTTCTCCTGGAGTGTAAGATGGTTAATGGGCACTGTCTCCCAACCACCAACTCCCAAGTCTCCTGTAATTTCTGATGTTTTGACATCAGAGATTTCCTTGAATATCTGGAGTTTTAAAAAAAGAGAGAGAGAGAGAGGTAGACTATAAGAATCTCACGATCCAGCTTTCCTTTCCAGGTTTTCAGGGTGTCTAATGTTTGCTTCAACTGTAATCTTTTGCCCCAGGCGGCAGTGGATTGTTATTTGCCTTTTGATGTTTTTAAGGAATACCCTCTGTGTAGCCTGTTTGTTGCCTAAGAAAGTACTGAGTTAGGCTAAACAAAGACAAGCATCTTGTGTCCATTCTTCAGGTCGTCATCCGACCGGTCAAAACAAACAGTTCTTTGAAAACAAAGTCTGCTGTCTTCTCCTGTAATAAGGGTCCAGGGTTCTTTTTTTTTTTTTAAATATTTTAATGGTTATTTATTTTTGAGGGACAGAGAGAGGCAGAGCATGAGCGGGGGAGGGGCAGCGAGAGAGGGACACACAGAATCAGAAGCAGGCTTCAGGCTCTGAGCTACCTGTCAGCACAGAGCCCATTGTGGGGCTTGAACTCACAAACTGTGAGATCATGACCTGAGCCAAAGTCGGACGCTTAACCTACTGAGCCACCCAGGTGCCCCAAGGGCCCAGGTTTCTATACTGGGAATGTCGGCTCACCAAGGCCCACGAAGCCAGGTAGCATGTGGGGCAAGCGCAGGTAAAAGCACTGCAAAGCTCTTTTACTAGTTTTGAAAATATTTTTTTTCTGTGTTTTACTTATTTTTGAGAGACAGAGAGAGACAGGGTGAGCAGGGGAGGGTCAGAGACAGAGGGAGACAAAAAATCTGAAGCAGGCTCCAGGCTCTGAGCTGTCAGCACAGAGCCCGACACGGGGCTCGAACCCACGAACCATGAGATCATGACCTGAGCTGAAGTGGGACGCTCAAACGACTGAGCCACCCAGATGCCCCTCTCCTACCAGTTTTAAATTGCTTCTTTCTGGATTCAGCATTTGCTTGCTTGTAGTAGACCTCTAACTAGTTTCCAGAGTTTCCTGACAGTTTTCATTCATCTTTTAGGTGCTACTTTTGATTCAGCTATTTTTTTTAATGAAACAGTTGCTATTCACCAGGCGATGTGTTACATTTTTACTTTTATTTAACCCTCACAGTAATTGTATGAGAGCAGCACTATTATCTCCATTTCACAAAAGAGGAAATATAGACTCAGAGAATTGTTCAAGGTGATACTGACAGGAACAAATACAAAGGAGCTTGAACTCAGATCTGTCTGATTTCTAACCTTAGGCTTTTAGCCGCTAAGTTAAAACAATATGTTAAGGTAGCCCGGCACACATAATCAAAGGTGTTGGCCCTATTTGATTTTTAAAGACAATTTTATGCTCAGAGATTAATTAGAATTTGTTTTTATGAAAGGTAGTGTTCATTTTCTATTATTCAGGCTTTGCATCTGAATGGTTAACTGTGTGTGAAGACTCTCAGTAGAAGTAAGAGAAAGAAAATGCATCCTAGGTGATGCACAGATAGTCATGCAAAGCGGATGGAGAGACTTTGCTTATGATCTACAATCGTTTGTGATCTAGTTCTTTTTAGATCTAAGCTAGGAGGATGGCCAAAGTCAATGGAGAAGGGGCTAAAGGATCATGCTTGGATACTTGACACATGATTGATTATCCTCTTCTTGTGTCTAATTCTTTAGATGGGGACTTATTAGTAGGGAAGTGCAAAGGTTCTGAATCCAGATTCCCCGACTTCAAATTCTGCCTGTGTTATTGACAGTCTCTGTGACCCGGGGCAACTTAATTAATCTGTCTGCGCTTCGATTTCCTTACTATGACGTGTGGAGATAACAATGGTACACACTTCAGAGTGTGCCTGAAGGTTAGAGAGCTGGCGAGGTGAAAAGCATTAAGAACGGTGTCTGACACACAGTAACCATTTCACAAGGCTTACTATTATTATTTTTCTAACACTAAGTAGAAAAAAAATAAAAAACTCATTTTCTCCCATCATGATTTTATTTTATTTCATCTTTATTTGAGAGAGAGAAAGCAGGGGAGAGGGGCAGAAGAAGAGAGAGAGGGAAAATACTAAGCAGGCGACATGCTCAGCACGACGCTGGGATTTATGACCTTAGCCAAAATCAAGAGTCCGATGCTCAACCAACTGAGTCACTCAAGCGGTCCCCAACCCCCATCAAGGTTTTAATGGTCATATTTCATTATCACCTCCCTTTGCCCACTTACTTATTCTGGTGGATCCTTTTGGGGCACATGTTACTTCAGAGGCTTCCTTTGTTTTGCATTTGACCTTGTTAGGGTCACCATAAATCAAAGGGGGAAAAAGAAAATTGAATGTGTTTCCTATCAGACCTCTTCCTGACAACTTCTTCAATTCTCCTTGATCTCAAAGAGGATGAAAATGTACAGACAGGCAATTTTTTTTGTAACTGAAATTGTACAGACAGCCCTTGCCCTTGTATCAAAAGTTCCATTTTCATTTAGCATTTATGTCCTTCTTTCTAATTTTAAGTTACAAAAAAACCCAGATAACGTTCTTCACAACAAACTTTTGTTAATGGTGTTACGTCTGGTGCACCAGGATGATGAAGCTAAGATATAAACAGAAGGAATAATTTCTTTTGAAGATTCCTCTTTGAATATGATTTTGGGATCCCATACAGATGAAGACTTAACTTGATATAAGTACCATGGTCTCGTGGAATCATCTAAGAATTTCTTGCGTGTGCTGTCTGACTGATCCTGAGTTAGTGAATTGTTCTGGGAACCACCTAGACGTAAAACACAACACTGAGACTTTCACTGTAGTAAAAATTTTGAAGCAAGTCGAAACAAAGGGAGACAATATGCAGATAGATGCAGTAACTCTTTGCATTGCTGTATTTACTATTTTCAGTTCTTGAAGGAGGTGGGTTTACTGCCAAAATAATCCCAAACACTAAAATCCCATTCGTTATTAAGAACCAATTAGGTGGGAAGTTGTCAATTTTTAAACTAATCTTGGACTTTTAAGAGGAAAAAGAAACCGAATTATTTACAGGAGCCACAAGCCTCTCTCACACTCTTAAATATAATTATACCCCAATAAACATGGATAGCACTGTCCAAAGTGCAACTTTAAGATCAGACTAAACAAGAACATTTAAGCCCTAAGGAGAATATTCATGAACAGTCTAAAAGGGGAATAATGGTAATTTATAAGGTAGATTGGGAAATGAGATTCAGAGGAATATTGTGTTCAAATACCATATTATAGTTAGACAGTTAAAGTGTCCCTGAAGCTTGTACGGAAAAAAAAAGAAAGAAAAAATAAATTAGAAATCTAGTTCTTATTAGTTGAAAGATGTGGCAGTTATCCTGCTTGTGGTTAAGGGTACAGGTAATTCATTTTAAGTAACAAACCACTGTATTTGCCTTCCTGAAATCTCAGAGCAAAGCAATTTCAATAAGATGGGAAACACCAAATTGAAAAAGTGGTTGATTTGCCTTTTTTCTTCACCTCATGGACCAAATCAAAAAGATTCTAAAACCAATCACCCAGATTGTAAAGAAATGTAGTGGCCTAGAAGGAGTCATCCGAAGTTAATTCAGAAGCAAACGCTAAAACTGTTGAGTGTTTTTCTTAACTTTTTTGTTTGAGAATGGAGACTGACATTGCTCAGATTTAAAAACACAAACCAAAAAGAGGGAGCCCAGGAATCACAACCAAACTGCCATGAAACATTACTGGGAGGTCTGCTAGAATCAGAGTGGACTGCTGAAGACAGAAGACCTGGTATAAGATACTAGGGACATCTGTGTCCTATGTGTCCCTTTGTTTGGAGAGTTAGACATGCAATGTGCTCTATAGAGGGAAAGCCTATAGCTTTCCTAACTCTGGCCTGCTGCTTTGTGTTAGCGAAAAGTAACTTTGGCAGTCATGCTACAAGATTTGACACTCCTATTAAGAATTTTTTTGAAGTTTATTTATTTATTTTGAGGGGGAAGAGGCGCAGAGAGAGAGGGAGAGAGAGAATCCCAAGCAGGCTTTCCACCATCAGTGCAGAGCCCAACATGGGGCTCAAACTCACGAGATGATGTCCTGAGATGAGATCAAGTGTCAGATGCTCAACCAACTGAGCCGTCCAGGTGCCCCAGCACTCCTATTAAAAATTTTAGATGTTAGAAGTTTCCCACAATGTCGGACTCAAAGGGAGAAAAGAATTACCAATGGGTGGTAAAAAATCTGGTCTTTTTTGGAAGACACCATAAATCCAAGAGAAGATAGGTGCGGCCTTCATATGACCTCACATTGATCCATTTGCAGGCAGAGCCAGGTGTTCATGAAGCCTCTGCAAAAAGTTGACTGCAGAGGAACAGCCCCCTACTACATGTTCAAGGTCATGGGGCTGACCTCTGCAGCTCCCCACTGCCTGCCCTCACCACCTCTCTGACAGACCTGCTGTGGCTTCCTCCTTCTGGGTTTTCTGACGGCAGGCACTGAGACAAAGTTTGGGGTACACAGCGTTTACAAGTATACACCATTATCTGGGAAAGGAAAGGGGGAGGAAGTAGGACAGGGAAGAGGAAGAACTCAGAGGTTGATGGAGACCAAACAAAGCCTCAGCCAACTCAGCGGGAGGTCCGGAGTGAGTTTTGCTCATCTGAGTTGTCAAGCTCCTGGCCTTCCTATCCCAGCTAGCATGATCTTGGGCATGACCCCAGGCACGAACTCAGGCCAAGTGGGTCTCCTCAGTCCTGGCAGATCCTGGAGGAGCTGACAGCCAGAGCAAGTCCTTCCCTGGACGGGGTCCCAGGCAGCCCCTCTCCATGTCTACCATAGCCGTACTTCAGCCATATTTGAATTTGCCAATTCCTCAAAACTCACAGAGCACTTTCCTGCCTCTTACCTTTGTGTCGGTTGTTTCTAGTTACTTCTCACAGCATGTCTCATAGTTTGTAATGTGTACTATGTAGGGGACTCGATTATTTGACTATTCTGCATAATTATGTATCTATTGTTTATCTCCCCTATTACATTATATATTCTATAAGCTCTCTGAGAGCAGGACTGTGTGTAGTTTCTCTTCAGAGACTAGTAAAGCGCCTAGCATATAGTAAATACCCCATAGCCATTTGTGGAATGAATCCATACATGTACGATTGGAAAGGCGACCTGGAGGCCCTGACGTCCTACTGAGAGCAGCATCAGGAGGTGTGAGAAGGGTATTGGTGAAACATGGAGCCGTACTCAGCTAGTACGTAGAGCTGGCTCTTCAACAATGAAGCATATGTTTTCCCTTCAGAAATTAAAAATGCAAATCATTCTACCCTTTAAGAAAAGTCACCATTCTCTCAATATCATTGAAATGAACACATATTTGGGAACTGCTAAGCCATTCTTATGGCAAAACATCCAGGTCGGAATTCTTCCTTCCTAGCACTCCCCCCTTTGGGACATTTTATCCCAATGTACGACATGATGACTTTCAGAATACTCGACAATTCTCCTTTGAGGAGCTTCTGTAGATAAAAAGGTCTAATGCCCATTGTCTGACCAGTTTTGAAATAAACCAGATTTGGGTGTTTACATAGCTGGTCCACCGCACAGAGACAGAAGGATCTTACACCTGTTACCCGGACCCTACGCCTATGTGGCCCCAGCATGGCAGTTCATTAAGACCTGTCCCATAGGTAGGCAGGGAAGGAGCAAGTATAGTTACTGTCAGTCACATACCATATATGTGATCACGTATGTATCGTTACCATCAGCTATACCTATGCTGGCCATAGCAGTTTCCACGTGGGATTTCTTTCCCGACATTACCCAAGAAACATGTGTTTTCCAAATCTGGAATCCTCAGAAAAATCAGCTGAGAAATCATAAAAGTGAGAAAATGTATTCTAATTCCCCTGCAAGAGTTAACAACAGTCAACAGAGAGACATCACTGTTCTGAAGGAATCCACCAACATCAAAGGGAAGGCAAGAGCAAGAAACGGGGACACGCTGGGTGGGAGGTATAGGTAGACATCTTCAGGGCAGAGGAGCATGGAGAAAAGTGATCGTGATCTACTCGGTTTTGTTTTTACCTGTTGTCCCTTAAAAAGTGTGTTTCTCGCCCTATCTGCTGCCAGTGGGGAGTCATGCTTCTTGGAAATAAAATATGTATTAGTTCACATGCAAAGTATACTTTAGAATGCTTTTTAATTTTTATAAAAATGTTTATTTATTTTTGAGAGAGACAGAGACACAGTGCAAGGGGGGTAGGGGCAAAGAGAGACAGAGACACAGAATCCAAAGAAGGCTCCAGGCTATTAGCACAGAGCCTGATGTGGGGCTCAAACTCAGGGCGGCAAGATCATGCCCTGCACTGAAGTCTAAAGCTTAACCAACTGAGCCACCCAGGCGCTGTTTCATAGTATACTTTAAACAAATCCTATGAGTCGTGGTTCAATAAATAAGTTTTGGGAACAAAATAAGCCCTCAACGTGCCCATTTTGACACATGATTTTATGTAGTACTATTAAATGTAACCTTGCTAAGAGATACTAATGTTATTTGAATACTGCCCAATCACGACAACTGGCATTTCTCAGTTCGAATATCTGCTATTGGCCATAGTTCTTTAAAAATATTACACAACTTAATATTTCTTATTTGTTAAATGTTTTTTTCAGATATCAGCAATAATGAGTAAAGAGTATGAGCAATGTCAGAAATATTTTAAACAGCTCCATCTGGGTTAGATTTTTGGCCCGTGGGCCAAATCCCACCCACCGCCTGTTTTTGTAAGTAAAGTTTTATTGAAACACAGCCTTGATCACACATTTACATATGGTCTATGGCTATTTTTATGCTATAGCTGAAGAGTTAAATAGTAACACAGACTGTAGGGCTCACAAAGCCTAAATTATTTACTACCTGGCCATCTGTAGAAAATGTTTACTAACCTCTGGGTTAGGTCAATAGAGGCTCTGGCGTTCTATCAGAGCTCAGCGATGGTACCAGTGACATGTCTCCTGGCCTACCACTCCCACCAGAAGGCTCCTCCAATGTCCCAGATCTCCTGAGCTTGGAGCTCTAAGGATGATAATAGCTTTTTGTTAGTGCTAGTCTCGAGGTGACTCAATGTTCCTTGTTTGTTTTCTTAATTCTCACAATTTTGTAAGTAGGCCTTAGTTAAAAGTCTTTTCACTTGAATCATCTGGGGCGAATTTTTCTTGCTTGGACTTGACCAATGCAACATGACTGTGTACCTCACCTTGGCCACATATTTAAACAAACCCTACTGGCCAGGGATGTCAGTTCACACGGAGCCAAAGCCCGCCGCACTGCCATGGGTAAGATGACTTACCTGTTGGCTGAGGAAGCCCAATAGTCTTCACTGTTGAGATAGTGTCCCCAGTCTGGGCTTTGCCTTTAAGAATAACTGCTCCCTTTCAAACACTATTGAACCATCCTCAAGGTCCCAGCATGCTTGGCAACTGAGTTTTTGTACAAATTCTACAAGAAGCCAGTACATCTCCATGTCCCCTTTTCTAGTAAAATATGCTGAGTTTAGGAGTCTCCATGAGTTAAGCTGCTTTTAGTTTCTCTGCTGGGGTCTGGATCAATTTCTTCTAAAAGGGAGCTGACAGAGTTTCTTCTTTCAAGTTTAAACTATCAGAAGCACAAGTGAGTCTCTGTCTATATTTATAGGATTTGGGCTGGGCTGAGGATACCATGACATCAACTCGAAGTCTGGCTTTTTACAGTGTTTATTTGATGAGGTGACTTACAGATTTCCTGTCTCACTACACGAGAAATCTGTGCCTGCTGGCATTTCTTTTTCTGGAAAGTTTTGAAGAAACTATTTTTTTTGGCAATGTTGACTATAACCAGGTTGCTCCAAAGTTTTCCCAAGAACAAAAATATAATTTTCACATTCTCAATTAGACTTGCCCTCCAAAGTATTAACTACAGAACATACATTCTCATTTCTCATTGTGATGGGAAATCTCAAAGTGTGAAAATCCTATATGGTGCTCTTGACTTCAATAATTTTGTGTCCCATCTTTCTTTTGCCTCTCTTTCAGACTATTTAAAGCATCGTATATGATAATGAGTTAAGTTAAACCCTACACTCCCATTCAAGGAGTGTGAATAAAAATTTTAAGAATGCCAGCACTCTATCTACAATATTGATGGTTATTACTTACAAGGAAAATACCATGAGAATAGTAAGTACTAAGCAAACTTAGTAACTAACACTTCCTTAGCTCCTTAGAGTTTACAAAGCATTTTCTCATGCATTGTCTCATTGATCCTCACAATAATCTTGTAAGGTTAAGTATTCTTGACTCCTACTTTACAAACGAGGAAAGTGAGACAAATTTATTTGCTCAATGTAATCTACCTCGCAAGTTTTCATATTGCCAGGGGGCTCAAGACTGGCATGGAATTTTGGGGTTGATTGGTGGGTCCTCCCCCAGGAAGAGTGGAAGTTTGGAAAACTGAACCAGCTGCAGAGAACAGCCCCAGCAAGAACACCTGGGCAGGCTGATCCCAGAAGCTGGCAGGAAGAGTGAGTTTGGGCATGCTTTAGGCAACACTGGCATCAAAGCACAAGTTACTCTGGCAGGTAAATCACAGCAGTGGGAATAGACACTGAGTTACTCTGGAATGTTCAGAGAGAATTTCAGGTAGAAGCTCAGTGCCATGAGTTGGGCCAACAAGGAGGGCAGGGAACTGTCTATGAGTGCTGTTAATTCTGGGTTTCACCCATGGGGATGCCGAGACTCTTGTTATATATTCTGCCGCTATTCCATTGACTGACATTCGTGGTAGGCACTTTTAGTGGTAGGGACAGGGACAATGAGGGTAAGAGACATTAAGGCAGAGGCTGAGCCTAGAGGGGCAATTCTTAGCCCTCTTCTTTCATAGCCTGTGTACTTTCCACTGTACTTCACTACCTGCCATGGATGAGGCAAGGCAGAAAATGAGGAGGTAAAGAGACAAAAGTCAGGTGACCAGTTGATGAAGAGAAAGATGGGCCTAATCAGGAAGTGCTCAAGGTGCAAGTGAGTTTTTAGCTTATTCTCAAAGGAAACAGAACATACGGCCTGTTATTTGTTGTGACCCTTAAGAAGATTAACCAATAGGGGCACTCGGGTGGCTCATTGGTTAGGTGTCCGACTTTGGTTCAGGCCGTGATCTCACAGTCCACAAGTTTGAGCCCCGCGTCAGACTCTTTGCTGACAGCCCAGAGCCTGGAGCCTGCTTTGGATTCTGTGTCTCCCTCTCTGCGTCCCTCTCCTGCTCACTCTCTGTCTCTCAAAACTAAATAAATGTTAAAAAAATTAAAAAAGAAGGTTAACCAATAATATTAATTATACTAAGGTCCAATCATATTTTATCATCTTTTCCGGGGAAGTCAGTTTGGTCAACTTTCTTCTAGCTTGTCTTCTTTTCTAAATATCTAGTCTTGGTTCCAAAGACTGATTGAAGTAAAGGATCCTGTCTCACATTTTCCATGGATATAAAAAGTCTTTAGAGCTGCACTGTCAATAGGTACCATTAGCTATATACGGCTATTGAGAACTTGAAATGTGGCTACTCTTAATGAAGATGTACCATAACTATGAAATATATACTGGGTTTGGGAGACTTAGTATGAAAAAAATGTAAAATCTCACTAACAATTTTCATATTTATTACATGTTGAAATAATATTTGTATATAATGGATTAAATACAAGTATCATTAAAATGAATACCGCTTGTTTCTTTTTCTCTTTTTTCTTCCAAGATATTCTTTAAATTCAAATTAGTTAACATATAGTGTTGTATTGGTTTCAAGGATCCTTTCCTTTTTCTAGTATGACTACAATAACTTTTAAGCTTGAATGTGTGGCTAGCGTTGTGTTTCTATTGGACAGTGCTTCTCTAGGGAGAAGCGCCAGGTTCCTGAAGGGCTGCTCTCTTTCAACCTTTGCCAGATGATTCTCTTCCCTCTAGGCCAGTTTCAGCAAGTCAAATAATGCAGATTTCATAATTGGAAGGAAGGCTGCAAGTCATTTGGAAATTAGGTGATGAAAATGCAATAGGATCATAACTCCTGCATGACAATTTGCTTTTCTGAGCCTTTCTTATTCCAAATGGAATAGTCCCTGCTCTGTTCTCTCCTCTGGCTAATTTACATCTTATTTTCTTTCTGTCAGAAGTGTCATTTCCTGTGATTGATGAAATCATCTTGGCTAAGTGCAAAAAACAAGGCCACCATGTTATTCAAACTGGATTCACTACAAATATTTTCTTCCTCTGGATTGGGAAGAATTCATATAGTTGCTTGGAAACCCTTTGTAAGAATTGCAATGTTTGGTTACTTTTGGAAATTGTAATCAAGATTATGGGAACAAAAAAATATCATTATCCTTTACAAATATGAAAAAAATCGAGATGCTATCTGGCAGAACAATTTTTCTTTAACCCTAGGTCGTGTCTATACATGGCCTCTGAATTTGTCATTTTTTTGACTCAAGGGTTTTAGGGTCATCATAGTGACGGGTTTCTACACAATTAATTAGATTAACTATGCAATAGATTAATTCACTTGAGTTCATTCAGTTTTTAGCAATTATTTTAACAAGCCCACAGCCTTCATTTTATGGACACTTCGAAGTCAGGAACAACAATGTTAGAACTCTATAATTATTATTACTTGAAAATAAGGGAGGTCTCCCCCTAGGTGGCTCAGTCAGTTAAGCGTCAGACTTCGGGTCAGGTCACGATCTCACAGTTCACGAGTTCGCAACCTGCGTCAGGCTCTGTGCTGACAGCTCAGAGCCTTGAGCCTGCTTCAGATTCTGTGTTTCTCTCTCTCTCTCTGCCTCTCCCCCACTCTCATTCTGTCTCTCTTTCTCTCTCAAAAAGAAATAAACATTTAAAAAATTTAGAAAAAGAAAATAAGAACGATATGTTAAACAAAAGGAAACAGACCCTTTGTCGTTAAGAGGCAGCAAGGACCAACTATATGGTAATACATACTCCCATGATGCCTTTTACCTGCTTTGCTTGAGTTTGTTTTCAAATTATCTTTATTGAATTTATTAAAATATCATTATCTCAGACTTGTTTATTATTTTCTATTACTATGTTAAGTTACATATAGTAAAATTCATTATTGAGTTTTAACACACGCATAAATTTTTGTAACCGCCACTAACACTCCCCCAAATTCTCTCCTGCTATCTCTGTAGTCAGAGACTTGTCCCACCTATGATCCCTGGTAACCACACTGATGGGTCCTTTGTCCCTATAATTTTTGACTTTTAAAGACTACCATATTAATGGAATCATGTAGTGTATAACCTTTTGAGACTGGTGTGTTTCAATTAACATAATATATTTGAGATTCATTCAGAGACTGGTGTGTTTCAATTAACATAATATATTTGAGATTCATTCATGTTGTTGCAACTATCAATAGTTTCTTTTTATTGCTGACTGCAACACCATGTTTATCCATATTCACCTAATCAAGGAGGTTATGGTTGTTTCCAGACTTTTGTAACTACAAATCATACTGCTGTAAAAGTTCCTGTACAGGATTTTGTGGGAGTGTAAGTTTCATTTCTGTAGGACTTCTGGGTCATACATAAGTGTGTGTTTAAATTTATAGGAAATTGCCCAAGCTGTTTTCCAGAGTTGCTGTGCCTTTTTGCATTCCAGCCAGTAACATCTGAGAATTTCACTTCCTTTGCAGCCTCACAGGCACTAGGCAATAGCGTTGTTGTTTGTTTTTTTTTTAGCCATGCTAGTAGGGGTGTAATGGTATCTCACTGTAGTTTAAATTTGCATATCCTTAATGATTAATCATGCTGAGCATCTTTTCACGTGTACTTGCTATCCATATTTCTTCTTTGGTAAAATCTCTATTCAAATCTTTCGCCCAGGTTTTAAAATTGGTTTATTTTCTCACAGAGGTTTGAGATATGACTTTTGTGAGATACGTGACTTTTGAATATTTCTCTCAGTTTATGGCTTGTCTTTTCATTTACTGTGTCCTTCACAGAGCAAAAGTGTGAAATTTGGGAGCTGTCTACTTTTCCAATTTTTTCTGTCCTGTGAGTTTGTTATGCTTGCTTTTTACTTCTAGGAAATTTTTTAAAATGCTTTTTTATTTATTGAGAGAGAGAGAGAGAGAGAGAGAGAGAGAGAGAGAGAGAGAATGAGCAGGGGAGGGACAGAGAGAATCCCAAGAAGGCTCCACACTGTCAGTAAGGCTCAAACTCATGAACCGTGAGATCATGACCTGAGCCAAAACACAGAGTCGGATGCTCAGCTGACTGAGTCACCCAGGTGCCCCATTCCAGAAAGTTTTTGTAGATTTAAAAAATTTATCATGTCATATGCAAAAATTGTCCTCCTTTCCAATCTATGTACCCTTTCTAATTCTTGTCTTTTTTCACTACCTAGGACTTCCAGTAGGAGTGAGAGAGAATATCCTTGCCTTGTTTCTGATCTTAGAGGAAAGTGTTCATACTGAGGTACAGACTCAAGTATGATTGTTGCTGTAAATATTTTGTAAATATTCTTTATCAAGTTGACAAAGTTCCTCTCTATTTCCTAGTTTGCTGAGAGTTTCTATCAGAAAAGGGTGCTGGATTTGTCAAATACTTTCCTGTATATATTGATATAATCATGGTTTTTCCTTCTTTAGCCTACCAATGTGATAGATTATATTGATTGATTTTTGAATGTTGAATCAGCCTTGCATGCCTGGAATAAATCCCATTTGGTTGTGCTATATAATTTTCCTTATATATTGTTGGATTTAATGCTAATATTTTGTTGAGGTTTGTGGTATCTATGTTCATGAGAGATACTGGTCTATCAGTTTCCTTTCTTGTAATGTCTTTATCTGACTGTGGTATTTAGGTGAATCTGCGTCATAGAATGAATTAGAAAAGATTCCGTCCACTTCTTTTTTCTGAAAGATATAGTGGAGAATTGGTATCATTTAAGATTTGATAGAATTCACCAGTGAAATTATCTGGCCTGATGCTTTCTTTTAGAAGGTTACTAATTAGTGATAATTTTTAAAGTTAATCTTGAGAGAGCGAGAGAGTACGAGCAGTGGAGGGGCAGAGAGAGACAGTGAATGAGAGAGAGAATCCCAAGCAGGCTCCATGCTGCCTGTACAGAGCCTGACTGAGGGCTCAAACTCATGAACTCATGAAATCATGACGTGAGCTGAAATCCAGAGTCAGATGCTTAACAGACTGAGCCACTCAGGTGTTCCAATTTAGTTTTTTAATAGAATTATTCAGCATACCTACTATTCCTTTTGTGAATTTTGGTAGTTTGCATCTTTCAAGGACTTGGTCTATTTTATCTCAGTTATCAAATATGTGGTCATAGAGTTGTTCATAATATACCTTCATTGTCCTCTTAAACCATGGGATTGGTAATGATGGCCCATCTTTCATTTCTGATATTAGCAATTTATGTCTTCTCTTTTTTCCTTGGTTATCCTGGTTAGGAGTTTATCCATATTATTGATCTTTTCAAAGAAACAGCTTTTGGTTTTGTTAAGTTCCTGTTTTCAATTTCACTGATTTCTGTTCTAATTTTTGTTATTTCTTTCCTTCTCCTTGATTTAGACCTAAATTGCTCTTCTTCCTTTAGTTTCCTAATGTGGATTCTTAGTTTATTGATTTTGGATCTTATTTTCTTTTTTAAGAATTTTTTAATGTTTATTTTTGAGAGAGGAGGAGCAGAGAAAGTGGGAGATAGAGAATCCAAAGCAGGCTTCAGGTTCTGAGCTGTCAGCACAGAGCCTGACACAGGGCTTGAACTCATGAATTGTGAGATCATGACCCAAGCTGAAGTTGCACGCCTAACCAACTGAGCCACCCAGGTGCCCCTATTTTCTTAACATATATTTAATGCAACAAATTTCCTTCTACACACTACTTTTGCTGCATGCCACAAATTTTGATAAGTTTTTAAAAATTTAGTTCAACATGCAGATCCTGAACATGTTTTGTTAGATGTATACCTATATATTTTGTAGGGAGAGCTATTATAATTGATATTGTTTTAAAATTTCAGTTTCTAATTGTTCATTGTTAACGTATAGAAATGTCGGTGTTTGAATGTTGATTCAGTTTCTGTGAGCTTGCCAAATGCATTTAGTAACTTTAAGTGCTTTGTTTAAGCTTGCTTGAGATTTTCTATGTAGGTAATCATGTCATCTGGGAATATGGATAGTTTTATTTATTCCTTTCCAACATGAATGACTTTTATTTCTTTTTCTTGATTCATTGCACTTGCTATCGTTCCCACTATGATACCAAGTAAGAGTGATGAGTGTGGGCATCCTTTCCTTGATCCTAGTCATAGGGAGAAAGAAGTCAGTCTTTCACCATTAAGTATAATGTTATCGCTACCTTTTATCAGATTGAGAAGTTCCCATATATTTCTTGCCTGCTGAAAGTTTTTAATCATGAATGGATGTTGAATTTTGCCAAATGATTTTTCTGTATTTTTTTTGTACAATCATTTTTTCGTTAGTCTGCTAACATTGGTTTTCCAATGTTGAACCATCCCTGTGTTCCCACTTGGTGTGATGTTGTATTCCATACATCTCTTACCATATTGCTAGGTTAAATGGCTAAGATTCTATTGAAGATTTTTACGTCTATTTTAAGAAGGATGTTGGTTTGCAATTCTCTCTTCTGGTGTTCTCTTTACTTGGTTCTTATACCAGAGTAATGATGGCTCATGAAATGAATTGAGATGTGTCCCCTTATCTTCTTAAATGCTTAGCAAAATTCTACAGTGAAATTAGCTGGGCCTGGAGTTTTCTTTTTTGGAAGAATTTTAACTATAAGATCAATTTCTTTAATAGATACCAGGCTATTCAAGTTATTTTTTTCTTGTGGTGAATTTTGGTAGGTTTTGTCTTTCGGGGAATTGGCCTAGTTTATCCAAACTGTCACATTTATGTGCATAGACTTATTTTTAGTATTCTTTCATTGTCTGTTAATGTCTGTGAGTCAGTATTGATATCTCTTCTTTAATTCTTGATATTTTTCATATGTGTCTTCTCTCTTTTACTTCATCATCAAGCTAAAAGTTTACCAGTTTTCTTGATATTTTCATAGTATCAGCTTTTTGCTTAATTGATATCATCTATTTTACTTTTCTGTTTTACTGTTACCATTGTTTTCTCTGTTCTCAATTTTATTAATTTTTTTCTCTTTGTTATATCCTCCCATTTGCTTGCGTTAGGTTATTGTCTTTTTCGATTTCTTAGTTTGGAAGGTTAAGTTATTTATTTGAGACCTTTCTTTTCCTTCTGTTGTTAAGCATTTTTTTATTTGAGTATAGTTGACACACAATGGAACATCAGTTTCAGGTGTACAACGTAATGATTCAAATTCTCTATACATGATGTGTATCGGTATGTGACCTTTCTGTTCCAATTTAAGCACTTAATGCTATAAAATTTTCTCTAAGCACTACTTTGGGTACATCTCACATATTGTAACATACTTTATTTCTATTTTTATTCAGTCCAAAATATTTTCTAATTCTCTTGAGACTTCCTCTTTGAACCATAGATTATGTGCTCATGTGTATGTTTAATTTCCAAATGTTTGGGGATTGCCCAGATAGCCTTCTATTTATCAATTTGTAGTCTGATCATGTTATGGTCAGAGAACATCCTTTGAGTAACTTTAATTCTTCTAAGTTTAACAAAGTTTGTTCTGTGGCCTAGCATACGGTTTAATTTGGTAGTATTCCCGTAAACATTTGAAAAGAATTCATATTCTCCGGTCACTGGGTGGAAGGAAGGTTGTATAAATGTCAGTGAGATCCAGTTAGTTGGGCGACGTTTATCCTTTAATATCTTTGCTGACTTTATGGCTATCAGTTGCTTAGAGAGGAATGCTGAAATGCACAGATATAATTGTGAACGTGTTTCTCCTTTCAGTTCTGTCAGTTTTTGCTTCACTTATTTTGCAGTTTGGGTGACAGTTGCATACACATTTAGAATTTTTATGTCTTCTCGATGAATCATTATGTAGTGCTCCTCTCTGTCCCTGGCTACTTCCCTTGTTCTGAAGTCTCCTTTGTCTAATATGAACATGTTCTATCCTTTTCTATCTTTTCATTTTTAAAGTGTACTTGTATCATTGTGTTTCAGGTAGGTTTCTTAGAGACAGGATACAGTTGTTCCTGTGTGTGTGTGTGTGTGTGTGTGTGTGTGTGTGTGTGTAGTTTTTAAATCCAATCTAATTATCGCTGTCTTCTAATTGGTTTGTTTAAACACTTTACATTTAATCTAATTACTGATCTAGATGTATTTTGGTGTAGCATTTTATTATTAGTTTCTGCTTTTTCTCTTATGTGTTTCTTTTTTCTCTCCCTCTTGTTTATTTCATTCATCTGTTTTCCCTTACTTCTTTTCTTTGAGTTATTCAAATACTTTTTAGAATTCCATTTAAATCTCTCTATCGGGTTTTGGATGTTATCTCTTTGAATTGTTTTTTTCAGTGATTGCTGTACGGAATACAATATATACACCAAACTTTATACAATCTAATTAGCGTTAATATCTTACCATGTCACAAAAAATAAGGAAAACTTGTAAGTATATAGTAATTCTAGCCTTCCCCCTTTAGAAAGTTTTCATATGTATTCTGTCTACCTAACATTGAAAGTTTCATCAGACAGCATTATGATTTTTGCTTCTGACAAATATTATATTGTTACACTGAGTTAAATGACAAAAAGGAGTCCATTTTATTTAGGCAGATATTTACTTATTTCTGTAGTTATTCAGTCATTACCGATGTTCCAAGTTTCCTTTGGTTGTTATTTCCTTTCTACTTGAAGAATTTCTTTACAGCAAGTTTATTAGTGATAAACTCTCTTAGGTTTTTTTTTTTTTTTATCTGAGAACATCTTTATTTTCCCTTAATTCCTGAAGGATACTTTCACAGGATATAGTATTTTAGGTTGACAGGAAGGTCTTTTCTTTTAACACTTTAAAAATATTATTCCACTCTTTTCATCCATGGTTCTGATGAAAAAACTCTACGCTCATTTGGATCTTTGTTCTCTATATGTAATATGTTGTTTTTCTGTGGATGCTTTTTAGATTTTATCTTAATCTTTGATTTCCAGCAGTTTGTTTATGATGTGTATAGACATGGTTTTCTTTCAGTTTATTCTTTTTGGGGTTCACTGAGCTTCTTAGATTTATAAATTTTGGTTTCCCACAAATCTTGGAGAGCTTTCTGGAAATAGCTTTCAGCCATTATTTATTCAATTTTTTCTCCTTTCCCTTTGAAAATTTCATGATATGAATGTTAGACCTTTTGATACTGTTCCATAGGCCTGGAGGCTCTGGGTTTTTTTTTTTTTATCTCCAGTTTTCAGATTGCATAATTTCTAGTGATGTAGCATCAAATTTACTAATCCTTTCCTCTGTCATCACCATTCTATTAAGCGCTTTCGATTTTCAAATTTCTGTTATTGTAGCTTTCAAGTTTAGGATTGCCATTTGGTTCATTTTTATAGCTTCAATTTCTCAGATAAGAACTTATATCTTTGAATTTCTGTCAAGATTGTTCACCTTTATTTCTTATAACATGATCATAATAGCTGCTCTAAACTCTCATCTGGTAATTACAACATGTGTTTATCTCAAGGTTGACACCTGTTGATTGTCCTTTTCCCTGACAATTATTCAAATCTGTCTGAATCTTTGTATGTTGAGCAATTTTGGGGTATATTTGGATATTTTGTATACTATACCGTAAGACTGAGTGAAAGTCAGATAAAAAAATATCTCCCAGAGAACAGTATTTTAAAATCTTATTTCAACAGGCATTCAGTGCTGTTCCATCCAGACTGCAAGTCTTGAACCAGCTTCCGTGGACTGTGCTTCCGAGGTCAGTTCAGTTTTCAAAGCCATTGCCGTGCCCTTCCAGTTTGTACTTTTTGGCACATCTTTACTGTGTTCGTTGCAGCTGGTCACACAGGAGCAATTTGCGACTGAGCTAGTACTTCCTAGAGAGATTTAAAAATCCCTATTTATAACTTTGTCATTTCAGTAGTCCTCTCTGAGTCCCAGAGACTCTTTTACTAGTAGTTTGGCTAACAAGTAGTTTGGCTTTGATGTCCCTGCATTGTCATGTATTACTTGTGACCAGGCCTAACTCAGGCAAAAGAGTGAGAGGATTGAGCCTGTGGGGTTTCCACTGCTATTCCCATTGCCCCCCTACACCCACCGCCCCCATCATTCAGTGCAGGAAAAATGAAAAAAAGGCCCTACACTCCACACGGGCGGCCCCTGCTCTACCAGTGATGGATGGGGCTACCTTCTCTTTAGCTTGGGACCATCCGCATCTTGCTGGGGACAGGGGACTCTTATGGTGTTGCTCACGCTGTTGAGTAAAAAACGTCTGTCCCTCACTTCTGCTTCTCTCGGCTAGAGAGTGACTGGATCTGACTTTATTTGTGCCTCTTAGTTATTTTGGTTTGGGGTTGCCAGAGCTTAAACCATGATGTTGAAGACAGGAGAAAAAAACACCCAGGTAACTCATTCGTGGGCTGTCCTTTGAGTATTGAATTCTGTATCTGTCCACCTGCTCTTACTCTTGTATAGTCTTCTAATAGCTTCTGTATGTGTTTTGTGCAGTGTTCTTTGTTATAATCACTTGGGGGAGATAGGATAGAATGTATTTATTTTTACTAGACCCAGACTCACTCACCTGCTTTGTTCTACAAGCACATGATATCACGGTCTGTAAAGGAAACTATCTGGTTGGGTGGGGGAGGGAGTGTTTTTTACACAAAATAAACCAGAATATTCTGGGAGTGGACTGAAAATCTAGATTTATGGAACAGCCTCAGGAGATTCTGACGAATCTGTCAAGTTACAAACGTACGTTCTCATCTGATTTGTAGGTGTGACAATTGAGACCTAGATGGTACTCTGTCCGCACCCCAGCTCTTCCTTTATTACCCACGTTTTTTTTCACCCTGCATGGCATATTTTGTGCTAATAGGAAATATTTTACTACTGCATTAGGGGCCAAGCTCATTAGTGCAACCATTGAGTGTTTAAACCACAAGGCAATAGAATAAGAAAAATGAGTAAAAATGGTTGCTTGTGACAGTTGGGTCTGGTTTCTTATAAATATTTTCCACCAGGAAAAGCTTCATATACAATGAGCAGAGAAAGATAAGCAGGGGAAAAATAACTTACAGAAATTCAGAGAATTGACCAGTTGGGGAAGACTGCTCAGCTACTCTATTTGGCTAAAAGAAACCAGATTGAAGGAATGGATCTGAGTCCTAGACAGAAAAGGGGCAGGAAAATGGTAACATCTTCTAGATGACAGTGTGTACTATGCCTGAAAGTCAGTTGGCGTTGCGGGGCAGGGGGCAGTGGCTAGTAGCGGAAAGTAACTGGAAAGGCTTAGTGTAAATTGATTTAAGATGTATTGGGATCTAGCGGCTTCTGGGTGGTTCAGTTGGTTTAGCATCTGACTCTTGATTTTGGCTCAGGTTGTGATCTCATGGTTTGTGAGTTCGAGCCCTGTATTGGGCTCCCTGTTGGCAGTGTGGAGGCTGGTTGGGATTCTTTCTCTCAATCTCTCTCTGCCCTTCCCTAACTCTCTCTCTCTCTCTCAATAAATAAATTTAAAAAAAAAGACATATTGGGATCCAGAAATGGTGAGGACTCATAAGCCATAATTTCTATTACTATAACCTACTTTCTTCCTTCAAAATCTCCCCCATCACCTCCCAGAATGGGTTCCCAAGGGAGACATTTAGCTAGAGGGCATGGCCCAGCAAGCACACACTTTTCGTTACTCTCATTCCAACATAACTTCCTGAGCCAAATTGAGTGACATGGGAGATCTTTCTTTTTCTAGGTCAAACCCCTAAAACAATTTTTTCCTCATCCTTCTGTGCTAACCCCCAAATCTTTCAAATCTTCCCACGTTTGTTGCCCATTCCTATGAACAATAGACTCAAAACAAGGAGGATGGAGGGTATATTGGAAACTGGGGGTGCTGTGGAGAGGTATGAAAAATCTTACACAAGGCTTGTTTTTCAAAATGCAATTCTCTATAAGTATTAGGGTCACCCTGGGATTTTGTCAAAAAAGGTATATTCTTAGCAAGTAGTATCTTTACATGTCATGTTGGTACCTAATACTGCAAAGGTGCATTCCTGAAGGGCTGTCTTTATCCTAAAAAAGAATTTTAAAGGATGTTTTGATTTTGTCAAAAGAAACATTTACAAGTCATTTGGGGGGGGGAGGACCCAGAAAGTAAATTAATAAAATATCAAATAGTCTGTTACTTATCCTTTGACCTAGAAATTCTACCCCTAGAGAAATGAAAACACATGTTCATACACACACAAAATGGTAAAAATAAAAATAGTCATTGTGGACTATAGTACCCCTCGGACTTGAAACAACTCAAACGTCCAACTTTAATGAAGTAGATAAATAAATTGTGGTGTATTCACTCAGGGGAAAAAAAGGAATATACTACTGGTATATGCATTCTAATGGACATTATGCCGAGCATAATGTTTGAGCCTGAAAGATCCCAGACACGAAGGAATAACAGCACATACTGCATAATTCTGTTCATGAAGTTCTAGAATAGGCAAAACTAATCTGCGGCATGAAAAAAAAGCAGAAGAGTCATTGTCTTTGGGTTGGGGTGTAAATTGACTTGGAACAGATATAAGGGAACTTTCTGACAGGATGAAAATATTCTATATCTGAATAGGGAATGAGGGTTACATAGGCACGTATATTGGTCCAAATTACAGTTAAGATTTTTGCTTTCCAATGCACACAAATTTTACCTCTACGAAGAACTGTATATAAATGATCATTGAGTGCAGAATAGAAAGACGTATATGACGAAACAAGAATGGCTACATGAGATTTATTATATTAGTCTGTTTACTGGACTTTTTCCATAATAAAAAATTAAAAAAAAAACAGCCTAGAGGTCTTGGAATCTGATCCGATTTCTTTTGCCTGTGTGATTTTTTTTTGTTGGTTTACTTAAAATTTTGATTTTTTTCAATATGAATTAAAGAAAAAAAAAGAATGTCATTAATTCATAAATCCTGAAGTCATTAGTGCTCTCCAGGATATAAGCCCCATTGCTAGGTTTGTAGATGCCCTAACCTTCAGTTTTTATTAGTTACTTGCTTTTATAAAATTGATTTTAAAAGCCAAATAAGTGAGCACTTGGAAGACTCAGAAGACGTTGTCAAATGTTAGGACTTGGAGGAACAATTCACACTTTTTTTTTTAAGTAGGCTCCACACCCAGCATGGAGCCCAACATGGGGCTTGAACTCATGACCCCGAGATCAAGACCTGAGCTGAGATCAAGAGTCTGATGCTTCACCGACTGAACCACCCAGGCACCCCCAGTTCTTGCTCCTAATATTAGCCAGACTCTTTAATAGCTATGCTTTGCAACCAGTCATGACTGTTATGGCGATCACTCAGAGAGTTAGACAGTTAGGGTCATTAGCTTGTATCAGGGGACAGTGTCTTAAGGTGCACTTCATGGTGTCTGCCTGTAGTAGACAACTGAATACTTGTTGACTGACTAGCTACTTGATAAGAGGAAGCCTCATACATTGTGGCTGAATTTCATATAGTCAGTAAACTCAATTTTCCTTTTATGGGGTGCTGGGGTGGCTCAGTTGGTTAAGCGTCTGACTCTTGATTTCAGCTCAGGTCATGAACTTGCAGTTCATGGGATCAAGACCCCGCATCTGGTTTCACTGGCAGTGCTTGGGATTGTCTCTCCCTTTCTCTATGTGCCTCCCCTGCGTGCCTGCACTTGCTCTTTCTGTCTCTGTCTCTGTCTCTCAAAATAAATAAACTTTTTAAATAAAAGGCTTTTTTGGTCTAATATGGTGATCTAGGTAGTGCATGTAATGTTATTTGTCAATAAATGCACTAAGGTTCAGATAATTGGCTTATGTGTAACACATAGATACATAATGCATTCATTTCCTGAGGCTGCTGTAACAAATGACCACAAACTTGGTGGTTTAAAGCAACAGCAGTGTACTCGGACACATTTCTGGAGGCCAGAGTTCAAAATCAGCTTTCCTGGTCTGAAATCAAGGTGCTGGCGGGGCCGTGGTTTCTGGAGGCTTCAGAGAAACATTCATTCCTTGCCTCTTCCAGCTTCGGCTGGCTGCCAGCCTTCTTTGCTTGTGACCTCCTCACTCCATTCCTGCCTTTGCAGTTACATTGTTTCTCCTTTTCCATGTGTGTTAAATTTCCCTCCAGCTCCCTTTCATAAGGATGCTTGAGGATAACCAGAATAATCACCCCATCTCAAGGTCTGTAACTTAATCACTGCAAAATATTTGCCATATAGAGTAACATTCACAGGTTCCAAGGATTTAGATGTGAACCTATCTTTGGGACCATTACTTAGCTTACCACACAGAGCTAATTTAAATTGAAGATTGACTGTAATATATACATCCCACCAGCTTTTTCCTCATTCATAGAAACTCATGACCCTAAGGATATTTACCATGTAAATATCAACGGACTGGACATTGCCAGTGAAGAATGAAATGTCATTCTTCAATAAACCGTTAATTCCACAATATCCTTCTGAAACAGATAAACTCGATCAGTTATAACCGTTTGTAAACATCGAAAAGAGTTGCATGAGCATCTGGGTACCTCTGGGAATAATTTGGCCGTTAAAAAAAGACAGCAACACAATAAACCAATAGAAAAACTTACAAAGTGTGTAGAAAAAGAAACACTGTTTATACCGGCTACCCACTTTCTCTCCGGTTTAAATTGAAGCACTGCAAAAATATGTTAAAGAAGCACATTTAGCATCCTCGGTTTATAAAAATGTCTTTTGTCAGTTTGATGCAAACTTCATTGGGAGAAATAAACAATAAAGTCCAGAATTAATGTTTCAAATTGCGATTGCTGGAAGAAGGGAAGGGCAGTGAAAAACCTCAAACAGAAATGACACGAGAAAATAAATCCTTGAGTGACTTCTAGGCTGTCGAATATCTCTTTCCCAAAGCACAGAGCATTCGTTGTCTCTCATCTGAAATGGATGGCTTTGTCTTGCTGGAGCTTACACATATGTACATTTGTTTATTCTCTGAAGGTGATTCTTCATCATAAGGTATTGGAAACAGACTCTCTAGGGAAAACATCTGTTCGGCTATAATGCTAGCATCTGCCAAGTTAGGTGTGCTAAGAAAAAAGAACTTTATCTTGGTGGTTCAGGGACCTCAAATCCACAAGCTAACACAATATCAGAAATCCACAAGCTAACACAATATCAGAAATCCACAAGCTAACACAATATCAGAAATCCACAAGCTAACACAATATCAGAAATCCACAAGCTAACACAATATCAGAAATCCACAAGCTAACATAATATCAGAAATCCACAAGCGAACACAATATCAGACAGACAAGCTGCATTTCTCCTCCGTTGCTCCTGCGCATAGTCTGGCTGTGGCCGCACCAGGCACAGAACACATCATCAGACGGCATTCATTGGTCCCGGCGTCAATTCTGGAGGCAGAGGCCATTTGGTACACTTAGCAAAAGGGCCTCAGACCAAACTAGACACCGGCTCTGTTTTAACATATCCTTAGAACTTTTCCCTGTTGCTTCAGGTGGGCGTGGTATTTATGGATCCAAGGTCTTGGGCTTGGCACAACGTGAGAGATACGGTGTAGTGAATAGGAACGTGAGCCCTGGAGCCCGACTGCCATGGTTCCGGTGCTCAGCTCAGCCACTAATTGTGTTACCTAGGCAAGTTACATAACCTCTCTGAGCCTCTATTTCCTCATTTGTGAAATAGAGCTAATTATTTCAGATCTGGATGTAAATAGACTAGAGGTATAAGAGCACCGTATGCAATCTGGAAATATGAGTTCTTAGAACTGTTTAGAATGAATAGCAAAATCATTGCTGCTGACCTAGTTAAACCTAGGTAATAACTAACCCTTTGATAAAAGCCCCCTGGGGAGCAGCTCTGAGCCTACAAAAGATTTTAATCTACATATATCCCTACTTGACTTCAACTCTCTTAGTCCAATAGAATCTATGGGCTTCCCTCACCTTTCTTTCTCCTGTGCTCCCTGCCATGGGGATGGTGAGCAACGTGAGAACTTTCTGGAATTCACAGAAGATTTGTAACTCCTGAGCTGATGAATCTTTAGCTCCCACTCCATTACCATGCCACAAATGTTTTCCGAGTGTTTCTGGAAGGCAAGGCATTTTGGTGCCAAGGAGGATTTTGGTGCTGGTACAAACAACTTTTGGTTCTCTCTTAGGTCTACTGCCCCCATATCTCTTGATCAGCTCTTATCTGATTCTGCGATCTGCATTTAACTCTGTGCTAACAGCTTCTTCTTCTGCATTGTTCCTTTATCCACGATAATGCAGACCCACAGTGCTGTCATTCCCGGACGTCATAATGAGGTGCCAATGAGACACTTAGAAACCTGAATGAGATTTCTTCTTTTTTTTTTTTAATTTTTTTAATGTTTTATTTATTTTTGATACAGAGAGAGACAGAGCATGAGAGGGGGAGGGGCAGAGAGAGAAGGAGACACAGAACCAGAAGTAGGCTCCAGGCTCTGAGCTAGCGGTCAGCACAGAGCCTGACGTGGGGCTCGAACCCACGAACGTGAGATCTGACCTGAGCCGACGTCGGAGGCTTAACCGACTGAGCCACCCAGGCGCCCCTGAGATTTCTTCTTAAGAGTTAAAGTTGAAAGGCCATATGCAATCGATCAGAAGAGAGAATTCGTTGGTTTAAGAGGCAGCATGGCTCTTGGACCAGCAAGGCTAGACAGCATGCAGAAGAAAACAGTCTTGATAGTGGGGAAAAGGCAGTGCCACACCATCAGGCAAGACTCTCCCTGTGCTGGGTGAGAGGGCCCAGGCTGCTTCAGCTGAAGCCTATTTCTCAGCCTCACCTAAATTCTCTTGCTCTGAATCCATAATCATCAAGACCTCTGGCCTCTCATACAAAGACGGAATGTGCTGATCTGCCACTGGGGGTCTTCCGTTACTCTTGACATTTGTATTTCCCACAGGACATGGATGAACCGCCATTTTGTTGGGTCTATCATTTTGGTTCCATGCGCTTGCTGAGTGTAAGGATGCGTCTCAGACAGGGGGCCACGAGCAATGTCCAGACCAATCAGGTTCTTGGGTCTGCCACCTGAGGCCTAGGCTTTGTTCAATGCTAGTGTTGCCCAGTGCTTATTACTTTTGACAAACAGCTTCTTGGGGCACATGAGTGGCTCAGTCTGTTAAACGTCTGACTCTTGGTTTTGGCTCAGGTCATGATCTCACGGTTTATGAGGTTCATGAGGTCAAGCCCTGCGTCCGGCTCTGCACTGGCACCATAGAGCCTGCTTGGGATTCTCCCCCTTTCTCTCTGCCCCTACCCTGCTTGTGCACTCTCTCTCTCTCACACACACAAAAATAAATAAATAACATTAAAATAACTTCTGGCCTGGATCGACACATCATTTTCCTAACTAATTTCTCATTTTTCTGCCTCTTGATTCTTTCTCTTCTAGTCCTAACTGCAAAGGCTTCTCCCCACCAGTTTGCATTTTATCACATCACCTACTCAGGACACTACAATATCTACCTACTGCTTTCCAAAAGGATTAAGAGTCATGAGTCACCTAACAGATTCCTACCAAAGAGTGTTATGTCCCGTCCCAACTGCCAGGCTATGAGAAATGTGACCATCAGAGCTCCATTCTGTTGAGTTCAAGGCCCGGTATTTTGGAGCATTCCATTTCCATTGTTTTTTCAATTCCATTATTTTTGTTCATTTTGTTTCTTTTTTTTTTTTTTAATGAGACGACACACATCGTTCTTATTTTTGGTTCTTTGTATATAAATGTGTTTTTCTCTTCTGGCTCTTTAAAAATTTTTCTCTTTATTTTTGTTTTTCAGCATTCAGACTATGATATGCCTATAGTCTTGCTTCTTTTATATTTACACCACATAGGAGGTTGGGGGTATCACAGCTTCCTGAGTATGCGGGCTGTTGATTTTTAGTAAGTGTGGAGAAATTTGGCCAATGTTTCTTCAGATACTTTTTAGATACCATTTGTTTCTCATTCCTCCATCTGAGAATTCAATCTCACTAATGTTAGATCGCTTGATCCCATCCCACAGGTCACTGTGATTCATTTCACTCTTTTTTTCAAATTTGGTTCAGTCCATGCTTTAATTTGGGTAATTTTTTCTGCCTTGTTCTCAGTTTTTGGATTCTTTCTTCTGTCAGAGCCAATCTAGTATCAAAGCCATTATGTATAATTTTTATTTTTGACATCATATTTTTTTTAGTTCTAGAATTGTTATTTGGATTCTTTTTACAGTTTCTGAATCTCTCCTGAAATCTCCTATTCCTCTACGATTTACCCATTTTTTCCTATAAATTATTTACCAAATCTATCATAGTAATTTAAAAATCCTTGTCTGCTATATACGACATCTGAATAATCTATGTGTCTGTTTATATAGACTGATTATTTCCACATATTCCTGTTTCATTTTTAATTTTTTTAAGTTTATTTATTTATTTTGAGAGAGCGAGAGAGAGAGAGAGAGAAAGAACATGCAGAAGATGGGCAGAGAGACAGAGAGGGAAAGAGAATCCCAAGCAGGCTCTGCACTGTCAGCTTAACACTCGGGGCTTGATCTCACAAACCAGGAGATCATGACCTGAGCTGAAATCAAGAGTCAGATGCTTAACCTCTAAAGGGTATTGAGTTATGTTTTGGTAAGCCATGAAATTACTTGACTTTTTGGAGACTTGGTTGGATGCTTCTGTAAGCAACTCTATCTTAGTTTTGTCTTTTGTTTTTAGATAAATCCTTTAGTCTTGCCACGTGGTATATATTACAAAGATGCGACATGGATGGAATTACAGTGGAAAGCCTGACGTGCTTGCCAAGGCCCTCTAACCCGAAAATACCCCCACTCCAAACTCTTTCTCCGCTTCAGTGGGCAGTTGTTAAAACTTCTATTCAGTTTTCAACTTTCCAGCTACTGCTTCTCTCCTAGGGTCCTTGGAGTCTTATCCCATGTGTTATAGTTTAGACATCAGTCACAGATTTGGGGAAGGTTTGCACATACACTTTGTGATTTCCCTCTCTGCGCTCCCTCTTTTTTTTTTAAATTTTATTTATTTTTTTAAATTATTTTTTTAAGTGTTTTCTTTATTTTTGATACAGAGAGAGACAGAGCATGAGGGGGGGCCGAGAGAGAAGGAGACACAGAATCCGAAGCAGGCACCAGACTCTGAGCTAGCTGTCAGCACAAGCCCGACATGGGGCTCGAACCCACGAATGTGAGATCTGACCTGAGCCGAAGTCGGAGGCTTAACCGACTGAGCCACCCAGGCGCCCCTCTGCGCTCTCTCTTCTCTGGGATTCCCCCCTCCTCAATTCCCAGTTGCTCTGTCAGGTCTAAAATCTGTCTTCCAAATCTTCAGGCCGATAAAACTCAAGATTTCTGCTTTGGCCACAGCCAGCAGATTGGAGGACTGAGGGATACCCTTTAAAAAGATGGCTAGAACGACATATATAAATGTGAATCTCAGCCAGTGTGATTCTGGTTTCATAGGTCAAATTTCTTCCCATTTCTTCCTGCTTTGGGTTACGGTGCAGTGCCTCCAAACGGCCATTTTATATGTTGTTTAGAGTTTAGAGTTGTTATCAGCAGAAGGGTTAGTCTAATATCAGCTCCTCCACCATGATTAGAAGTCCTAGCTTCCTCCTCTGACATTGTAAACTCTCCCTACAGTGGGTAGTGCATGAAACTCTTATTGCCTATGAGTACATTTTCTAGGACAGCAGCTGGGGGTTCTCTTTGATTCCTTGACCATGGCCACGGGTCCCCAGTGACCGGCTATCCCCTGCCCGTCTCATCCGCCCACCTATGGCAGCTGTTTCACACAACAGGAGTTTGTGGGAGTGATGTTTTTAAAGTGATGTGAATTGTTATCGTAACTGACCAACCACTATGAGGTTAACTGGGTGAGTATCAAAAATACACAATACACTCATGGAACTCTTTGGGAAGCCAGTGTAACAATTCGGAACAAATACTTTGGTGTCAGGGAGCCTGTGGTTGATTTTGAGTGATTCACTTAACTTTGGTGAGTGTCCATTTTCTCATGGCAAAAGAGGAATATTATCTCACAGGGTCATTGTGAGAATTAGATAAATATAGGTGTAGACCGAAATATAGATGTAGATATAGATACAAACTTATATATATATATATGTATATATATATACACACACACACACACGCATACACACAGCCCCTGGCATAAAGTCAGTGTTCATGAAAGCATTGCTAAAAATTTGACAAGTCAAGAAATCATCGGGAGGCCAGGGTGGCTCAGTTGGCTGAGTGTCCGGCTTTGGCTCAGGTCATGATGTCACGGTTCATGAGTTCGAGCCCCGCGTCGGGCTCTGTGCTGACAGCTAGCTCAGAGCCTGGAACCTGTCTTTGGCTTCTGTGTCTCCCCCTCTCTCTAACCCTCCCCTGCTCATGCTGTCTCTCTCTCTCTCTCTCAAAAGTAAATAAAACATTGGGAAAAAAAAAAAAAGAAATCCTCTTCGCCATGACCACACTGCTAAAGAGGTAAGAGTAACAAATTCAGGATGAATTTTCCCTGGATCACCCTTTCTCAGAATGTGATTGGCAGACTCCCTGCAAGGGAATTATCTGAGATCGGTTGTTAATAAATAGGTTTCCTGGCTTCCTTCTTAAAACTACTAAAACCAAACTGGCAGGTGTGGGCCTCAGAGTACAAATTTCTAATCAACTCCCCAAGTAATTTCTATTCTCACTAAGTTATAACAGCTACTGGATAATTCAGAGACCAAGAGATGTTTCTTGCGTGGGAATGGAGAGTCTGGAAGATGTTGAACTCCTGCCTCACCTTCCAGAAGTCTAGATTTTATTGCTCTTTGGCATTGAGGTCTATAAGCTTATTATTTTAGATGGAGATGGAAAAGTTTTAGTCATCCTTAAGTGTCTGGCTGGAGGGTGACTTCAGAATGATTAAGCCAAAAGAGGTTATAATTCATCCTTCAAATTCATGGTTAAAGGCATTCTGCTATAGGGCTCCTCACCTGTAAAGTATTCCAGAGCTCCTAAATCATCTTTTACTAAGTGGAAATCCCAGCTTCTTAAAAGAATAGATATTGATTTGTCTTTCATTTCTCTTGCTTTCAACAAACATGCTAAAAACAATTAAATTTTGAATTCTAGTTTCCATTTCCTTTTTTAATGTTTATCTATTTTTGAGAGAGAGAGAGACAGAGTGTGAGTGGAGGAGAAACAGAGAGAGAAGGAGACACAGAATCTGAAGCAGGCTTCAGGCTCTGAGCTGTCAGCACAGAGCCCAACCCGATGCGGGGGCTCGAACTCAGGAACCGCGAGATCATGACCTGAGCTGAAGTCAGACGCTTAACTGACTGAACCCCCCAGGAGCCCTGACATTTCCTTTTGTAGTGTGAAATCGTGGCAGGGTTTTGTGACCTACCTCATATTGCGTCTGGGCTTTACACAGCGTAGGGTAATTATAAGGATCTTGGACACAGTGCAATCATGGTTTTTAAAATCTGAGGGCCTGGCAGGGAAGTAGACTGAAGTTCCTATTTTCAGTGAACAAATAAGACTGAGTGTTACCAAAGTCCGAGGGAATACAGGCAAGGATAAGGGCTCACAAGGATGAGTCATAGGTATGTAGTATGATACTACACAGGGATTTAGAGTAGAGTACATAGAGAGTACAATAGGCACTCCCTAGAGATTTATTGCATGGGCAAATGAATGAATACACATTAAGTGCTTGTATTTGGAATTGATATTATCCCAGTAGTGAGTGAGTAAATGGCTACATCCTGTCTTCGGAACCTCCTCCTAAGAGAAGCCTCACATTTTCTCCACTTTTAACCAAAGGTGCTGGAATAGAAAGATTTTAGAAAGTGTCAATTGCTGGGGGCTTCTGGGTGGCTAAGTTGGTTAAGTGCCCAACTTCAGCTCAGGTCACGATCTCACGGTTCGTGGGTTCAAGCCCCCTGTTGGGCTCTGTGCTGATGGGTGAGAGACTGGAGCCAGCTTCACATTTTCTGCTTCAGATTCTGTGTCTCCCTCTCTCTGCCCTACCCTTGCCCCACCTTTGCTTGTGCTCTCTGTCTCTCTGTCTCTCTCCAAATTAAATAAATAAACATTAACAAAAGTGTCAATTGCTCAAGCTTCTGAATGGGACAAAGCTGGGGATGATCTATCAATGGCCCCCTGCCGTGGCTTCCTCTATGGGCACACTTCTCCCTTACCCTGCAACCCACTTCTCAGAATTTTCCACTATTTTTTCCAGCTCACTCATCTATATTGCCTCCCAGAGCACAACTCGACTCGGGGGTCCTTCCCTCACTGCCCTCCTAAGGAACCTTCCTGAAAATCTAACCAGACAAGTGATGAGCCGAATCTATAACCATGAAACAAACCCCTTTGATCTGGAAAAAATAAATCCAACACCGGGCGAAAACTGACAGACACCTGCTCACGATCAGCGGTGGTGGTGCTATTGATTTGCTTACTAGCTGCTTCACTTGCTGAGGGAATTGTTTTAATTTTGCAGGCTGTGGCGGACCTCGAGAAACACACTCTAATATGCAAGGCACAGGCCCCAATTAATGTTTCACCCATTGCATGCAGCTTGACAGTTCTCCTGACTCATTGCAATCCTAAGTGTGAAACTCTGGGGGTTTCCGTTAGATTATTTTGTGACACGCAGCCTAATTTTTTTTCATTCCCAAATCTTACGTTCTCTTGCAAGAATTTTAGGGCACTGCCTTGACGCAGTGACTGTCTAGCTAGACATACATAAGTAGTAAGCCGTGTTGTTCACAAAAAGATTTGTTGGACGTGTAAGGCACGTCCCATCCCTGTATATTGTGGTTATTGTTTGTAAAGATCAATTTATGTCTGAGAAATAACCAATAAATGGTAGTAGTCAAGTATTTCACACTATGCAAAGGTACCCAACAGGTTGAAGGCAATTGTTAAACATTCCGAGGTTATAGCAGATGCTGTCGAGGTCCTGCTCATATCCCCTCATTTGCAGCACCTGTCGTGGGTGGAATCGCAGCCTCCCAAAAGATATGTCTGTGTCCTAACCTCCAGAATGTGCAAACCGTGACCTTGTGTGGAAAAAAGAGTCTCTGCAGATGTAAGGAAGTTAAGGATCTTAAAATGAGATCATCTTAGATGTAGGGTGGGCCCGAAAGCCAAGGACAAGTATCCTTAGAAGAGAAGAGGAAAACACACAGAGACATGAAGGAAATGGTGATGTGAGGACAGAAGAAGAAACTGAGGTGATGTAGCCACAAGCCAAGGAAAGCCCAGAGCCACCAGCAGCTGGAAGAGGCGAGGAAGGATCCTCCCCGAGGCCTTCAGCAGGAGTGTGGCCCCATTGACACCTTGATTTCAGACTTCTGGGCTCTGGAACTGTTACTGTGAAAGAATCCATTTCTGTTGTGTTCAGGCCCTTGGTTTGTGGTCGTTTGTTACGGCGGCTCCAGGAGACCCATAACACCGCCTTAGTGTGTACTGTGCTGTAGGACTTCAATGCCAGCATTTGCATTTTGTTACCCAAACCCGAGACCTTCTCCGCCCACTCATTGAGCAAGGGGGGGGGGGGAAACGAATGTCCCTGATTCAACAGCTCTCATGTAAGGATGGATGGGAGTCGGCGCATGAAGTCACCTCGGCGAGGGTGACTCTGAGGCACATGACCTCTCCTGACTCCTAGAACTCAGCTTCAGCTCTGAACAGTGGTTTCTAATGTGATGAACTCTGTACTGACTTCCCTCCCTTCCCCAGATTCAATTGTCCACTCCCATACCAGTTTTTGCTAGTATCATCTCCCACATAATCTACTCCTACGTAAAGGCTTGTCTCAACTCAAGATCTGCTTCATTGTGGGGGGGGGGGAAGCTGAGACCCAAAATAAAACATGTATAGAAAAGAAATAATACATTGTCCTGGTAGCTTAGAGAAGGTTCAATCTTAGTGATGTGGTGTCTTGGACAGTCTCCTGGACTGTTCTATGAAAGTTGTCTGATTGTAACCTTATTTGTACCAATGAAAACCTGTTGTCATTAAAAATGATCTCTCAAGATATATATCTATCCACAACCTCCTTTTGAGAAGGATTTTAGGTAGCATTGTGATAGTTAGGGGCCCTTGGGAGGCTCAGTCCGTTAAGCGGCTGACTCTTGATTTCGGCTCAGGTCATGTTCCCAGGGTTGTGAGACAGAGTCCCGCACTGGGCTCCCCGCTGAGCATGCAGCCTGCTTAAGATTCTCTCTCTCCCTCTCTCCCTGCCCCTCCCCCACTTGCACTCACTCTTTCTCAAAATAAAATCTTTGAATTGTGATATTTAACATATCATGTTGAATTCTTTTATCCCCTCCACTACAAAAAAATAGTATGGCTCCCTGGCACATAATTAGTGCTCAATAAATATTTGTTAAATAAATGATTTCCGTAAGATGTACATATTTGGGTATAGTATCTCAGAAAGCCTACCATATGTATTATCAAAAATATTTTAGAGAATATTATGGAAATGAGTAAAACATTTGTCTTTCCTTTTAAGTGAAAATGTCTGATTGACACTGTTTTCTAGACCACTGTTCAATGTAAAATTCACCTTAATCTAGTTAATAGCCATAAGTAGTTTATCATATTTCAACTTTCAACTGTTCATCATTCTCTGTTTTATGTGGATAAAGGATTAACAAACCCCTGCCCTCAAGGTGATATTATTAGTGAATTCCAAGTTGCCATTTTTACTTTACACCACATGCTCTGTTAACCATCAGCTGCTCTTTTTCAGAGTTTCAAAATTCCTTAGCTTCAATTATTCAAGTCTAAATTAGTTACGCCTTCCATACACTGAAAATTGAAAAAAGTTATGATTTAATAGTAAGTAAAATACATAATTAATTTTCTAGACATCATATTGCAGCTTTCACATTATTTGTTTTTATTCAGTATGTTCTCACCTTTTCAGTTCTGAAAACCTCTTCCGGTGCTTCCATTTATGCATTTACATAGTTATATTTATTTCTTCAAAGTTTATTTATTTATTTTGAGAGAAAGAGAGCATGGGACAGAGGCAGAGAGAGAGAGAGGGAGAGAGACAATCTGCTTGGGATTCTTATGAACCATGAGAACCTTAGTCGAAGTCGGACACTTAACCGACTGAACTACCCAGGGGCCCCTTTCTTTGCTTTCATTTATTTTATTTTATTAAAAAATTTTTTTGAATGTTTACTTATTTTTGAGAGAGAGAGAGAGAGAGAGAGAGAGAGAGAGAGAGACAGAGCAGGAGAGGGGCAGAGAGAGAGGGAGACACAGAATCCCAAGCGGGCTCCAGGCACAGAGCCCGATGAGGGGTTTGAACCCACAAACTGTGAGATCATGACCTGAGCTGAAGTTAAAGGTTTAACCGACTGAGCCACCTAGGTGCCCCTCTTTGCTTCCGTTTAAACAAGTGAATCGGGGCACCTGGGTGTCACAGTCAGTTGAGCGACCCACTCTTGATTTCAGCCTCTGAGTTGATCTTGCGGGTTCGTGGGTTGGAGCCTCACATAGGGCTCCGCTCTGACAGTGTGGAGCCTGCTTGGGATTCTCTCTCTTTCTCTCTCTCTCTCTCTCTCTCTCTCTGCCCCTTCCCTGCCCCCCCAAAATAAATAAGTAAACTTTAAAACCTTTTTCTAAATAAAAAATAAGTAAACAAGAGAACCAAAAATTCCCAAGTGAAGGAAAAGGTGATTATTTTCTCATAAAACTTTTCACTGAATGCAACGTCTGTCTCCATACTTAAAAATGCTTGCTTGTTTAATGTTTGTCTAAAATGGTTAAGTGAATCTTCCCCAAATATTGGTAAAATGTTTGTGAAACCACTGGCTTCATTGCTCTTTTTTCTCTTCTCAAAATACTGAGTAGACAGACTGAAGTTCAAGAAAACAAGTATATAAACAAAAGGTCATAAGCTCTACAGGATTTTAAAAATAGAACCTTCTTAGGGTAGTTAGATGCTGCTGTAGCCAAAGTGTTTTAATTTCAAAATGATCTGGAAATAACTGTACATTCTCAGTTTAAAAAATTATTATATTTAACCTTTTAAAAAGGTACTGCCCACACCAGTGGCATTTTTTATTCCCTAAGAAAATACAATGATGAGGTTCAAGTTTGTTGAAAAAAAAAAAGGACATACAACACTGAAATGACTATTTCCCTCATTCAGAAAGCAGAGGCCTCTCTGGAAATTCTTATTATTCATTTCTTAACAAAACACTTTTTGGCTTCATGCATTCAATCAAGAAATCTTTATTGGAGGTTTTTGTAGATCTTTAGAATGAAGTAGATAATCTTTCCTGCTTCTATTTATTAATTTATTATCAAAATGCCATTTGCTGGAAAAATATGAGCACATTTTATACTAATATAAGCAGACAGCGTATTAACTTTAATCTTTAATAAAAATGTACAGAGTGGGACAGAAATGTGATAATGTTTCAATAACCCATTCTTATTGTCTGCGTTCATAGTGAACCAAATGCTTATCCCCATTTTCCCAAAGCAGGAAACAAAAGTAGTTTTTATCAAAAGAGGCCATTTGCTGACATGTGGATTTGCATGAGATTTTAAACATGGTTTTGGAAAGTGCAAAGTCTGGGGACAAATATATAAGAAAGAAATTAAGCTGAGCTATTTGTATCTAAGTACAAAAATCCAGGCATTAAGAAATTGATTGATCCGAGGATGAAACCAAAGAGGAGGAATAAAAAAGTCTCATCATCTAGATTTTATCATAAATGCTGGTGCAAATAAGTTTTCAGTTGGGTGTTATGAATTGAATTCAAAGCAGCACAAAATATTTTATTAACAACATTTAAGTATCTTATTACCGTACACAGCATTCTGTCCAGACATCACACAAATGAAAAGGGAAGCCTCAGAGTTTCTGCAGAAGCAAGAATTTCACATGATTTCCGTTGTTTATTTCTGAGCTAATGTGCTATCAGTGCACTTCTCCCAATGACTAGGCTGTGATTTTTACTGGGTTTTGGATGGCTTTTTTTTTTTTTTTACAATTATGATGCCATTTCAGGTGTAGGGATAGACCATTTCTTCCCAATTATCCTTTGTGAAGGTGAGGACTTACTGTCAGTGATAATCTAATAACTATCTAATCTGATAATGGAGGCCTAATTACCTGGCCATCTAACGTGGCAGTCGAGATATCAGGAATATTTCCTATTCTTCGTCCTGGGTCAACTCACCACGAACTGTGTGCTAATGTGGCCTTTCCCCTGGCCAAAATGTAAAGTCAGGGCTTCTGGGCACCGTTCCATGGTCACCCAGCACAAGAGGGATCTGAGACAAATGTCTGCTGACAGTGTATCCTTTCACGTGGTAGTTTGGTTTCAAAGATTTTGCAAAGAAATTTACAAGAGAGAGAAACCCCAAGCTTCTGGTGCACAAGGAGACTGGACCACCATCCTGTGTGAGGTGGATGCACAGGGGACCCAGCTGACAGGTCAAGTTTTCCCCAGGACTGGGTGGTCGCTGAGGGACTGTGTGAACCAAGCTTCCTATCAGCACTCAACACAAAATACTGCGATTTGCATTAAGTAGGATATCAAGAGCCTCTGAGCTGGGGTTCACTGTCACCCAGGTCTGAATGGGATGCTTTCAGGGATTCTGTCACTGTTTGTCACTCCTCAGGATATTCGTGAAGAAGGGATACACTGAACAGGAGAGTTAGACACTCTTGTGCACAGAGTAGGCTTCAGCAGATTACAGCAAAAGCCATCTGTCCTTGTCAACAGCCTGTAGAAAGAACAGCAAAATGGAGACTGCGCCGTCCGATTGTCACCATTGCATCGCAGCGGTCTGCCATTTCTGAGTCTCACAAACATTACAGGACAGCTACAGACACAGTCCATCTACTTAGCACGGCTGCCTGCTCGGCAAGTGTTGGTTAAAATAGAAAAAAAAAAGCACAATAAAGGTGTTCTCAGGGCCTGTGCAGTCAAGCAAATCCATTTATAAAGAGTGACTGGTTTTAGAAGTTAGGGGAGACACTGCCATTCAAGATATTTCCAGACAAGAAGTAAATGATGGCTTAACAATTCAAATATACATGACTCTTTTCCCGCCCCCCTCCAGATTTCAACTTTGGTGAGAGATACCCTGTCTACAGCACTAATGATTTATGGCAACTCTATAATCCCACCAAGCCTGGCCACCGTCTTATGTATTCCTTGGGGAGTTGTGCCCCCAAAGTAGGGTTATAAAGAGCAGAAATTGTTTCAATTTGCCAGACTATGCCATTGCAGCTCGCCATGACAAGGCTCCAAATTACACTTATCCCTCGGATCAACTGAGATGAACTCCTTTTACCTTATTGAAGCCTACTTATGGTCTCCAAGTATAATTTTCAAAAAGTTAAAACCACAACTCGTACATGTAAAGTATGAACACATGTCGAAGATTTATTAACCTATTAATGAGAGAATTGGTAATGATAAAAACTGGTCAAATGCATTTTTTGAGCATTTATAGGCACTTAAAAAGGATATTAAAATAAATTGCTGTCAGATGCAGAACTGATTTCTATCTTCCAGGACAATGAAAAGCCATAACCTTTGGGATCTGCTTTTCAGCCAGATAGAAATTATTTGCATTGCTACTGGAAAAGAGCAATAAGTTAGCATGTAACTTCATAGGATGCAAGTTAGCAATTAATAGTAAATAATGAAATCCCACAAAGGTTCATTCCTATAGATAGAAAAGTTTGCTCCCATATAACATTGAAAGAACGTTATGAGCAAGCTTCAGATATTTTTTTCCTTAATGCCTCGTGTTCCTTTGATAGGATGAATCTAGATTTCATTTTCTTTTGCTCCCCTTCCCGCCCCTGCCCCAGTTTGATTTAAGGCCTTCTGGTCCTGCAAAAATATCCACGTCCCTCTGCCAATAGGAATCTCCGAGAATAATGAGGAGGAGAAGAGATCATCTTTTTGACCAACTATGGCTCTACTCTGCTGAGTGCTTTGGCTGCTACCTTGGCCTCTCTGGCCATCAGAGTATCGTTTGGTGCTGCTCAGCTGTTGGTGGGGCACCGGAAGCCTCTACAGGCACACTAGAATCTTCTGCCCTGTTGTTGAGTGCATAGGGGTCTCTTCTCGGGAGAATCTGCACTGTGCTGATACATGTTTAACAACTGGCTCTCAGATAAATGAACAAACAAACTGGAAGCCCTGAGTTGTCATGTTGGGCAATTTGTATGTTATAAACACTTCTGCCATGGCTGGTTTCAAGCTGACAATATGATGTCAACCAGCACAGCCTGTGGATACCAGCTCTCTAGGCAGGAGAGATACCACTCACCATGGAGATAAACACTGCTCAAGAATCCCACAGCAGGGTCCCTGTGGCCGTTCCCAGGGCTTTAGTAGAGCAACTTTCATCATTCTTTCATATTCCTTCCATATTCCTCTTGATGACCCAGCAGCAAAGCCTCAGTCATTGTGGGGAAGAGGCAGTTCCAGTGAGGCCCAGAGCGATCTGATGGCTGGCTTTGCTAAGCCTGGCTAGCACTGGGTTCATCTTGAGAATGGAAAGCTACAAGGAAAAAAAAATGCTTAGAGCTGTTTTACTAAAATCCTGGGAAGCATTCAGCCTCAGGAGCACCACCGTGAGATCCCTCACTAGTCGGAACTTGTTTGAAACTGCTATCAACTGTAGGTGTTTAAACGTGTACAAGCCAAATAAATATAAATGTACTCAATGTTCTGTCTTAAATCTGAGTAAACTGCTCCAACATTTATGCCCTGCTATTAAACCTAATCTCTGAGCTCTTGCCAGTTCAGAATAACCAATAGAGTTTTGTTCTGTTGTTATGGCTAAAATTGACCAGCCTAAGGATTGCCTGTCAACCTCAACTCCCTTGAAGAATTGTGCCTGTTTTACCACATCACCTGGAGCATTTTGTTTCCTTGGACCTCCTCCTGGACCTGCATGTGCTTCTTGAGCGCCATGATCAGCGCCACACACGATGTCCCAGCTGTGGACACATTGTATTTGGTCAGGAGATAGGAATAATTTCTCATTTATTTTCTATACCCCTTCAGAGGTGTTCTAGCACTTTGCTACCTTCTCTTGTTTGCAGAACCCTGCCCAATCACTTGTCTTCAGGAATTCAATCAGGTATCTGCATGTTTTAAGATATTTTTGCTTATTACACTCCTCCCATGGACAGGAACCTGAGTTACCCATGACTCCTGCTAGCCTATTCAGGGCCTCTGCAGAATAAAGATGCTCCTTCCTCTAAGTGCCAAGGCGCAAGACCTGTTGAGCAGAACGTGAGCTGAATTTCAGCATTCATTCCTAGGGTGACTGCATTCACCTGCCTGCCTGGAGCGATGCTGAACATCCCTCCTTGTCTCCTGTCTCTACGCCATGCCTTCAGCCTCTACAAGAGCCCCTTCAAAACCAGAATCTTTCTTAGATTCCCCTCCTGAAGGAGAAACACTACAAAGGCAGTTCATTTTTTAGAAGCTGAGACACGAAGCACGCTGAGCATTAGCCCTGTGAGGCGGAGATGCCCACTCCCTGCCCCCAGCCCAGACCTCTGGACCAGGCAAGACATCTTCAAACTTTTTAAATTTTTGCATACCCTCTGAAATAAAAATACTTGCAGTAAAAGCTATGGAGCCCCTAGGACATTTTTACGTTGACATGTACAATTTTGTATCTTAAGCCTAAACAGCTGCAAAGGATGTCGTTTGTGGTACATTATAAATAATTGACATTTAAAAAGCAAACTCTTACATCCCTCTTTTGAATGTGTCTTAGCCTGTTCGGGCTGCACTAACAAAACACCAGAGACCGAGTGGTTTATAGAGAACAGACGTTTAGTTCTCATGGTTTTGGAGGCTGAGAAGTCCAGGATCAAGGCACCGGCAGATTTGGCGTCTGGTAAGAGCCCACTTCCGGGTTCACAGATGACCACAATTTTGCTGTGTTCTCATGTGGCAGAAGAGAGCAGGGAACTCTCTGGGGTCTCTTTTATTAGGCCTCTATTCCCATTCATGAGAATTCTGCCCTCGTGAGCTAATCACCTTCTAAAGGCTCCACCTCCAAACACCATCACATTGGGGATTGGGTTTCAACATATGGAGGGGTGTGGGGCGGGGGGTAACATTCAGTCTCTAGCAGAATTATCCAAAAGAATATAAATAGCATAGTGATTTAGTACCAGCCATAACCCCCCCTTTTTTTTTTAAATAAGCTTTTCTTTAACAGAAATCTTACATTTTCTTTTCTCTTGTTTGAGCTCCTGGTTCCATTGTGCTACCCTTGCAGGATTTTATTCTAATGCAATACATTTTTGTGTTTGAAAAAAAATTTATTAGCCACCCTATTATACTCTCTGTAATATAATGTATATAAATTAACATTATTATTATTACTTCCTATGACCACAAGGTTGTAAGTATTTAAAAATGTCCTCAGGATTGAGTCTTTGTTACAAAAATTAGTCATTCCCAACTGATTAAAATAATATAAACATACTACATATTTTGAAAATCATTAAACAGAAAATGTAAACTTTTATTGAAAATGCATTTACTAATACAGCAAATGGGGAATCTTCAAGACAATATTTCATGTATTTATGGATGAATATTTTTTATTGCCAGAAGGAAATAGAGTTTACCCTGAGTTTATTCTTTTTTTTAAATAATATCAGCCATAAATAAGATGAAAGGAAGGAGTTTGTTACAGTAATTTTACTCAGTTGTTTGAACTCCTTCCAAGTTATATACCAAAAGATCAAATGGAAATCTATTTTCAAAAATAATCTTAAATGATATATCAGCTGACAATTCAATAACCTAATAAAGGTGGAACCACTTAACTTGCAAAAGGTTTGTGTCTTAGTCTTAAGAGTCCTTCATTTTTTAAATTTTTAAAAATATTTTTTGTTTATTGATTCTTGAGAGAGGGATAGCATCGTGTGATCAGGGGAGGGGCAGAGAGAGAGGGAGACAGAGAATCCAAACCAGGCTCTATGCTGTCAGCGCAAAGCCCGATGTGGGGCTCAAACTCACAAACTGTGATGTCATGACATGAGCCAAAGTCAGATACTCAACCAACAGAGCCACTCAGGGGCCCCAAGAACCCCTCATTATTTTTAAGTGCCAACCCCAGTTATATTGAATTGCAACTTTGGCATTTTGAAGATTTTCATACCCAAGCACAATGCACCAGAGTAATATTCAGGAAGGGAGAGGTGTCCCTTTCTTCTTCAAAGCAGGAGAGAGGCCGCTGTGGAAAAGGAGGTCGAAAGGGACAGAACTTCAATCACAAGCCTGTTCTCAGGCAGATCATACTTGAAAAAATTGAGATCTGACACTGCTCCCATTAAAATCCCACCATGTCCACATCATGGAAAGTTTCCATGCACTCCCCAGGTAGGTACCACTTTGAAGACCATTGTACCTGCTACCTACAGTTGCCAGATTTAGCAAATGAAGGTGCAGGACACCCAGTTCTATTTGATTCCATGTAAAGAACAAATAAGTAGTAAAATTATGTTCATTGCACTAACTCTGCCATGCAATATTTGGGGCATCCATATGCTAAAAAGTATTCATTGTTTATCTAAATTCAAATTTAACTAAAAGTCCCATATTTTCCTTGGTAACCCTACTTACCATTCTAGTGCAAATTACTATTACGGATCTTGGGAAAGTGATCTCTTGCTTGCTGACAATGAAACTTTTCAAAGGGCAAGTTCATGTGCTACTCATCTTTGTAGTTTTTGTTTCTCAGCATCCCGCAAACTACTAAACATCAAGAAGTTCTTGTTGAATGTTTGAACACAAGAATAGTTGCTCCATACTTTATTGAATGGTAAAGAACAAAGCTGGTGTCTTCCGTGTGAATAACCAACTGCTCCTGTTCTTGCAATTACCCGGCCTCCTGCTACTACGTCTTTCCTTTGTAAATTCTCATGCCTGGATATTTACTTCTTTAATCCTATCTCCCCAGGCACAGCAGTCATTTTACTCAATTTCCATGCCCCTACATATGGAAGAACCTTCCAATGCCTTCCCACCCCACTCTGAATCAAATCCAAATGCCTTATGATGGCTGGCAAGGCTGCATAGGATTTAGCCCCCTTCTGTCTCTCTGATCCTACTATTCTTCCCATTCTTAGTTCCACCCTGGCCACACTGATTCTTACGCTAGGGCTTTGCATTTGCTGTTCTTTCTGCCGGAAATGTTTTCCTGATGATCTTTGCATGTCTTACTCACTCATCTCATTCAGGTCTTTGCTCAAATGCTGCTTCCTCAGGGAAACCTTTGTTGACCACCCCGATTGGAATAGCTCACCTCCTCCGTGCACCTTGAAGGCAGCCCTGACTCTTCCAGTTTGGACCAGACACTGGGCTTTCTGCTAAAGATGCTGGAAAAAACAAAAAAACAAAAACCAAAAACCCTCAAGCGCCTCCTGGCCTGAACTTCCCAGCCCCAACAGCAGGGGGCTCAGAGGCAATGTTTTTCCCTCACTTCCACCTTTCAAACCTCACTGGGTGCATCGGATTAGTGAAGCCTTAATCAGTCCAAAATCCTTGGCTTGCAAAGCAGGCTGGGAAATGTACTGTTTAGCTTTCCAGTTGCTGATTTTGGCAAGATACAAAAGAAGGAGAGTGGAATGAGTGTCATATCCACCATACCCACCACAACTCGGAAGGTTGGAAAGCATATTTATACGTGAAAAAGTTGGGGAAACAGGAAGAAAATAGACAATTTTGTTTTAAAAAATTAATATGCCTATGTATATACAAATCGAAAGAATATATACCAAAGCTAAGGGGATTTCTGAGTGGTGGCTATACCATGTTGAAGGAATAGGGTCTTGAATCAGATGGAGGTGGAAAGGGATTCGAGCATGACATCAAGCTTGGGACAGAAGGGCCATCTCCTAAGAGGCTGGAGAGAAGATAAAGCCAAATGTAAAAAGACAAGTTGCAGGTACAGAAGGAAATATTAAGGTGGTTCTTAATCGTTGGCTCCATTTTGCCATGAAGTGGAGGCCAGGCCATCACTAAGAGTGAAGGGAGAAGCTGTAAGATTGGAGATGCCAAATGAATGGTGAAAGTTCCAGACTTACAGATACAGGGACTGGCAGAGGCAGCTGCTTGGGCTCCAACACAGTTGTTCTGATGGGCAGGGAGGGCACACAATTTTCTTAAATTATTAAATAATTATTATTTCTTAAATTATTTTTTAAGTCCATTTATTATTTTGAGAGAGACAGAGAGAGCACGCACACAAGCAGGGGAGGGGCAGAGAGAAGGAGAGACAGAATCCCAAGCAGTCTCCATTTCATCTATGCAGAGCCTGATACGGGGCTTGAACTCATGAACTGTGAGATCATGACCTGAGCTGAGATCAAGAATCAGATGCTTCACTGACTGAGCCCCCCAGTTGCTCCTGAGTTGCTGTGAAATTTAAATGAAATAACACAAAGTATTAGGAACAATGTTTGCAACATTGTAAGCCTTTGATACATCCTGTTTGCCATTGCTATTACTGTTATCTGTTAATGTAGGGGGGAAAGTGTGACAAAAAGTGTGATTTAATTTATTACCTATTTCCATTTGCCTACTAGCCCTGACTTCAGGCCTGCTTGTTATACTGACACAGTTGAGAATTAAGGCCCTTTAATTAATCAAATATTCTGATTAAGAGATCATGGCCATATATATTGATTAGCAATTTCCAAAGCAGTGCTGCAAAATAAAATACACAAAACATGAATTTTTCATTGTAGATAATCTACGCGTTGATGGATGAGGAGGGTCTAAGTACCTGCTACAGACCGGCTTCTCCAGGAAGCAGATTACGAGATGGAAATTAACAGAGGACGTTTACAACGGAGAGCTCCTGGGGTTAACACCCGTGGCAAGAAGGGGAAGGAGGCAGGAATGAGAAAGGGAGGGAGTCAAGCTGTAATGCGGCCTCTAGTGAAACAGCCCGTCTCATGGGGGACCTCTGAGCCTCTGATGGTCCTTCAGCATTGTCTTGAATTGACGCGAGGGCATCCAGCCTTCATGTCTGCCCATTTACCCAATATTTGAGGCAGACGACCCCTGAAGGAAAGCGTGCCCTTGGGCACGGTAGTTTGTTGTAGCAGAAGCAATCCTCAGAGAGAGCTGAAAGCAGAGGGCCACCTTCTGATAGCGCTACCAATGGCTGGGAGAATAGTCTTTCCTTCTTTCTGAAGAGGGGGAACTGGATGCCACATTAAAGAGGCCACTGCCTGAGCTTTGGAGCAGTATCATTTGAATGTCAGGCACCTGAATATGGTAGATGTATAGTTTTATTAAAAAAATTTTTTAACGTTTATTTTCGAGACAGAGAGAGAGACAGAGTGTGAGCAGGGGAGGGGCAGAGAGAAAGAGAGACACAGAATCTGAAGCAGGCTATTAGCACGAGCCCGATGCAGGGCTCAAACTCACGAACTGTGAGATCATGACCTGAGCTGAAGTTGGATGCTTAACCAGCTGAGCGACCCAGGCGCTCTGATGTACAGTGCTACTAAATGAGAACTTTGAGGGATGCCTGGGTGGCTCAGTCAGTTGAGTGCCCAACTGCTGATTTTGACTCAGGTCATGATCTCACCGTTTACGGGAGCAAGCTGGTAGCTCAGAGCCTCCTTGGGATTCTCTCTCCCTCCATCTCTCTCTGCCCCTCCCCTGCTCATGCTCTCTTTCTGTCTCTCAAAAATAAATAAACATTAAAAAACATAAAAACACAGAACTTTGATCTGTCAAGTATCAGGGGAAAGAGATTCCACGGTGCTCTGATTTTACAGGGAAACAGAAAGCAAGAAGCCTATTTATTGCCTGTGAAGCAATGTCATTCTTCTACCGCGAAGTCCTAAGAACATAAGCATCTATATATATGTGTGTGCAGCTTCCCAAAAAACCCAGAGGCCCTGTTCCCTTTCTCTCTCTTCCTGTAAACCATCTCTCCCAGTCTTGTGTTATCTGTCTCTTCTGTTCAATGTTCTTTAATCCTACACTTCCTTGTAGCAGAAGGGAATGTAAACCAGAGCCACCGGGAAATTGACCTGCTTGGGTTGTTTCCCACAGATGCTGAGGATTAGCTGAAACAGGCAGTCTTGAGGAGAAGGATTACTTGAAGGACCCGGTATGTCCCAGGGGAGGGAGGTCAGTGTTCCGCCAGAGATGATAGTCACAGCAGCTGGTATTGCATGGCGATGGTGGCCTGGGGACAGTGATGTGAACACTGGCCATTGGGCATCTGTTTGGGAATAAAAAAGGAGTGGCTGTCTTGGCAGTGAAACTAGTATTTCACCATGCCCGCTGTGTCTGCTGGGGCTCTGGATTAAATACGGGGCTGGCACTAATTTATGCCTTCCTTCACCTTCATATCACCTTGTTCTATCTGGGACTTAACTTTTTTCAAGCGATTGAAAAGCATTTCTCTTGTGCAGGCTGCCTGTTAGTAAGCGCCTGAGGAGGAAGGCAAGACACAGTTACTGCTTCTCCCACTATTTCCGTCCTGATGGTAGTGCAGGTAATTATTCTTGGAAAACATTTACAGTAAAGTGGAACAGAGAAAATCTCTGCAACCATGTCTGTAATGAATAGGAAATGGTGGCCGTTAAATAGCAGTGTCTAAATGAAGGGTTCTAAGCACTGTTCCCCCCTGCTCCCTGTTCCCACCTGCACTCCAACCCCACTAGGGATTTCTTCATTTCTTCTTCCATACGTGGGTATTGAGAATTGAGGACTGGCGGGTAAAATGCGTTCCCATTTCACAGAAGGAGAGACTACGAGTTATGGTGGAGGGCAGGATGCCAAGTCAGCTAGGCGACACATGTTTGTCGAGTGGCTACGGCAGTAGGAGGCGCCCTGAGGATGCACACGACGAGCTTGGGGGCCTGCTGTTTACGTGCTGCCCCTGTACCTCGCCTTTACTTCTTCAGTGCACCCACGTGCCACTTAGAATTGTCGGCGTGTGTATTTCGTTGTCGGAGATCTTTCTCTGGTTGCTGGAGCCTACCAGCCTGTGTATAGGGCCTCCCGGAAGTACTGGAAATTAATGCTCCTTGTGATTGACAAGAACAGGTGAATAAACAGCCCACCTCCGTCCCCCTCTCCGCAAGGGCTTGTAGGTCCCCACTGGGTGAAGCTTAGGGGAGCTTGTTTGCTAATGGACCTTTTATTGGTTGTGCCTTGTTTTACTCAGTCTCACTTCCCCACTCCTCTCTGGGCGTTTCCAGAGATCGTCTCCCAAAACAACCACTTGTACTTGGATCCTTATCTCAGGGTCTTCTGTGGGATCCTAAACCAAGGCCTAGCCTGTTGGAGAAGGTAGACATACTGACAAGCATGCAGACGTACCATTCGCTTCAGGTTATAATCCTTCTGCTTTGTTTTCTGTGTGACATGCAGAGTCCATTGTCGTGAAGAAGAGAATTAGGTAAAGAAGCGCTTATTTTACTCTTGATGATACAAGGAAGAAGTTTCACTGTTTTATTGAAAAAAAGAGGAATACGATTATGAATCCAGCCATGGGCATGATGCCTCTGTCGTCCGTGTGGAGGAGAGGCAGAATACGGGTCACATGTTCAAGACGCTGGTGGTATATTAAGTAACCTTCAGCACACGTTTGATAATCTGATATGTAATGCTCTTTATTAGCCTTTTATTAACTTTATTTATTTTTGAGAGAGAAAGAGCAAGTGAGCAAGAGAGAAAGAGAGCACGAGTGGGGGAGGAGCAGAGAGAGGCGGGGACAGAGGACCCCAGGTGGGTTCTGCCTTGACAGCAGAGAGCCCCATGCCCCGCTCAAACCCACGAGCCGTGAGATCATAACCTGGGCCAAAGTCAGACGCTTAACCGACTAAACCACGCAGGCGCCCCCTCTTTGTTAGCCTTTAAAACTAAAAGCAAAAGGCTCAAAAGTAATAGGATTGGGATTAAGAAAAAAACCTCATTTTCCAGGCAGTTACTGACCCTTACCACGTGGCTTCCTTGGGTTAATAGTGACAAGCCACCAGCCTCCAAGTTATTTATTACAGTGGAGCAGCTGTGAGTCTATGGGTAGGAACGTGTTCTGTAATACCCTTTAAGCTTTCTTTCCAATACCAGTTTTATTAGCATCAGTGATTGTCTGTGTTGAGTAGTTCAGCACGTAGTGAGCCACACTGTTTATCTTTAACCGGCGCTCAGGAAATGTTGCTTAAACAATGCACAGGAAAGCCATTTTGTTTGGGGCCCGCTGGCTCAAATTCTTGCCTGCTCTGTTAACCTGCTATTTACCTAGTGTGCAAACAGGGCACTGCAGAGCAGAGAGGAGAAGCAGGACGCGAACCCCCCTTTTCATCCCTATTCCCACCTCTCCACCCCATTTGGCACAGAGGAACTCCTTGCCTCAGAAACAAGAAAGAGGTGCTAATAGCATCCAGGGTAAACTGCGTTCAAAACCTTGTTCTCAGGGGCATGGCTTCCAGTCAAATCAGCCACCGTGGACTGGTGTTTCATTTCCTTCTCTCACAGCTGGGGGAAAGCAGAATCTCAGGGTTCTACCAGGAGAGGAGGGGAGGGGCCTGGAGGAGAAAGACTGGGTCTGAGCGTCTAACCAAATGCATGCCGGGGTCAGGCGGGTGGGCAAGGAATCAATTCTGTTTTCCCAGTGGAAGGATCTCCTCTGCAGTCACATCTCCTTTTGATCCAAATATGACACGTGCGAAGGCGCACATTCACTAAGCCGACACCCGTAGCACTTCCATGTCACTTAGTTCATGTGACCCCCCCCCACCCTCGCCTCTTCCAGAAGAACCTTTCTTCTGAGGAGCAGTAGAAAGTTATTATTGTTTCCCTGCAGGGAGAATAATAGATATCGTGATGTGACAGATTCTGTGCAAAGGGGACCCTGGCAAACAGAGTCTGCTGATTTCACAGAAAATAATTTGATTTCTGAAATCATTATTTCAAGAGCACGTCCTTTTTTTTTTAAATTTTAAATGAGGATTCCACCTGCTGTACGGGGGAGGGGGTGAGCGAAGGAAAGGTGCCAGGAAGTGAGAGCCTGGTGAGGGAAATCAGAGAGGGCTAAGTATTCTTAAGGAGCCGCAGCTAACCCTGGGCACAGAGGCTGGCATTGGAAGGGGGCCAGCCTGAGCAAAAGGGTCTGACTGTCCTCCTCACCAGCTCCAGTGGGCAGAGCTAGTGGAGGGGAAGCTGAAAGAAAAGGCAATTGAGGAGGATAAAAGTGAATAGAAAGGAGACTGTTAATTCAGAATCTTTAGGAATAATTTGTGCTTTTATGAGGCAGCTGTTACGTGAAGGGGACCAAGGGGGAAAGAATGAATAGAACCACAAGCCTTCTTCCAGAAGAGTCACCCAGTCGAGAACACAGGCCTCTCTCTGTGACTTCATTATTATGCTTCGTTTGTTTGCTGCCTAATTCTCCCTGCGTCTTGCCCCTCTATGGAAATCTCTGATGAATTAAGCTACGCTGATGTGTTATTCAGGACTGGACACTCGCTGTGTCCCTCTGTATGGATCATATATTCATATTTGAAAGGGTGTCTAAACTTGAAGAGATAGTGTATCATGGGGAAATGGTAAACTCAATGAGGCCAAAGTGAAGTGTCATTCACCATCCTCCCTTTCTTGTCACAGATCCATTTGTTGTGAGCTCAAAAAACATGATCTCGGGGTGTCTGGGTGGCTCAGTGGGGTAAGCATCTGATTCTTGATTTCGGCACAGGTCATGATCTCACGGTTCTTGAGCTTGAGCTCTGCATCGGGCTCTGTGCTGACAGTCAGTGTGGAGCCTGCCTGAGATTCTCTCTCTCCCTCTCTCTCTCTCTCCTCCTCCCTCTGCTTGTGCTCTCTGTCCCAAAAATAAATAAACATTAAAAAAAAATAACATGAACTCTCCAAATTTCTGTTGAACTGTTCATCATGTTTCTTCCATGTGTGCAATGCAAAATGTGAAATATCATTAGAGAAAAAGCACGAAGGAATCACAGGCAGGTTACAGGACTGAATGGCAGAGAGATGCGAGCTGAATCAATGACCTCACCCCAACCAGCCCCATGCTTGGCCGAAGGCACTCTCAAAAACTGCAAGTTTTACTATCGGGTGAGGTCTGACTTGAGCCTCGAGCAGAAGGCTTACTTAACCTCGAAAGTATTCAGTCACAGTTGGCCTCTTGCCAGAATTATCCAGGATACAAAGGCTTGTCCTCAAGCGTCTCTATACGTGTGGCACCTTGAGACGTAACCACCTAATTCATAATTTACACGCTGGAGTTCTAGGGGAGCTTACAAACCCCACCAGACTCCAGTCTTCCATGAACAGAATTATTTATTTATTTATATTGATTGATTTTTGAGAAAGAGAGAGAAAGACAGAGCTCGAGCCAGGGAGGGGCAGAGAGAGAGGGAGACACAGAATCTGAAGCAGGCCCCAGGCTCTGAGTTGCCAGCACAGAGCCTGATGCGGGGCTTGAACTCATGAACCCCAAGATCATGACCTGAGCAGAAGTTAGACGCTTAACTGACTAAATCACCCAGGCATCCCAAACAGATTTATTTTTAATGTGTTTTAAGGTAGACCAGCACTGTTCAATAGAACTTTCTGGGATGGTGGAAATGTTCTATGTCTGTGTTGTCCATACATAGCCAGTGTGGTACACGTTAGTTAGCACTTGAAACGTGGCTTGTTTGATTGGGGAACTGGATTTTAAATTTTATGTAAACTTAATTTGCATTTCAATAGAAACATGTGGCTAGTGGCTCCTGTGTAAGACACAGGGCAGAGGTAAGCCCTAAAATACGATAAAATGGAATAATTAGCAGTATTTATCTTTAACGTCAAAGGGAAGCCTGGTACTGTGGAGTCCCCCATTAAATGGTCGTTTTTCCAGGTGGCCATGTCCGTCTGTGACTCAGTGCTACGATGCTACTCAATGTGTCTTTGGGGAAAGATGTAAATTTGGTGTTAAGTGTAGAGTTCCCATTTTCTCTTTTTCAGCCTCCAGATCAGACTAACACGTAGGGCTGTTTTCTCTTCCAGACAATAGGCATTGCCTCCCAAAGCTGGATCCTTTCGTTCAGTATAAGCGAGAAGCTGGACTCTTTCCAAAGAATAAAAGCTTTCCTTGAAGACAGGACACTCTGCCTAGGAATGACAGCAGTAGCGGTTTGAATACATTAAAGGCCAGATCACTCTATGCCCACTCCAGGCGGATCATATATATACATATTTTTAATTCCTTGCCCTTGGTCAATCAACATAAGGGAATTGGGACTGAAATCCCATGTGAGCCTCCTTGGAATTTAAAGCCCACTTTACTAAGACAGGATTAGGCCAGATAAAGGAGAAAGCAAGAAAATGAACACAAACACAATTAGACTAGACCAGCCCTCGAGTCAAGTCATGTGTAATTTCCAATACAAGAAGATTTAATTATGCCATCATGACCAAAATCACTTATTAAGTGCCCATTTATATGTGATGCTGGACTGGGAAGATATACAGCAAAAGTCAGCCTCGGTCTCAGCCCACTAGACAGACAATAATGAAACAGAAAGATATTCAGGATGGGAATTAAATACTTTAATGAATATTTACATTCAGTGCAAATGTAGCTCCCACAGAGCAGGCTCGAAACTCAAAAGACTAAAGAACAAAGCTCTGGACTGTTCTCACTTGGAAGCAGAAGGTGGGGGAGGAGGATGGAGGAACCTGCTTGGATCTTTTGTTCTCTTTGCCACGTGCATGAACGTGCTGTTTGTCCTTTGGGAAAGGTGTGTGTGTGTGTGTGTGTGTGTGTGTGTGTGTGTGTGTGTGGTGCAGGTGGGTAGGTTCAGGATTTATCTTCCTGCTCCCAACCAGAGAAACTGAGCAACCCCCCACCTCTCCCTGCGGCATGCACTAATATAGGTCACGAAAGGTGAGTGGCTGAGAGACAGAGGAGAGAGAGAGAGAGAGAGAGAGAGAGAGAGAATGAGAACTCAAGTAAGCCAGACAGCATTGGAACTCCATTCACCACACAACACCTGGAATCCCTCTAGATGAGGGGTGAAACGGGGATTTTCTTCCCCAAAGCTATGGAGGTGAGAGAGGCAAACTAGGCTTAGGGCAAACCCAGGAAAGATGCACAGAGCTGGGAATCCAGAAACCGGGAAGCTGGGGAAAAAGAAAATAAGGAAGAAGAAGAGGAGACATTTGGGGCAATTCCTTAAAAGAGTCACAGTTGTTCCCAGCTTGTTTGTAGGCTGGCACATGCTGAGGTGGCTTGGCTAACTTTGAAAAGTTCGATGGTTTCGGTGAACTAATGACAACCAGGAGCTTGGTCGGTTATAAATGGGCATTTCCAGCGTCGGCTAGAGAGCCGTGCAACAGCCTATTAGGAACCTAAGAGCTTTGAGATCATCCGTATCCAAACTGACGTGGCATCCCTGAAAGATTAGGAAACGTGTGAGGATTCTCTAAGTCTGATGGCTCTGTTACAGAGAAGCGGCAGAAAAAGGATGTGATGAATTGACCTTTTCAAAGACAGCTCCTGGGTGGCTCAGTCAGTTAAGCATTCGAATCTTGGTTTCGGCTCAGTCATGATCTCACAGTTAGTGAGTTCAAGCCTTGCATCGAGCTCCGCACTGGGAATCCCAGTGCTTGGGATTCTCTCTCCTCCCTCTCTCTCGGCCCCTCCCCGGCGTATGTGCTCAGTTTTTCTCTCTCTCAAAAACAAATTTAAAATAAAATAAAGTAAAATGAAATGAAATGAAATAAATCAAATATCAGATCGGCCCCTCGTGTAGAAGAGCTATCATGTTAACTGTAAGAATTCGGCTGGTCTGTTTGCGGTTCGGCCTCCACAACATGGTATACAACAGGCCAATGCCTTGCTTGCTTCGCTCAGTTCTTCCTGTTTCTAAGTAGTTTATCACATCCCTCACCTCACATAATGCAGAAACTCTTAGAACACGCTGAAGTAAGGTAAATCTCAGATCATGCTCTAGCTACCTGTCATCAGATAGAGATCTGTCTGCCCTGGGCCTTCTGCTCTGCTCTGAATGGCCATGGAGCCCATTCTGCCTTATGGTAGGAGAGAGCTCGTGCTGCTTATTATAGATGTGGCTGTTATTTATTGCTAACATTTATTGACTTCTTAATGCGTACTGGGACTATACATATATTCTTTCCTTTAATTTTTACAATACCTTCATAGGGGAAGTACTATTATCCACATATTATAGGTGTGGAAACTGAGGTTGGGAGATGGATGGAGTAGTGCCCTCCCACCCACAAATCCATGTCCACCCAGCACTTACTTGAGAACGTTACTTTGTTCGGAAATAGAATCTTCGCTGGTGTAATGAGTTAAGATGCAGTCATGTAAGAGTTAGATGGGCCCCTAACCCAATGATGGGTGTCATTGTAAGAAGCAGAAAGGGAAAGCGGTGAGATGGAGAGAAGAACCGAGTGACAGAGACTGGAGTAATCCAACAACCATCACTGGAAGCCAGGAAAGAGCCACGGGACCCATTTCTTTCTCAGAGCTTCCAGAAGGAAGCAACCCTGTGGATCCTCTTGCTCTTCTAGGACTTCTGGCCTCCTGAGCTATGAAAGAAGACATTTCTGTCATTTGTAGTCACCCAGTGTGTGCTAATTTCTTACGGCAGCCCTAGGAAATGAATACAGAGGTATTAAGTCTCTTGTCCAAGATCACGCTGTCAGTAAAGATCACACGTGTACATGTAAATACAAATATAGATAGATACAAATAAAATTCAGCCTAAGACAGGGTTTCGCTCCGATTTACCTTGGATTCCCTGGTATGGTGTTCTCTACATCTAACAAAAGTTCAACAATGTCTGTTAATTAACTAGGAAAGAAAGAACAGATATCTGCTCTTGAGGGCCTCATAATGTCATTTCAAAATTAAATAAATCTCTAATACCAAGTCTGTGCATTTAGTTAAATAAAGTGAGGAAAGCTTGGAAATTAATTTTTTTTAATTTTTTAAATGTTTTTTATTTTTGAGCTACAGAGACAACACGAGCAGGGGAGGGTCATAGAGAAAGGGAGACACAGAATCTGAAGCAGGCTCCAGGCTCTGAGCTGTCAGACAGAGCCCGATGGGCTCAAACCCATGAGCCATGAGATCATGAACTGAGCCAAAGCCGGACGCTTAACTGACTGAGCCACCCAGGCGCTTCTAATATTTTTTAATATATAGTAATTAAGAGCATGGGCTTCTGAATCACTGGCCGTCAGGCTCACTCACCTCCCCACCGCTTCCTAGCTGTGTGTCATCGGACCAGTGGATTTATCTCTCTAAGCCTCCTTGTCCTTGTTTTCAAAATGATGGTAATACTAGAATACTAGCCACTGCATAGGGGTTCATTGGTCTTAAATGAGCTAATGAGTAGAAAATAGTTTGCATGGTACCTGGCTCATACAAAATTATCAGGCCTGGTGGTTCTTAAAGTTTTAGATGTACATAAACATATAGCATGTGCATTGCTAGGATTTTAATGCTACTATCACATGAATATATAGAGAGGAACATATATTTTAATTGCTACTAAAGTTGGATTCAGTCATTTTGTTTTCTTTTCTTTATGTTTATTTATTATTAAGACAGAGAGAAACAGAGCATGAGCAGGGAAGGGGCAGAGAGAGAGAGGGAGACACAGAATCCGAAGCAGGCTCCAGGCTCTGAGCTGTCAGCACAGAGCCTGACGTGGGGCTTGAACTCACGAACTGTGAGATCATGACCTGAGCCGAAGTCAGACACTTAACCGACTGAGCCACCCAGGCACCCCGGATTCAGTCGTTTTCAACAAACCTTTTGGTTTTCTGCCTCTAAGTTCCTCTATTAGTAAATCCCTGTAGGTCACACTAAATAGAGCCAATTCAGACAGGTACTGACGGAGCAGAGGAGGTAAGCAGCCCCTTCCCCTCAGAAAGCTGGTACCTTTATTCACTACCTGGACACCTGAGGATGTCCCATGCTTTGTGCTGTCATGGTCTCTGTGTATAGTAGATGCTATTTCAATGTGTCTGTGCTTTTAACTGAATTTTTATTAATACCAGCCTCTCAGAAAGCTGTTGGTTGGAAATTGCTGGCAATTACATATCTAAAAATTTCTCGGTAGGGAAGAGCTGGGTAATATCACTTAATTGGAAGATACCAGAGATCTGGCTGTGACTGTGTTTGCAGAACGTCTGGCATCCCCTCCATTTCTGGGCCTTCTAGATTAAGCAAATGGCTGAAATTGTGATCCTCCGCATGCAAACTCCCTGGTCAGCCGGTTACTCTAATGCAGGCCCAGATAAATCTCAAGAGCTCTGTTTCCCTTCCTGCAAAATAACATTCTTCTTCCTCACCTCTCATTTTTCTTGCTGAGTGGAGAAAGTGATATCTTTATGACCCTTAGAGGCAATGCATGATTTAGAATGGCTAAGTAAAGAGAGCCGTAAACAATGGTTGGATGCAGGGCGCTCACCACCTTCTAATTTATTTCCTCTCCATCTGACTTCAGACGGAAAAGGAAAAGTTGCTGTTTATTTGCAAGAACAATATTTTTATGGCTCAGCTTTATCAAGCTAGGTTTTGAGTCTGTTTAACATAAATTTCTCAGAGTTAAATGTCAATTGCATCGAAATGCTCTAAGGCCGAAGTGTAAGACAGCTAAAAGTTGGGCAGGGCAAATGTTTCAGCAAAATCATCCGCCTAGTACCCTGTGTGGAGGTTTTGGTCCCGCTGGGCCGAACATATGCCAAGGAAGGTGAGGAGGCCCTCTCCCTCTGTTCCTCAGACTCTGTCAAGTGGGGCTGTGTTGACCCTGCAGCGTCTATATTATGAAATGTTTCCTACATCTCTTCCTTTCTGCCACTATCATGCATGTCTAACCTGCCGTGCTGATCTGGACCACCCTCTACCACGCCCCAAAGTGGATCCTGAGATGTTGATGATGTGACGGCAGCTTAATTGGGACAGGACCTCAAGAAACGCCTTGAGGGAGAAAGAGGAAGTGACACACAGATTAGAGGATGCCAATAAATGGGGCACAAATGAGCAGGTTAGTTCTGTGGGCAACAGGGGCAAATTGCCACTGAGGAGCTTCTAAGAGACTGTGTGGAAGGCGCCTCAGAATCGAGAGGGAAGAAATGGGGACATTTATCCGCTAACTCCCATCTCTTGTTGGTTGATGGCTGCTCCCAGGAGGTGTTAATTCCTGCCCGCTTCCGGCCTGTCCTGCTGTTGGGGCTGAGCATTCTCTCATAGCCACAGAAAGCCCGCAGGCAGAGTCACAGATGCTGGCTGTAGAATATCCCTGGAGGTGTGCGGTGACAATAAGGAAACTGTCCACTGAAGCTGCAGGTGACTTCCCGGGTGGGTCAAGGGAATATGGACGGGGAACTGTCAGTGTATGGAACCCCTAATATTCTGCCTCTTAATCTCTGCTCAATCTTGTCTCCAACTCCAACCCCAAGCCTGCTCACCTTGCCTCTCAAACCTCATCCCAACTCACATATTTAGGCTCACGGTTTCTTTTTTAATTTTTAAGTTTGTTTATCTTGAGAGAGAGAAAGAGAGGGCAAATGAGCAGGGGAAGGGCAGAGAGAGAGAGAGAGAGAGAGAGAGAGAGAATCCTAAGCAGGCTCTGCACTGTCTGTGCAGAGCCCAACGCAGGACTCAAACCCACGAACCTGTGAGATGATGACCTGAGCTGAAATCAAGAACTGGATGGCTTAACCCACTGAGACACGCAGGCGCCCCTAAGTGCACATGTTTAAATTCCCTTCCTGGTCTTCAGAGGCATTTTTTTGGTAATCCCTGGAATAATTAAAGGCTGATAGTGGGTAAGGTTTGGGGGAGGCAAGAATTGCTGTGATTGTGGGTAAGAAGCTGACACTAGGAGTGGAGATTGCGGCCAAATCATGAGGCTTCAGAGACCTTGGTGCTTCCATAACCCTATCGTAGTCAACTGGGTATCAGGGGCAGGCTGATTAAACATTTTGGCCAGAGACAGAGAGACTGCAGTGAGCTCTCCATGAGGAACCTTTCAGCTGAGAAGTTTCTCGCTCACAGGACTCATCGGCTGTCTAGCCAATAACACCAACAGCATTTAGACATGCAACGGAACATTTTATTTTCTGCCTTTTTGTATTTGTTTTCATTGTTGAAATATCAAGCTTTGAAAATATCATCGATGTCGGAGACATATGCCTTGACCTTCACCACTGGTTCCTGGCAACCTACAGGGAAAGTACAGTGAGCAAGGGCTCTGTCGAAAGCAGGATTTTAATTTATCCTTTCTGAAACTGGATGCTATGAAAGGTAGGAGGAGGTGTGATTACTGCTTAGTGAGTTTTACCACATACGTCTTCTTGGCAGTCAAGCAAAGAAAGTCACCACCGAGGACATCTAAGATAATAAAGCCATGACAAACAATAATGTAATGAAATACCCTTTTCGCCACTAGTTCTCCAGCACTAGTTTCTTCTTCACTGTGGTTGAGCAGGAGAGTGGCTTTTTAGGAAGTTGCTTTGTTCACTCTTTAAATAAATGTTGGGGCGCCTGGGTGGCTCAGTCCATTGAGCCTCCGACTCTTGATTTCAGCTCAGGATATGGTCTCATGGTTTGTGGGTCTGAGCCCTGCATCGAGCTCTGCACTGTGAGTGCACAGCCTGCTTGGGATTCTCTCTCTCTCCTTCTCTCTGCCCTTCCCTTGCTCATGTGTGCATTCTCTCTCTCTCTCTCTCTCTCTCTCAAAATAAATAAATAAATCAAGAAAATGTTTATTGAGCACCTACTGTGCACAAAAGATTATCCTAGGCCTTGGGTGAATGACAGCAGCACAAGGCCAAGCATAAAAAGGGACAAATGGCATTATAAGAAAAAGGGTGAGAACAGACTCATGTTTCTCCCTTCGTCTTGTGCTGATTCTGTTTCTTCATTGATCTCAAAGCATATACGGGTAACTTGACAGCTGGTGATGTTCCTCCAAATCCCCTTGTTATTTCTGTGGCAAAGAAGTTCTTAGAACTTGTACTGAGCGGAGAGCCAGGACAACCTCCTCCCTGGTAACATTCCCCGAAGGCCTGGGGGTTGGGGGTAGCTGAATTAGAAAAGACCACTTTTGTCCAGGAAGCATTTGAATTGATTTTGATGTGCCCACACCTACTTCAGTAATACACCACTCTTTAGAGCGCAGGCTTTCGGTAAAGTCAACTGCAGTGAGTACCCGGATGTGCCCATCCCCCTTCAGGAACAAGCACTTAAGTCCCCCACCTGCTAGAGGGCTGTCTGCAGGCGGCCTTCAGCTGTTAGGCCCTTGGAGACCGCCTCGGCCTAAGAGAACTGTGCGGCCCAAGATCTCGCCTGGGTGAGTCTGCATCTGACTGACCAGCGCACGGATGTGAGGGCTCAACCCCCTTGTCCTAACTTGACATAACGCTGAGGGCCATCTTGGCACCACAGATCCCGGTGGGTTGACTGAGCCTTTGGTGGCTTTGCAGCCCAGCCCAGCTCCTGCCTGCTCTGGCTTCTCTCTCTTCCCTTTCACGGGGACGAACCCCCGAGACGCTCCTTGTAAATGTCTCAGCATGATCATCTCCATCTCAAATTCTGCTTGCCGGAAACCCAAACTGTGACATGAACCCTCCAGAAGGGAGGCTGAACTCAGAAGCAGCTAGGAGTGGGCCATGAGAAACGACCATAGTTATGAGCCTCTTACATAAAAGGCCAGGGGACCACATAAGGCAAAAATAGGCCTAGAGATTGGTGAGCAAAAGTATTCTTTGTTCCCATGTGCATCTGGGGAACACCTGTGTGACACACAGGAGAGGGTATGAGGTTGTGTGTGTGCTGTTAATGTTTTCCTCTCCGCACTGGAACGACAGTCAGCTGATAGAGATGGAGGTGGGGATGAGCACAACTCTAGCACTTGGCTGGAGTATTGTCTGTAGCTGTTCGCAAACAGAGAGGCTCCAAAAACCCGATGGGTCTGTGGATGCTGCATGTGCCTTTCTGGCTGGTGTATTTGTCAGTTTTGAGCGTTGCAGATGCATTCTGATGCCTTTGGCAAATGGCACTGGGAAATGCCTATCAAACCTCTGGCTTATTTGAGAAGACGAAGGGTTCCCAAATGGAACGGAGGAAAGAACAGAAGGGAAAGAATTCCTTCTGAAAATATTAAAGGGCAAGGGGACGTCGGAGAAGTCTAACTCAATAATGTGGGCAGGCATCTATTATGTTAGCAACGGCTTCAAAGCCGGTATCAGAGAGTAGGTGATGGAGCCTGGGCAGAAAGGTGGAGCACATGTGACAGGGAATGAGAACATGGTGTTGAAAACATAGAGGCCACCTCTGATTTATTCATCTCTCCATCACCTATACTTAGCTCTGTGTCTGATACGTAGTTGGCGCTAATTACATGTTTACAACAGGAATGAACACACACACTGAGGTGATACATGAGTGTGAGCACGGCAGGGCGGCAGGGTAGGAGATGAACATACATACAGTCGGGGTTGATTTAAGAAGGCTTCATGGAGGGCGCCTGGGTGGCTCAGTCGGTTGAGTACTGACGTCGGCTCAGGTCATGATCTTGCGGTCCATGAGTTCAAGCCCCACGTCGGGCTCTGTGTCGACAGCTCAGAGCCTGGAGCCTGCTACGGATTCTGTGTCTCCCTCTCTCTGCTCCTCCCCCAGTCACACTCTGTCTCTCTGTCTCTCAAAAATAAACAAACATTTAAAAAAAGTTAAAAAAAAAAAAAGAAGGCTTCATGGGTTTGGAGATGGGCATAGGTGGGAGTGAAATATTTGGCACAGTACAGAGCAGTATCCTACGTGGAGGAAACTGGAGAGGGAAATGTAGAGACACTGGACCTTGAGGGTAGAAAAGGGAGCAAGTTCCGAGCTGGCGACCAAGGAAAGAGAAGGGTCTAAAGGTTGGGCGGGATCAGTTGGGGCACCAGGATGCTCAGTTGGCTGAGTGTTCAACTCTCAATTTCAGCTCAGGTCATGATCTCACTGTTTGTGGGTTCGAGCCTTGTGTTCGGCTCTGTCAGTGCAGAACCTGCTTGGCGTTCTCTCTCTCTCTCTCTCTGCTCCTCCCCTGCTCATGGTCTCTCTCTCTCTCTCAAAATAAATAAATAAACCTTAAAAAATATAAAAGTTAAGTGGACCAGTTAATGGAGGTCTTTGAGTGCCCCATCTGGCTTTGATCTAATGATCAGTAAAGACCCATCCTGGGCTCTTAAAGAGAGGACACAAAGTGCTGTTTACAAATGTATGTATCTTTATTTTGCTTTGCAGGACTGGCGTTTCCTAGTTATCATTCTTGTCACCATCACTATCACCACCTTCGGCTAGTATTCAATATTCAAATGATAAAATACAAGAGTCAAATTCCCCATTACATTTGGTGAATTGAACACATGCACGTACTTCTTTCTCCCAACACCAAAATTATAGAACTGGAATAAAAACACATAACCTCACTACAATAAAGAGAATGACAGAGAGGGCTGGGAGCGGGCGAGATAGTTAAAAAATTTCTGGAAGGTAGAAAATAGAGGCAAGAATTCACACCAATGAAGCAGGTGAAAGATGCCGTATAGCCCAGAGCATGCATGGAGGGGGTACAATTAAGGTGGGGGACAGAGTTTGCTCTGCAGAATTACAGATGTAATGAAGGGGGGTAAGGGGGAGACTTTGAGGATTCATTGGCAGTCTGAATATGAAACCGAAAACTCACCCTCCCATCTTGATTCTAGCACGTGTATCATGTCTACCACCCCAAGCAAAATAAATAAGAGATGTTTTCTCAAAATAAATCAAATGTCCTCAGGTAAAAATTTCTACATCCTGGCATTTAATAGCTACACACTGTAATAGAGGTGACAGATCACCAGTACCCAAATATGCAGGACTCCCGTCCTTTATCCCCTCCCCCCACCTCCAGCGGATTTTAAGGAAAACCTCCACTATGAACAAGAGACTTAGATAAATGAATAGGAAAAAGGGCAATCGCAGAGGCAAGAGAAAACTGGGGGAGGAAAGAAGAGAGTTTGAAATCCAGGAGGAGTAAAGTAAACATTGTATTAATGAAACAAGGGCAGGACACTATGAGAAGGGGAAAACCTGAGGGCAAGGAGGGATACTTAGAAATTTAAAATATTGCTGCTAAAATAAAATATGTGGAAAGGAATTAGAAAATGAGGCAAATAAAATCTTTCAAAAAGTAGAATTAAAAGAAAAGACAAATATATACAACACACACACACACACACACACACACACACACACACACACACAGGCGGGCACTCTTAGATAGGAGCTGCACGTCCACAGGTAGAATATTTTCTTCCTCAGGAAAACTCCAGTTCTGCTCTCAAGGCCTTTCAACTGATTAGGCCAGGCCCACCCACGTTGTGGAGGATGCATTCCTTAACTTGAAGTCAGCTGATGGTAAATGTTAACCATGTCAATAAAATACCTTCACAGCAACACCCAGGTCAGCATTCGATCGAATAACTGAGCACTGTAGCTTTGCCAAGTTGACTCAAAAAAATTAATCACCAATGAAAACCACCACCACCGCAACAAAAGAAGATCCATTTAGGAAGTCCAACATCTGACTAATTAGGAGTTTCAGAAAGAGAAGATAGAGAAAACGAGAGGGGGAAGTTATCAAACCCATAAGATGGAAAGTAAAACCGAGTCCCAAACTACAAATCGGGAGCATGAGTATCCACATTCAATATGCTTGTTGTGTGTCTGATCAAAGAGAATGCTGATCTAAAGAAAGCACCAAAGATAAAGTTAGATTCTTAAACGTCTTCAGAGAGTAAAAAAATCACTCCCTACAAGAAATGAGAATCATATTGGTATCAAACTTTTCGTTGTCAATACTAGACACCGAAGGATACGGGAGCTTTGTCTTTCAAGGAATGAGAGATCGTAATTTTAAGCCTGTAGCTTTCCACCCAGTCAGACGCAATCTCCACTCAAATATGACGGTAAAGTACACTTTCAGAAATGTCTGAAAACATGGTCTTGCCCACATCTTATCTTAGGATATTACTTGAGGATGTGTTGTGGCAAAGCATGGGCGTAACCAAGGAAAGACAAGGGATCCGGGAAATGGTGACACCCTTAAAACCTATACACACACACACACACACACACACACGTGTACATACAACACTACACAACACAGCAAGACACCATGATAGGTTGGAGAGTTTAATTACCTATCTCAAAGGGGATGGGGAGAGACTGTTGTTGGTATAATTTGGTTTGGTCTTAAAAGCTTGTACGTGTTAGGACACAGACGAGCCGTGCAAATATGCTAAGTGAAAGAAGCAGGTCACCCAGGGCCACGTACTGTGTGATTTCATTTATATGAAGTGTCCTGAATAGGCAAATCCATAGAGACAGAAAGTAGATTAGTAGTTGCCAGGGGTGGAGTGGGGTGGAGTAGGGTGTGGGGGGATGGGGGTGATGGCTAAAGGGTACATGGTTTGTTCTGAGGGTGAAAAAATGTTCTGAAACTGGTGGTGGAGTTACACTTATGTGAATTCACTCAAAGTCATCAGATTGTATGCTTTGATGAGTGATTAGTGTGTATTTTAAATCCCAATAAAGCCATTGAGTAAAAAAAGAGGAGCTCCTGGGCGGCTCCATCTGTTAAGTGACCAGCTCTTGATTTTGGCTCAGGTCTTGATCTCACAGTTCGTGGCCCTGTGTCGGGCTCTGTGCTGGCAGCGGAAAGCCTGCTTGGGATTCTCTCTCTCCCTCTCTCTTTCTCTCTCAGCCCCTCTCACCGTCTATCAAAAAATAAATAAACAATTAAAAAACTCATGAAGGGGCGCCTGAGTAGCTAAGTTGGTTGACAGTCCGACTTCGGCTCAGGTCATGATCACCCAGCTCATGAGTTCGGGCCCCATATCGGGCTCTGTGCTGACAGCATGGAGCCTGGAGTCTGCTTCCGATTCTGTGTCTCCCTCTCTCTTTGCCCCTCCCCCCTCACACTCTGTCTCTCTCTTTCAATACTGAATATACACTTAAAAAATTTTTTTTTAAACTCATGAAGATTAACAGAAAGCTCCTTGAAAGAAAAACATGCTGTGATCCTGGCAGCCAGGTACAATATTTACATACACTGGCCATCTTTCATTCTTCTCTGAGCTTTTCACTTTCCTAGGCTGTTCCCAGCGGCTCTGCCCCTAGGCTGAACTCTCCCATCTCAGACCCAGCCTTTTCCCCATAGTTGGACTATGGTGCCTTGTCCCATCCCCACTACTGATCAGACGGGCTCCACAGTCCTTACTTGTTTATTTTTTAAATTTTTTTAATGTTCTATTTATTTTTTAGAGAGAGAGAGAATGAGTGTGTGAGCAGGGGAGGGTCAGAGAGAGAGGGAGTCACAGAATCTGAAGACAGGCTCCAGGCTCTGAGCTAGCTGTCAGCACAGAAGCTGACATGGGGCTCGAACCCACGAAGTGCAAGATCATGACCTGAGCCAAAGCCAGATGCTCAACTGACAGAGCCACCCACACGCCCTTATTTCTACCAGTCTCAATACCGCTTACCCACCACCTGCCTCAGTCTACCAGGCAATTTCTAGCACATCATGAAATTAGCCTCCCTCAAATCCAGGCTGATAAATCCCTTCTACAAAATAACATCCTCCATGCTCAACTTGGGAGAGGCTAAGATGCTCCCTGCCAGAGATGCTTGGAGAGAAGGGTTCCTCCCCTGGGAGAGAGATTGGATTCAGAATGAGCAGTGATTCTCAAAATTTAAGGCACACACAAATCAACAGAATCAGCCGGGGATCTCGATAAAAGGTAGATGCCAATTCAGCGACTCCGGGGTCTGAGGTCATATGAGCCCACCAAGCTTCCCGGTGGTGTTCCGGCTGCTGGTCCTGGGACCCCACGTTGAGGATCAAGGAAATAGACCATCTCTGAGTCCATTTCATCTCTGACTTCTCGTCTTCTACCTGACGAAACTGCTAGGTACCCCAGCTACTTCTCATCCGACTCTGCTGATGCGGCTCATGAACACGAGCTCTCTCTGGAGGTCTTGGAAGCATACGTTACAACTTAACAGGAAGGAAGATGACTTTTCTTTAAAGCCGGATAACCTCGCTAGCATTAAGAAGCCATGGACCAAATACAGAGCATAAGCTATGATTATAATACTATCGAATCTTCTCTATCCTGTGTAAGTTGATTAATTTGGGGGGAATGTTTTTATTTGACTTATACATAAGCATCATTTGTGAAAGAATGGCATATAAATCACTTTTAGGATCGGAGAGAATACACTGTGATCATTTTTATCTCGACCACGGATTCACAACTTTAGAAATTCAATAGGGTAAAATGTATAGATGTTCAGGTTACGCTTCACACTAATTATTATCATCGCTGTTATTATTACTTTAATTCTTAAGTCAGAGGAATTCGTGAAAATAATCGAAAAATGCAATTTGTACAGAAAAGTGCGTGTAATAAAAAGCTGTCATTACTGATATCACCCCTTCCCAACTGCATCTACTCTTAAATGATTTTGCCCTCCTTTTTTAATAGTTCCCTTCACATCACTAAAGACAATAGATATTCTACAATTTCTTGATTTCTTGATTGTGCACATTATATATTGACTCCTTGCTAACCAATAAATTCATCTCTCTCATTTGGTTCCACTATTAGTTACCTCTGTGGCTTTCAGTAATGTATTTTAATCTGTCTTTTATCAACGAGCGAAGAAGTAAAGTATCCTTAACTCTTTGCTTTCTAAGGTGACGATCTTAGTGATTCTACACTTCCTCAACTCCTTCTCCAGTGCCCACCTCCGGAGTTTTGCCACAATGTTACTTATTTACATTTAGTCATGCATTTGAAGGTTGGTAACAACAATAAATACACAATTCGAACGAACAAATCCTTGCCTTTTCTGTGGGGTGGTCCTCTACGTGGAAAATCAAGAACATTTACATTATCGTGGCTACATACACATTGTTCATTGTCAGCAAAAGAGTATACTTTCTCCAAAGTGGCTTCTTGAAGCTTCGAATTGTTTTTATATTGCACTAACAAATTAGGCCCTCAACTTACGGAGATATTCTTAGTTGAAGAGTGCTTATTTTATTAGCTAAAAGTGTCAGAAAATTCCCAGCTCTTTTTCTCTTACCTTAGCGTGTCTTGGGGGCCTGTTTTAATTTTGTTCGGGCCCTGACTCATCTTTGTCTCTGGTTCTTAGTGAAGGCTGAGCTCACGTTTCAAGACACAGGATAAGAAGGAACATCTGGGTCTTCAAAACTTGCTCTGCCGTAAAAGGCCAACAAACCTTAGATTATTATTCAGATGCCGAAAGGCCAAGATTCCCTTCCCTTACATCAGTATTTTTGTAATTGAAGTATAATTGACACATAATATCCTATTAGTTTCAGATGTGCATCATAGTGATTTGATATTTTTGTACATTATAAAGTGATCCTCATCATAAGCCTCCTTACCATCTGTCACCCGACGTCATTACAATATTATTGACTATATTCCCGATGCTGTACCTTTCTTAAACTGCATGTTATTACCCAATAATGGGTCATAAAATCAATTTACTGGGTCATACAACTAACAGTTTTAAAAAGTGAAATAGATGGGGCGTCTGAGTGGCTCAGTTGGTTAAGCGGCCGACTTCGGCTCAGGTTATGACCTCACAGTTCATGGGTTTGAATCCTGCATCGAGCTCTGTGCTGACAGCTAGCTCGGAGCCTGGAGCCTGCTTCAGATTCTGTGTTTCCCTCTCTCTCTGCCCCTCCCCTGCTCATGCTCTGTCTCTCTCAAAAATTAATGTTAAAAAATTTTTTAAAAAAATAAATAAAAAATGAAATAGAATAGAATAGGCAGACCACCACCTATAGTAAAGTTTAAGGCTTGTTTAAATAATATGTGTATGTTCTGGTTGTGTGTGAAATACGGATTTTACTTATTTTAGTGTTGGTCGCTATTGGAAAAGCTTGAGAGCTCTCTGTCTTGCATGCGGAGCTGATCTCCTTCTGGGCTGATTTCCAGTCTGGGAGTTGCCCTCCTTAACGCTTCGTGGTTAAGGAGCTGGGGCCACACCTTCAGTGTGTCTAATGGAGCTCCGGGCTCCGCTCCCTTTTCTCTGAGATGTGTTTTCCCAGGAGGGTTACTGAGACCTGTTATGGCTCAAGTTCCTCTTGGGTTTTTGGACCCCCAACTCCAATGGGATTCGTGGTGGAAACTGCAGGTCTCCATCAAGCACGGTGTCTTGGCATATTGACAACCAGAACAGACAATTTCCATTTTTTCCTTCTATTTAAAAGTTTATTTATTCATTTTTGAGAGAGAGAGAGAAAGAGAGCAAGCAGGGGAGGGGCAGGGCAAGGGAGAAAGAATCCCAAGCAGGCCTCATGCTGTCAACACAGAGCCCAACATGCAGCTCGAACCCACAAACCCTTAGATCATGACTTGGGTAGAAATCAAGAGTTGGATGCTTAACCTACTGAGCCGCCCAGGTGCCCCAGAGCAGATCATTTCTTGAGAAAATTATCTTTGGGAATAACCATGAAATAAAATGAATAATAATAGTAGGTAGAAAAGAAATGTAGACAGGGAACATTGTCTTTTATTAAACATTTGATATCTCATGCCAATAAAAAAATAATAAAATGAATTTACAGTACAAAACAAAGCCAAAGGTATCAGATTAATGCTTTTAGATGACACTGCTGTCATTTTTGGAAAACAGCCAAGAAAAAGCAACAAAAAAAAGAAAACACCCTGAAGAAATACTTCCAAAGCGTGACCAGGTTCAGAGATTTCATCCATGGAATGACGTCATTAAGTAACTCGATTTTTGTTCTTTGTCTTTACAATGATTTGGTTCTCACTGTTTATTTTGGATTTTTTAAAAAGCTTATTTATTTATTTGAGAGAGAGAGAGAGCAAGTGTGTGCTACATTTGTGCCTGCAAGCAGGGAAGGAGCAGAGAGAGGGAAAGACCGAATCCCAACAGGTTCTGTGCAGACACTCTGCACACAGAGCCTGATGTGGGGTTCAAACCCACGAAACTGTTAGATCATGATCTGAGCTGAAAACAAGAGTTGGTCACTTAACCGATGGAGCCACCCTGGAAACCCTATGAATCTGTTGTTTAATTGTGAGGGTGTGCAATTCCACGGGTGTTGGAGACAGGAACTACTCTCAGTGTGAGTCCAGGCAATTCAGAACTGCATTTTCTCCAGAAATGAACCCATGGAGCTTGGTCTGCATGTGTCAGGGCTAATTCCGGAACTGAGAATTCTCTCAATTCACTTCCTTGTGGGATATTGTATTGATCGAAGAATAACCACTAAAAAGTGCCACAGTGAAGCTTACATGTATATTATAGTTTTAAAACTTAAAAGTAACAGCACTAAAAGATTTTTTGGAGGAGGAGTGTTTTATTACTGACGTGTGTAAAAGTGCCACTGCATGGTGTAAACAAAGCAGACCCCAGTAGCTGGTCTTATTGTTGTTTTAAATTATCCATACACAGTGCGCCCCTTATTGCCTGCACCTGGAACAGCCCATTCCTGCTTCCCGACCTGTGGTGCATTCAACTCAGGAAGAAAAGTTATGCCCACTCTTTCACAAGGTTCTTTTTATTTTGCTAATTTGTTTAGGGCCCTTCAGTAACGTTAGGGAAATCAATGTGTAAGACACAACCCAGGGATTCTTGCTCACGACTAGCTCCTCATTTTTCTTTGCTGGGCTCTAAGCCAGGGAACAGGTTTATGGACTTTTCCTGACTCTGAGGGAGCACTCCCTGTGCGTGTGTGTGTGTGTGTTGAACAAGTTGCTATGGAAAGAGGGTAAGTGTTGGGTGGAATGAAGAAAACACAAGACAACAGATGTGGCTACACACCGTATCCAGGGTATACATATATGCTAAGTGGAAGGAAAACCTTGGACATTCTCTCATACTCTTAAGATGAATTAAAGTACAATCAAAATCTTGTGGGTTATTTTATTTTGTTTTTGTTTTTTGTTTTTTTTGGCTAATACACAGTAGACCCTTTTATCTGCATGGAGATATGTTCCAAGACCCCTGGTGGATGCCCAAAACTGTAGATAGAACCAAACTCTGTATATATTGTGTTTTTTTTTCTATACATACACACATCTTTGAGAAAGTAATTGGTAAATTAGGCATAGGAAGGAATTAACAACAATAATAAAAATAGAACAATTATAAAAGAGTATACAGTAAAACATTGGACTGCGAGGTGCTTGTTCTATGAGTGTTCTGCTAGATGAGCAAACACTTCTAATAATTTTTTAAATATTTATTTTTGAAAGAGAGAGACAGACAGACAGACAGACAGACAGAATGCAAGCAGGGGAGGAGCAGAGAGAGAGCGAGACACAGAACCCAAAGCAGGCTCCAGGCTCCAAGCTGTCAGCACAGAGACTGATGCGGGGCTCAAACCCACAAACTATGAGATCATGACCTGAGCCGAAGTTGGATGCCTAACCTATTGAGCCACCCAGGTGCCCCAAACATTTCTAATAAATTTTAACTTGATGAACAAGCGATGTCTTGCAATATGAGTAGAACTTGATGCCGAACGTCACATGATCACAACCGAGCCAATGGTTCTCGAAGTTTGCTTTGCTACACCAAGTGCTTTGGATTACAAACATATTTCTGGAATGAACTGTGCTTGCGGACCAAGGTTTCGCTGTACTGTAATAAACTTCTTGTGAACGTGGTCTCTTTCATGCATGCTCTCAAAATATTGTACTGAAGAACACACCCTTCTTGTGATGATGTGAGATGATAAAATGTGAGATGCCTACTTGATGACATGAAGCAAGGTGCATGTCACAGCATTGTGACATAACATTAGGCTACTACGGACTTTTTGATGATTCCACAGAACGAGGATCATCCGATTCTCAACCTCAGTTGACCCCGGAGGGCTGACATTGCGGGCAAGGGAGACCTACCATACATGGGAGTCCACATAGCCATCTTCAGGGACTGTCTCTCTGCTTCCCAAGTGCATCCCCAGCTGTTTTTCTCTCAGTTACATACAACAACTCAAAACGAACTTTACTTCGGATTCTCTCATCCGAGCCACACTTCATCTGGTTTGCCCTTGCCTTCTTTTTCTTCCCCTTTCAAGTACGAGAACATCTGAGACCGACTCAATCTGCCTTCAGCATTATAAATGTGCCTTCCCAGGTTACTTGCTTACCTCTCTCAACAACAAAGGTTTCTTAGCTTTGTATGCTTGCCAGCTTACCGCGGCTTACCACGCTAATACCGCCCCCCACCCAGCCTAGCCTGGCATTCAGAGCCCAACGGATGGGTTTCTTCCAGCGGGAACACAATGCTGAAAATGGAAAAACAGCTTGGTGCCAGTAAAATCTTCTGAAACAGGAACTCTCTGACTTCAAGCAGCTTTCCCGTCTTCTTTGAGCTCAGCATTCTCCAGATAAGAATGGGCCTAGGCTTCTTGATTTTTCCTCTTGCTGTGTATGCACCTGTGGCCTGAAATGGGCCCCTGGGCCTCCTTGTGTCCTTAAGGCCAGCTAAGCTTGTGTTTCTCCTTCAGCTTCATCTAGTGGAGAAATCCTAAACCCCTCACTTTCTTACCGCCGGTGTGATTGGCATAGCTTGCTGCTCAGCAATGGAGATACCCACGTGGGGGACCTCAGCAGCCAAAGGGACTATAAGCCTCTTGAGGGCAGGCAGAGTCTGTACATTTTGAACAGTTTCATGTCCACTATCGTGTGCAACACATATCCTTGGGCATAATGTATACAGAATAGATTTGCCTAGTGAATAGAAAGTTTAAAGATAGAAGGCATGAGAGAGTCATAAAGTGTACTCCCCTGTGTTCATTTGAGTGTGTGTATGTGTGCCAAATTATTTAAAATTCGTCGGGGGTGGGCACCTGGGTGGCTTAGTCAGTTAAGTGGCCAACTTCCAGCCGATCTCGCAGTTTGTGAATTTGAGCCCTGCATCGGTCTCTGTGCTGACAGTTCAGAACCTGGAGCCTGTTTTGGATTCTGTGCGTGTGTGTGTGTGTCTCTCTCTTTCTGCCCCTCCCCTGCTTACTTATTGTCTCTCTCTCTCTCTTTCTCTCAAAAATAAACATTAAAATTTTTTTTTTAATCTGTGTGTTTGTCACTATAAAGCAAAGGCTTTCAAAACAACAAGAAAAAGGTAAACACAACAACAGGTAATCTGGGAATGATGTGAACACTTTTTTTCATATGTTTACTGGTTATTTATGTTTCTTCTGTAAAATGTCTGCTGACTATCAATAGCAATCAAGGAAGTACAAGTTTAAGCAATGACAAGAAACCACTTTTTGACCTACCTACGTGGCAAAGGTTTTTTTTTAAAGGTGTAATACCACCTACTGTTGGGAAAGGTTCCACATGTGGAGTCTAATATGCAACTAAGACACTGTCAGGGCAGAGAATCTTTATGAATGGCAGTTTTCACCGAGAGACTTAAAGTGTACATATTCTACAACTTCTTTGGAAAGACTGTTTGACAGTATCTACAGAAGCTGAACATATCCAAAAGAAACGTGTACATATGTTCACCAAGAGACGTGTACTAGAATGCTCACAGCAGCACTATTCGTAACAACACTAAATCGAAAAGTACTCAAATGTCCACCAACAGTCGAGACGGTAATGAGTGGTGACATGGTCACACAGTAGAATACCATCCAGCAATAAGACTGAAGAAATGATACTAGACCCAATGACGTGGTTGCAGTGCACCAATGACGTCCCATTTAGTGACAGGGGCCAGATAAAAAAGAATACAGACCATATGAATGATTTTATTTATATGAAGTTAAAAAAAAGCCACATTCATTTATTGTGTCAAAAGTACTTATAGTGGTCACCCCTGAGGTGTGTAGAATCTGGCACTGTGGCTTCTGGGATGCTGGTGACACTTTATCCATCTGATTATTGGTTTTATCAGGGTGTTCACCTAATACAAATTCATGGAGCAACAGACATGATTTGTGTGCTTTCCTAGTTGGAGGTGATACTTTAATAAAACTAAAACCTGCACACCCTTTTATCTAGTGATTTCACAACTAGTGTTTTATCCTGCTAAAATAATTATAGATGTTCACTAGGGATTTATATGCAAGGCTTTTCCTTCAACGTGAGAAGTTGAAAATTACAGAAATGTCAGATGATAGTGAAATGGTCAAATGTGTTATGGAAGAATACATACAGCCCTGAAAAGTCATGTTTAGGATGAATACTTGATGACATGGGGAAATATGGTTTCATGAAAAGTGATAAAAAGTAGGATGCTAAACGATGTACAGAGAATGATCACAATTTCTTTAAGAAATGCATCCACATTTGGGGTGCCTGGGTGGCCTAACGTTGGTTAAGCATCAGCTCTTAATTTTGGCTCAGTTCATGATCACGTGGTTCGTGGGATTGAGCCTCTGCATTAGCACAAAGCCTGCTTGGGATTCTCTCTCTCTCTTTCTCTCTCTCTCTCTCTCTCTCTCTCTCTCTCTCTCTCGATCTCTCTCTCTCTTCCCCTACCTCTGCTCCTCCCCCACTTGCACATACATGTAGTCACGGGCACTTTCTCTCTCTCTCTCAAAATAAGTAAGTAAACATTTTTTTAAAATGTAGAGGCACCTGGGTGGCTCAGTTGATTGAACATCCAACTTCAGCTCAGGTCATGATCTTCCAGTTTGTGGGTTCGAGCCCTGCATCGGGCTCTGTGCTGACAGCTAGGAACCTGAAGCCTGCTTCAGATTCTGTGTCTCCCTCTGTCTCTGCCCTTTCCCCACCCCTGCTCACACTCAGTCTCTCTCATTCCCTCAATCTCTCTCTCAAAACTCAACATTAAAAAAGTAATGACCTGGTGTCATATGAGAAAAAAAATTTAATTAAATAAATAAATAAAAGAAACGTATACACGTTCATTGCCAACACCAATCATTTTAGGGTAATAGCTTTTTCAGGTAGTCTTATTTTCTTCATTATATTTTTTTAACTTATATTCTAAGTTGTATGCAATAATGGTTGTATTGCTTTGTAATCAGAAAACGTATTTAAAATTTTTATGAACTCACGATCCAAAGAGGATTCCGTCACCCTCAGGCCATGCTTTCTCAGAGCTTATGAAAACAGAAAAGTCAAACAGCCAAATCCATTCTTGCGACCTTGGTACTCAAGCCAATTTGCTCTCTCCAGGCCTCCTGACTCCCAACAGGATTTGAAGCCCATGGAAAACCTCACAAAGCCTAGAGACAGTTAATGAGGTAAGTGAATTCACCTCGTTTCTGAGTAGCAAGTGTGGACTGGAGGTCGGAGATAGGAACTGCTGGAGGAAAGAAGACAGTTGAAGTGAGCTCTCTACAGGCTTGGGGGGCCCACCGTTGCAATAGCTGCTTATTTCCTTCCGTCCTTGAAGCTCCAAAGCTGGGGAGTGACAGTGGAGGGCAAACGTTGGGTGACATTTTCTGTTTGTGAAGCTGAATGACAAATTACCTTGCGCACGCGTTGGGGGAGATGGTCTGCTCTGAGCTGCATTCTTGAATCCAAGGCAAAGGAGGGTGGCATTTCTTAAACCTGGGTGTTGAGAATTTATCAACGGGTCTACAGCACAAGCAAAACATTCTACTTGTTAACTGTAATACAGTCAGTTCATCTTAGATGTGATAACTTACGAGGCACCTTGAAAATCAGAGTACAGAGGTTTACGGTAATTCACAAGGCAGCACGCCATACCTAAGAGTTCGTTGGATGGTCAAAGGGACCCTATGGGCAGTTATTTGCACGATGTCCAGAGTATTTGTCCGGGTCACAATCTCTTTGCCAAATGGAAGGTCTCAGCCCGAAGTGTTAGAAACTGTCAAAACTATTCCTGTTCGAATGCTCAACATCTGTGATTTTGTTCCTTGCAAACATTATCATATTAAGGACTATGTGAAATATGTAGCTACATGTGGCAGTACTCAAGAAGTTGGTAAGAAGGTACAAGACAGGGTGCTCAGTGAGAGCTAAACAAAATATGTACATGCATCATAAATATACTTATAATATTTGCTAAATGTTAAAAATTTTACAAATATAATGTATATTTCATTTTATTAAAATATAATACATATAAAGCGGTTGGTGAGGATGAAAGAGGAAAGAAAAAAATGCCCTTCCCGCTACAGGAACATCAGTCTGCCTACAGGTTATATATTTCCACTGTGGCAGGAGTACCGATTTTTTTTTAAAGTTTATTCAGTTTGAGAGCGAGAAAGTGAGAGTGGGGGAGGGCCAGAGAGAAAGGAAGAGAGGGAATCTCAAGAAGATTCCACACTGTCAGTGCAGAGCCCCACGCAGGGCTGGAACCCACAAACCATGAGATCATGACCTGAGCCGAAATCAAGAGTCAGATACATAACCGACTGAGCCACCCACGCGCCCCAGGAATACAAGGTTTTTGGAGGCCTGATGCCACCAAATCATACACCTTGCCACCAGCTGCTTTGATGCTTCATGAAGATGAAAACCACATCCTTTCGGTGGCCACTATACTCCTCACATGTGCACTTTGTTGCCGGTATTAGTTTCCTAATAAGTGCTGTAACAAATTGTTATAAACTTGATGTCTTAAAACAGAAGAAATTGATTTACTCACAGTTCTGGAAGCCAAAGGTCTGCAATTGGCATCACTGGGCTGAAGTCAAGGTGTGCATGAAATCAGGACGGCATTCCTTCCAGGGACAGTCCACCATCTTCAAATCCCGCGGTGGATGTAGTCAGATCTCCCTCTGGCTCTCTCTTTCTCTCTTTATTTAATGTTTATTTATTTTTGAAGAGAAAGACAGAGCACGAGTGGGGGAAGAGGTAGAGAGAGGGAGACACAGAATCTGAAGCAGGCTCCAGGCTCTGAGCTGTCAGCACAGAGCCCGATGCAGGGTTTGAACCCACAAACCGTGAGCCGAATACGGACGCTTAACCGACTGAGTCACCCAGGTGCCCCGCCGACTGTCTCTTATATGGTGGCTTGCAATTGCATTTACAGCCCACCTGGATGGTCTCCCCATCTCAAGTTCCCTAAATTTATATGCAAACACCCTTGTCCAAATAAAGTAGCAGTTACAAGATCCGGGAATTACAGCCTGTTATCTTTGGGTCATTATGTAGCCTCCTACAGTGCTTAATAAATATTTGTTGAACGAATGTTGGTTCTACCAATATAACTCTTCAATCCATCTAGAAATTTCATTTATCATGGCAAATTAAATTTGCACTCTGAATTTACACATCAATCCCTAATGAGTTTTGGCAGTTGAAGGCAGCATTCCACGTAGAATCATCTCAAAGACTTTGAGAGGTCTGGCTTTGCTGAAGAACACCCTCACTGAGAGATCACTGACGTGCCTTGTGAGCACCAACCAGGTTCTAAATTTTGCTGAAGATAGCGTTCCTCAAGGAAAGATCTCCAAAAACTGAAAAGTCTACTTTTACAGCTTTGTATTGAAAATAAACAATATGATAAAATGCTTTAGAAAAACTTTGCTGCTGGCTTAGCATTGCTCAGAAATTAATTTTAAGTGAATTTAAAAAGTCATAGCAACATAAAAATGAAAACACATGTATGGGGGGCCTGGGTGGCTCAGTTGGTTGAACATCCAGTTCTTGACTTTGACTCAAGTCATGATCCCAGGGCCATGGGATGAAACCCCATATCGGGCTCTGTGCTGAGTGTGGAGCCTAAAGATCTCTCTCTCTCTCTCTTCCCTTTTCGCTGGCTCACGCACTCTCTCTCTCTCTAAAATAAATTTTATTATTTTATTTTATTTTTTTAATGTTTATTTATTTTTGAGATAGAGAAAGACAGAGCATGAGCAGGGGAGGGGCAGAGAGAGAGGGAGACACAGAATCCGAAGCAGGCTCCAGGCTCTGAGCTGTTAGCACAGAGCTGAATGCGAAGCTGAAACCCACCAACTGTGAGATCATGACCTAAGCCAATGTCGGACACTTAACCGACTAGCCACCCAGGCGCCTCTAAAATAAATTAAAAAAAAGAAAATACGTGTTTGTACTTTTTGTTTCCTTTAGGGGTTAGCATGAAGTACATCTTTATGTCTACCAGTAGGATCAAACTCCCCAGGTCAAACCCTGCCCTGTGTATATGAAAGTGAACTTCAGGGTGCGATATTGCTGGGCTCTATGTCCCGCTTTCAAACTGGGTAACTGGGCTGTTTGGCCCCATAAGTCTCCCCTTCCTTCTCTGGTCTGCCTCTGTACCATTCAGTGCACTTGATGTTGGGTGGAAACCATGCCATTCCCCAATCTGGGGTCTTCTTCTTCAGTGGGTGGCATTCTTTATTACCATACCTTGGTTTCATTGAAGGCCTTCCCTGAGGACTGTGCAGCACTTACACGTAAATGCTTGTTATGCTCTGTATAATCTTCCGAAGTGGAAGAGACTGTGAGCATTTATAAGAGACGGAGACAGAGGTGATACCGGCCCTACTCTTAAACTGACTTAAGCATACTATCTGTTATCTGGCATTCTGTGAATCAGCACTCTCCATTTATCAGCCGGTCTGAACATCAAAGTAGGCGGAGATAAAAATCCATGTTATTCATGCAACCCTAAGTCACTTAAGAACCCGAAAGGGGTTTTAGAATTAGCTAGGAAAAAATTTTTTGTGTTCCTTGTGGCTTTAATAGTCAGGTGGATTTTATCACAGTCAAATCTTTGAGAATTGTTAAACTCCAAATGCCATATCCTATTGCTTCATTAACAAAAGTGCCAAAGAACTTTGGACCTTTAATAAAATTTGGATACCCAAGTTCTGCCCCAGATTCACTGAGTCAGGATGTCTTGGGTGGTACTAAGGTCTATCTGTCAATCTATCTGTCTATCTACCTACCTAATCTATCATCTCTCTCTATTTCTATATCTCTCTTTGTATGGCATATTTATGTATATATGTATATAGTATATTCATTTCAAGTTGTTATTAAGGAATTTTTCAAATATACACAAAAGTAGAAAACATAGTATACCCCATCCAACTTCAACAATTATCAACACTCTGCTGTATTAGTTTCAACTTTTTTCTATGCCCCACTCCTTTTGTTTCCTGGAGTATTTTTGATGCAAAAATCAGACTTTGGGTAATTTGTTTTAAAAAATATATGTTAGAATCTATCTCGTGTTTTAAGAAAACATGTCCAAAATATTGTCATTAACACCCATTAAGTTAATAATTCTTAATTATGTGACATTTAATTTTCCCTAATTGTCTCAAAAATGTCTTATCTGGTACAGAAAATCAGAATTTAGACAAGGCTCACACATCATATCTGGATGATGTGTTTCTGAAATCTCTTGTGATACTCCTTCCTCTATTTCTTAGCACACTCTACACACTTTTGTCCACCTAGCAGTATATAGAAATATCCCTGTTCCTTTTTATAGTTGCACAGGACTCCATTGGGTAGATGTACCATATTTTATTCAGTCCTTCTAGTGATGAATATTTGCGTCATTTCTAGTCATTGGCTGTTACAAATAATATCTTTTTACCACTGTATTTTAAGTATAGATTCCTAGAGATGGGATTACTGGGGCAGTTGTTACATATTTTAATTTTGCTTTCTAATCAGGAGATTCTAGTACTTTGATAATATATTTTGCCTTTATCTCAACTGCCATGCAGTTTTATGGGGAATGATGTCAGTTGTTAACCTTCTGCTTTGCTTGTCAGCAGCTTTCTTTCTGCCCCTTGTGACTTTTTTGCACTGGAATCAATGACTAGTTTCAAAGTCTTGAAGCCTTTGTTTTTCATGGTCACCAGGTTCTGAAGACTATACGTAGCCAAAAAGCCAACTCACTTAGGATGCAGTTTATTGGCATTGTTAAATTACACATGTTATCCATTTGGTTAGAAATTTCCTAAATACTTTATGCTTAAAAACTGGTGCTTAATATTTCAAAATCCACAAATGGCAGCCATATGGGATCCCTACCCACCACCACCCTCACTCCAGTGTCATCACAATTAAGATAATTAGTCTCAGGAAATTTGCAAGAAGAAGAGTTATTCTGCCTCAAAGTTCCTGATTCAGCAAATTTAGGGGGAAGAGTTATTCTCTATATTATATTTATCTTATTTTATCATTATTATTTTTTAGTTTATTCATCTATTTTGAGAAAGAATGCTAGTAGGGGGGAGAGAGAGAACAGGAGAGAGAATGTCAAGTAGGCTCCCTGCTGTTAGCGCGTAGTCGGATGTGGGACTCCCATCCCACGAACCGTGAGATCATGAACCTGAGCCAAAACCAAGAGTTGGACGCTTAACTGAGCCCCCCAGGTCCTCTTCTACTGTATATTTTAAAAATCAGATTCATTATTGATAGCAAAACACATTCAAGCTTAAAACAGAGGCTGGAAGAACTTGAGATGTAAGAAAATAAAAATATAAGAACAACAACTATTAAAATATTCAAAGCAGAAAGGAACACGTTGTTATGGATAAGTGACAGTCCAAACATTCAAGAATGCTAATATGCATATTAATATCTTCCTGTTAATTTATCTAAGACGTTCCTGTACTTTTCCCGAGACTGAGCTGAAATGAGACAAATCACAGCTAAATGGGCTAAATAGGCAAACAGGTAGGTGCCTGGGCAGGAGCCAACAGGGGCTGTCTCCACCCGTCAATGCAAAACATCTGTGGTGATTCCTTCCAAGCCAATGCTGGTGACTCAGCCATGTGGGGGAAGAAATACTCTGTTATACATTGATTTAAGCCAGAAAACGGTCTATTCTTTACTTTCCACTCTCATCCTTCCCTGAAGTCCTATTGAAATGTTGATTAGAAACTGCAAATGTTCTCTTAGGCATTGGTAAGTAAAATACGACTTTGAGATCAGAGAGACCAGAGTTTAACCTCAACTTCTCAGTAGCTGTGGGACTTTATCCATACTGCAGGCATCCCGAACTCCATTTCCTTATTTATAAAATGGAGACAGTGATGCATATTTGTTGTGTAAGACCTACAATTAATGTTCAGCATTATGTGCTGCCTCGATCTCTGGTAAAACTGGGGAGATTTGGATGGTCTATCCACAAATTCCCTCCCTTCTCTGCTCTGGTGCATAAGGTCCCCTCGGCAAACAACCTTCCTCGTCGTAGGGACCAGACACACTTCCTGCTTATCCCTGAGGAGCAGATTGCAATTCCCTGCCAGCCCATGGAATTAAACAGAGCCAATCTCCTTCTCCTGGGGGAACCAGAGGGTAATCCCTCCTTTTGATACTACAAAGCCTGCTTCTTACAGTACCTGTTGGCTCACTGTGTTCTCAAGCGTGACCCCTATGGGGCCCGGCATGGTGTGGTGTCTTCTCCCTCTGGGCTGTGAGTATATGTGACAAGTACAATGCTGTCAATATCATCTGTGCACTGTTGGGTGTCAGGCGCTCGGCCATCCCCATTACCTCAGGGTGGCAATCCTTCCCTCACCAATGGGGTGAATAGGAGGCTATTAAAACAATATCTCAGGGCGCCTGGCTGACTCAGTCAGTTAAGCATCCGATTCTTGATTTCAGCGCAGGTCGTGATCTCACAGTTTGGGAGATTGAGCCCCGAGTTGGGCTCCGCACTGACAGCACAGAGCTTGCTTGGGATTCTCAATCTCCCTCTCTCTCTTTCTCTGTCCCTCCCGTGCTCCCGCAAAAACACATTTGGGCAAAACCAAAAATCTCTCTCTGAAAATAAATACATAAACACTTTAAAGAAAAAAACCCCAGTATCTCATTGGGCTATTAAGAGTAATAGGCAAAATTAAGTTAAACGCTTGGGAGAAAGATCTGTGTTACTTCTCAGGGTATGTTGAAGTACTGAAGACAGTAAAAAAGATTTCTGCCCTAAGGTATTCAAAGCATCACGGAAGACAGGCATCACAGTAGTCCTCGATTTACTCCTGGAAGTTAAGGGAGTAGGGGTAAACCTCGGGTTCCTTGTGAGCCTAAAGAAGGCATCCAACTTAGCAACCTCCATCCCCACTCCTATAAAATGGAAATAATCATACCTGCCTCATGATGCTGCTTTGAATATTTAAAAAAATGTTTTTATGTTTTTTATTTATTTTTGAGAGACAGAGAGAGACTGCTCGAGCAGGGAAGGCTCAGAGAGAGAGGAGATACATAATCCGAAGCAGGCTCCAGGCTCTGAGCTAGCTGTCAGCACAGAGCCTGACACGGGGCCCGAACCCATGAACTGTGGATCATGACCTGAGCCGAAGTCGGCCGCTCAACCAACGGAGGCACCCAGGTACCCCTGCTTTGAAGATTTAAACAAACAATGCATAAATCCCTTATCCCAGATTCTGGCATGCAATAAGGGCTTAATAAGCAGCAGGATGAGTTGAATTTGAAGGACTAATAGGCATTAGCAAATGAAAAAAAAGCACAGTAAAACGTTGGTTTGTGAGCATCATTCGTTCCACAAACATGCTTATAATCCAAAGCACTTGTATGTCAAAAGGAATTTCGAGAACCACTGGCTCAGTTGGAATCATGTGATGTTCGGTGTCAAGTAGTAATTGTATTGCAAGTTAAAATTTATTAGAAATGTTTGCTCCTTTTTAACAATTTTTTTAAATTATTTATTTATTTTACATTTTATTTATTTTTGAGAGACAGAGAGAGACAGAGTGTGAACAAGGGAGGGGCAGAGAGAGAGGGAAATACAGAATCTGAAGTAGGCTCCAGGCTCTGAGCTAGAGGTCAGTACAGAGCCTGATGTGGGGCTCAAACCCACAAACCGTGAGATCATGACTAGAGCCTAAGTCAAACGCTCAACTGCCTGAGCCACCCAGGCGCCCCAACATTTACTTATTTTTGAGAGACAGAGACAGAATGTGAGTGGGGGAGGGGCAGAGAGAGAGGGAGACACAGAATCCGAAGGAGGCTCCAGGCTCAGAGCTGTCAGCACAGAGCCCGACATGGGGCTTGAACCCACGAGATCATGACCTGAGCCGAGGTGGCATGCTTAACTGATTGAGCCACCCAGGTGCCCCAGAAATGTTTGCTCATCTTGCGGAATACTCACAAAACAAGTTACAGTTCAAAGTTTTACTGTATTTTACAAATGCGAAAGCCCCCAATTTTTTTCCAAGGATTGCCTCCTTCCCCCATACACACCAAGAATATCTTTTTTTAGAGGAAAACAGGCAATTAAGATGAACAGAACAATGCTGCTTTTTGCAATGCCACACTGTAAGAATTAATACAACTGCCACAGAAGTTCCCAAAGAATCCTACAAAAACACACGGAAGTTGATCATTTTGCCAGCCCTGGTATGTTTCTTAGGCAGCTAGAACTGGTTGATTCCCTGGATTCGTTCAATTGTTTCTTCCTTCCCCCTCCCCCCCCCGTTGGTTTTTAAGAAAAGCTTCTTGTAGCCATTGCATTATTTTGTTAATGATGAAAAAAACAGGCAGCGTTCACAGTGCAGTGTGATAAATATCACCCTTGTCTTGTGATGCCTCCTCAAAGATGACCCATATGCACTGAATCTTGTAATAGAGCTATCTTATTGTGAACTTAAATTTAATTGACAATTACTTGCCACCCTTGGCTGTTTATTCCCACTTATTAAATGAAAGGGCAGCATGACAGGGCAGAGAGTGACCCATTCAGGTGTCACTAAACAGTGTCCTTTGTCTCAATTCTGTCCCTAGCAAAATTGTAGCACCTAGAAAATGTCTCTCAACCTCTGTGTTTTCTTCCTCCATGGAAGGAAGTGAAGATTCCTTGTAACTAACAGGTTGGGAATGGGAGAGTCCACGTTAGGAGTTTGGAGTCTGACAGATTTGGCTGTCAATTTTGATTTGTCACTCATTAGCTCAGGGACCTAGATATGATCTTGAGAGTCAGTTTCCTAATCTCTCCTAAATTGTATTACCCTTATTTTACTAAGGGTTGTTATAAAGATTAAATAATGTAACCAATCCGTCAGTAATTCTATTGGGTCTACCTTCAAAATAATTCCAGAACCCGATGACCTCTCATTACCCGAAGCCACCATTTCTTCTTACTTGGATTATTCCAGTGACATCCTAAGTACTCTTGATAGCTGCCATCCTTTCCCCCCAATGGTCTGTTTTCAATGCAGCAGCCAGAACAATCTTTTAAAAGTATGTGAATGCATGTCATTCTTCTTTGTTGTAAGTTTGTTTTTATTTGTTTTGAGAGAGCACATGCACAGGAGTGGGGGAGGAGCAGAGAGAGAGAGAAAGAGAATGCCAAGCAGACTCTATCCTTGGTGCAGAGCCCAATGTGGGGCTTGATCCCACCACCATGGGAGATCATGAACTGAGCTGATGTCAAGAGTTGAGAGCTTAACTGACTGAGCCACTCGGGCGCCCCGTGTCATTCTCCTATTTGAAAAATTTCCAGTGGTTTGCAATCCTCCTCAGAATGCAAGCTCAGATCCTTACCCTGTGCATGAGGAGCCTTCCCACTGCTTCCTCTCTTGTGACCGCCTCTCATCACTCCACTCCGGCCACACTGGCCTTCATTATGTTCCCTAAAATACTTCTATGGGGGCACTACCTCACTACCTTTGAGTATCTTTTCAAATTTTATCTTATCAGGGAGGTTTTTTATTTTGAGGGGGGGGCATTGTGTTTATAAAGGTGTAATATAGACCAGGGATCAAGCCCAGGGCCTCAGGCATGCAAATCTGTCCATCTTTTTTTAGATAGCATACCCCAGCCTCCATCTCATTGCTCTCTATCACCCTTACCCACTTTTAGTTTTACTTTATAGTGCTTACCATCTTTTTCTGTCTCTCACTGACTGGAATGGAAATTTCATGAAGGCAGGAATGTTGTTTTGGTCATTGAGGTGGTCTCATCCCCTAGAATAATACCTGGCACAGAGTAGGGGCTCAATAATTATTTGTTGATCTAATTAATAAGCTCTATAAATATTTAGGCACTCAACAAATGTCACTTCCCAACTCCTCTCTTAGAAACATAATACTTAGCGTCCTTTCGTCATGTTATTTAATTAAAATGCAGTGCTGGACAGACCCTGGTTTTGGCTCTACATGTAAAGAGCTTGGAAGTCTTCACCCCAGTCTTTATGAAGAGAAAAATCTAGACAGACTGAAAATCACTCAGAAATCTATACAGACAGGAGCATCCGGATCAGCACAGCTGAGGGTCTGTTAATTGGGAGTGGAAGCCTCTGGAAATGTAAACTGTTAGCAACACTTAGTAATGGTCATTTTGATGAGTTGCTGGATGAATTGCTTTGATGAAGCTGAGTGTGGATGAGCAAGAGAGTAAGAAAATCCTGGGGCTACAGTATTAAAGGGCCCCATAGTATATGGGGTTTCCCTCCAGGAGTCCACTAGATTCTCCTGGTGAAGGTTGGAGAAAGATCCCGTCTGGCTTCTGGCAGGAGGAGGGGAAGCGTCCTCACTGTGAAATACTTTCAGGGTCTTCTCCATAACAAAGACCCACCCTCTGGGGGAAGAGACATTTCCTGAGCCTCATCTCCCTTGGGGAAGACCATTCTTCCCCTCTAGTCTTTTGGAGTCACCTAGCAGGGGGAAAAGGATAGTCTACAAGGGTCAGGGCCTCAAGGAAGTAGATTGTGAATGCTGCAGTCAGTAAAGGAGTAGTGGGCTGTGACAAATAGCTATGCCACTGGAGAAATACTTGTGAAAGTTAGAGATCTGAGACACAAAACCACTAAACCACTGAGATTTAAGCAGAAGATTAGACAACTTACCTCTCACATACTTACCACCACACCCACAGGACTCCAGTACAATAATGGTGGATTATAGCTGAAAGAGGGGCAAGACAGACTTCCTCTGAGAGGGAATCCTTTGAGAAGTGTCCTTGTTTCTGTCTTTGGGAAAGACACTAGAGGATTTTGAAGTCTCTGGCACCTAGAGCCCAACTTCTAGCCGGATTAACATTAGTCTTCACACTGAAGACCTCTTTACCTCAATTACTATCACTCAGTACGATGTCTGGTGGTCAGCAACATATTACAAGCCATGTCTAAAGGCCAGATAAAACACAGTAGGAAGAAATAAAGCAATCTTTAGAACCAGACTCAGGTATGACATAGTTGTCAGGATTATTAGACAGGGAATTTAAATAATATGTAAGGACTTTAATGGGAAAAGTAGGTAACATGCCAGAATAGAGCAGTTATGTTATGTAAAAATACGGAAACTGTGCAAAGAATCCAAAGGAAATGGTAACAATAAAAAGCACTGTAACAGAAATAAAGAATACCTTTGATGGGCTCATCAGTAGTTCTGACATGGCAGAGGAAAGATTCAATAAGGTTGAAAATATGTTAACAGAACCTTCTCAAACTGAAATGCAAAGAGACTGAAGAATGGGCGGAAAGACCCAGGAAAGAGTTATGGGACAATTTTTTAAAGTAACATACATGTAATTGGAATACCAGGAGAAGAAACTGGAGTGGAAGAACAATCTGAGATAATAATGGCTGAAACATTCCAAAACTAATGACAGACAGCAAACCACAGATCAAGGACGCTCAGAAAACATCAGGAGGAAAATACCAATTTCTCAAGCAAAACGAAAACACAAATCCATACCGAGGTACATCATATTCAAACTGCAGAAAAACAAAGGGAGCATCTTCAAAAAAAAAAAAAAAAGCCAGAAGAGTTGGATCAGGATGAGTGGAAACTCTTCACCTAACCAGAAACAAGGGTAAGAATTACAGTGGCTTTCGTATCAGGAGCCATGCAAACAGAAGAGAATGGAGTGAAATATTTAAAGTGTTGGAGGTAAAAAATATTACCGATCTCAACTCCATATCCCAAGAAATGATCTTTCAGATGTGAAGAAGAAATAAAAAGTTTCTCAGAGAAACAAAACCTGAGAGATTTCATTGGCAACTAACTTGCCCCATGAGAAATGTCAAAAGAATTTCTTCAGGCAGAAGGAAAATGATATAGGTCAGAGTCTTGGATCTCCATAAAGAAAGGAAGAACAACAAAGAATAAGTAACTGCAAATACAATAAAATCTCTCATTTTTATTTTAATTGATCTAACAGATAACTGAAGTAGTATTGAGTGATCATAACACATGAATAAATGAATGAAATATGAAGTGAAATGAATGAATACAGAAACGTTTCAAAAATGTGAGGGAATGATTGGAAATACTCTGGCTTAAGGTACCTGTACTACCCTTAAAACTAGTTCTTTATAAATATAAATGAAATTGATAAAACTGTAGCCAGGCTCTAACTAAAAAAAAAAAAGCACCACAATACAAAACAAAACAAAAACATAGAGAAGGCACAAATTACCAATATTAGATGTGAAAGAAGGACCATCACCACTAATCTGATCTCATGGACATCAGAAAGATAATAAAGAGATACTACAAACAAATCTATGCCCACATATTTCTTAACTTAGATGAAATGGATCAGTTCCTTGAAAGACACAAACTACCAAAACTCACAGAAGAAGAAGTAAGTAGTCTGAATATCCCTATACCTTTTAAACTTATTGAATCAATAAATAATAAGAATTCTTGTACAAGAAGGCACCAGGCCCAAATTATTTTACTGGTGAATTCTACCATGTATGTAGGAGAAAAAATAAAACCAATCTCTGTGATCTCTCCAAAAGAGAGAAAAGGAGAGAATACTTCCTAATTCATTCTATCAGGCCAGCATTGCCCTAATATTAAAACATAATTCAGTATGTTTCAAAAATTAGAAAAATTTTCATTACAGGAAATAAAAACTACAGACTGATATCTTTCATGAACAGACATGCAAAAATCCTCAACAAAATACCAGCAACTATAATCCATCAATATGTAAAAAGAATCATCTACCATAGCCAAGTGGGATTTATTCCTGTTATTCTAAGCTCATTCAACATTTGAAAATCAGTTAATGTAGCCATCATATTAACAGACTAAAGAAGAAAAATCATATGATTTTACCAACTGATGCAAGGAAAACATTTGACATTAAACGGTACCAATTCTATATAATCTCTTCCAGAAAATAGAAGTGGAGGCAGTACTTCCTAATGCATTCTGAGGCTATCCTTGCCCTAATACCAAAACCAGATAAAGACACTACAAGAAAGAAAAACAACAGATTGGTATCTCTCATGAACAGAAATGCAAAAATGCTCAACAAAATACTAGCAATGTGAATCCATCAATGTATAAAAAGAATCATGCACCATAGCCAAGTGGGATTTATTCCAGTTATGCAAGGCTGATTCAACATTTGAAAATCAGTTAATGTAATCTATCATATCAACAGACTAGAGAAGAAAAATCACATAAGTTTATCAATTGATGCAGCACAAGAATTTAACATGATAAAAACCGTCAACAAGCTAGAAATAGAGGGGACCTTTCTCAACTTGATAATAAACATTTACCAAAAAAAAATCTATGGGTTAAATAATATCTGACAGTAAGGAGACTTCTCCCCTAAGATCAGGAATGAGGCAAGAATGTTCTCTCTCACCACTCCAATAGCATACTGGAAAATCTAGCTAGTGGAATAAAGCAAGATGAAGAAATAAAAAGGTATACAGATTGGGAAAGAATACATAAAACTGTCTTTATTTGCAGATAACATGATTATCTATGTATAACCAAATAATCTACAAATAACCTCTTAGAAATAATGTAGAGGTTGTAGGACACAAGGTTAAGATATAAAAGCTAATTGCTTTTCTGTATACCAGCATTGTACAAGTGAAATACTAGTTACATCAACACCCCCAAAATGAAATACTAAGGTACAAACATAACAACGTATGTATAAGATCTATATAAAAAAAAACTTTACAAAACTCTGATGAAAGAAACCAAAAATCTAAATAATTGAACAATAATCTGTGTTCATGGATTGGAAGACTCAATATTGTTAATCTGTAGATTGAATGAAATCCCAAGCACATCCCAGTAAGTTATTTTGTAGATATCAAAAGCTGATTCTAAAATTTATGTCTGGAAAGGCAAAAGATCTAGAACAATCAATACAGTACTGAAAAAGAATAAAGTTGAAATACTCAAACTACTTGATTTTAAGACCTATTATAAAACTGTAGATATCATGATAGGGTGGTATTGGCCAAAAGATAGATACATACATCAGTGGAACAGAACAGAGAGCACAGAACTAACTGGTTCTACACAAAAAACGGTCAACTGATCTTTGACAAAGGAACAAAGGCAATTCAATACAGAGAGAATAATCTTTCCAACAAATAGTGCTAGAACAATTCGACATCCACAGGCAAAAAATGAACTTCCACTCAAACCTTAAATTTTTCACAAAAATTTACTTAAAATGGATTAGACTATAGACTTCAATTTACAATGAAAATCTATAAAGCATCTAGAAGAAAATATAGGAGAGAACCCAGGTGACTGTGATTTTGGTAATGCCAAAATATGAAATTGATCAATTTGACTTGATTAAAATAAAAAATCTTCTACATTCCAAAAGACACTGTTTTTTTTTAATGTTTATTTATTTTTGAGAGAGAGAGAGACAGAATCTGAAGCAGGCTCCAGGCTCCAAGCTGTCAGCACAGAGCCTGGCGTGGGGCTTGAACTCACGAACTGTGAGATCATGACCTGAGCCTAAGTCAGACGCTTAACCGACTGAGCCACTCAGGCACCCCCGAAAGACATCATTAAGAGAATAAAAAGAGAAGCCACAGATTTGGAGGAAATATTTGCAAAATACATATCTGATAGAGGACTTGTATCCAAAATATACAAAGAACTCTTAAAACGTAATAAGAAAGCAAACAACCTAATTTAAAAACATCGAGTGAAAGGTTTAAACAGATGCCGACAAGTGCCCTGGGTGTTGTATGGAAACCAATTTGACAATAAATTATATATATTTTTTTTTAAAAGAAAGATTTAAACAGAGATGTTACCAAAGAAGATATACAGCTGAAAAAAGGAGATGAAAAGACACTTGCTATCATTTGTCATTAGGGCAATACTAGAAAGGTTAAATCCAAACTCTGACAAAACTGGTGGCTAGAATATAGAACAACAGGAACTCTCATTCATTTTTTTAAAGTGAGCTCTAGGCTCAACATGGGGCTTGAACTCATGACCCTGAGATCACGAGTCACATGCTGTACCAACTGGGCCCGCCAGGTGTCCTGGTACAGTCATTTTTGAGGACAGTTTGACAGTGTCTCACAAAGCTAAACAGTCTTACTATAATCCAGCAATCGTGCTTTTAGGTATTCACCCAAATGAGTTGAAAATTATGCCCACATAGAAGCCTGTATGTGACTGTTTATAGCTGTTTTATTTATGCATAATCATCAAAAACTAGAAGCAAACAAGATGACCTTTAATAGGTAAAGGAATAAATGGTGGCACATGTATATGTGTATGTAATATTTAGCAATACAGGGAATGAGCTATCAAACCACGCAAGACACGGATGGACCTTCAATGTACATCGCTCAGTTAGAGGAGCCATTTTACAAAGTTATGTTCTGTATGATTCCATTTATATGACATTCTGGAAAAGGCAAAACTCTAGAGACAGTAAATAAGTTAGTAGTTGCCAAAGGTTTGGTGGGAGTACAGTGGTGGGGTTGGGGGGAGCTTGAATGGAAGAAGCACAGGGGAGTTTTTAGAGCAGTGAAACTATTCTGTATAAGGAGATAATGGCAGATAAATGATATTATGCATTTATGAAAACCCACAGAACCACTTCACAAAGAGTGAACCTTGATATATGCAAATTTTAAAAAGTCATTTAGGAGCTCAGGGAATCCCAGGATGGAATGCAGAATATAACAAAAGAATCTAATTGTATTACAAAGGTATTAAATAGCATAACCAAAGAGGGTGGGGAGAAATATACTAAGCTAAAGAATAGAGTCTATAAGACTAAAAGACAAAAGGAACTGTATATAAGCACTATCCTTGATAAAACTGTTTCCCATCGGTATATTGGTTAACAATTCTGAAACCATTATACATGTATATTGGGATTAAGCAATTAAGTAAATGGATGGTAGATGGTGGGAGCCAGGTTTCTCGCTGTTGAAGTGAAAAAGTTATAAAGAAGCAAGGAGAAGAAGCTAGAATAATCCACGTGGTAATGGATTGGATTTGGAAACATCAGTATGAACTCATGTTTAGCTTAATATAGATACAGATGGTGACACATAAAAATATTTATAGATACGTGCACACACGAGTTAGTATACATACATATATTTCCTTGCACTGTCTGCTGATGAGGCCTAGAAACAATTCCCCAGTTGTAGTCATCATACCCAGAACCCAGGTCTTGGTCTGTAGTACCATTCTCCAATAAAAGGAACCAGAGCTTCATGAGAAATGGCTGATTCTACGACTGGAGGAGGAAATATGCAGATGATCCTGGAGCGTTTTTTACTGCTAGGAAATTAAGGGAATGTTCTAGAAGATCCACAATGATGGTGATATGTCAAAGGGACACAGGAACCAAGTGAGAGAACTCTGTGATGGCTAAAACTAATGATTTGAGGAACAAAATAAAATAATATTGGATTATAAACCGGAGCATAAAATAAATATCCACGAGTCCGTACTGACATGAGTCAACAACTCAGTAAATAAATGGGGGAAATAGACAAATATCCCATGCAGAATCTCTTTCAAATAATTCATGTAGATACTCAATCGTCTGACAGACATAATCCTCCATTCTCTAAGGGTGGGCTGCACATAGTGACTTCCTTCCAAAGAGTTCACTGATGGAAAGGGGGGAGAGAGGAAGTATGGTAGAGAAACTGGATAAACACTAGCTCAGCAAGGTGGTCAAGGTCAACATCAACAGTGGTAAGTCGTGTTGATGGTTGATATCACCCCCTGAATGTGATATGATGACATTCGTGCTTTAGCTCTGTGGTCTTCTTCCCTCAAACGTATAATCCTTGTCTACTAATGAGGAAAACATCAGAGAAATCCCAGTTGAGGAACTTTCTACAAAATATCTGACCAGTACTCTTCAAAACTGTCAAGGTCCTCAAAACTGAAGTCTGAGAAATCATTGTAGCCATGAGGAGCCTAAGGAGACATGATGATTAAATAGAATGTGGTAGCCCAAAAGGGATTTCAGAACAGAAAAGGGATATTAGGTAGAAACTAAGGAAATCTGCAGAAAGTAAGGACTTTCGTAAATAACAATCTATCACTATTGGTTCATTAAATATGTGACATGTTAACAATAGGGAAAACTGGGTGTGGGGTATATGAGAACCCTCTGTATTATTCCTGCAATTTTTCTGCAAGTTCAACACTACTCTAAAATGTTTAAAAGTTTACCTAAAATTGCAATGTTGATATAGAACATTCAATTTTTTTTAGGTATGAGACCTTTATTTTTGAGCACAAAGGAGTGTGCTCAAGAATCTATTGCTGAGGCAGAGAATTGGAAATTCAATACACTGGTATTATTCACTAAAACCCAGATTTTATCAGCAAAGTCTTCTCATTTTGTTCCTCTGCCTTTATTAGCATTTGCAACACTCTCAATTTAGCATCGTTTGCAATGTCATTACCATACTGGTTATTTCCTCTTCCAGATCATTAAGTTAAAATAGACCAACTCTGATACCACACCCTGTGGCAGTTCTGAGACCTTGTCCTCAAATGGCTGCAAAGCTATGAAGTTAGAAGCCAGCTAAATAATAATTATCTGCAAATGGCAATTTCCTAACTTAATTGGTTGAATTTCATTCTGCAGGTGGTGATATTAAAGCAAACATTTTCCTGCTGTCCAAACAGACACTCTGTGGTTCTGAATTCTGATGGAAAGGTAACCAAGTGAGCTTGCTGTGGTGTTATTATTTGTCACTCTCCAGGGCTAATTGTTTATATTTCAGAAAGCCGGCTGTTGCCAGATCGGTATTTCCAGGACCCTCCTTCCTCGATCTGTACTATTTTCCTGTGTGTGGACTGTGTTTGTTTAAGGTTTCCCCATAGTAGAAACTAAACCATGTGTCTGTCACCCACTACTCTCTTCCTCTGGAGTCACTAGCCGTAAAGGAAAGTACACATATGGGCAGAGGTACATGTCAATTCATTTTGCACAAGGGGAACGCATTCTTGTCACCAGGACCCAGATCGGGAAACGGAACATTAATTAGCAGCACCCCAGAACCCGTCGTGTGCCACCACCCAGGCTTCACCCTCCACCACCACCTCCCAACCTCAAAGAGTAATCGCTACCCTGATTGTAAAACCACAGATTCATTTTGACTGTTTTTTTGCATGTTTTAAACACATAAAGTGAGTCATAAGTTATGCGCTCTTTTGGGCCTGACTTCTTTTGCTCAGCGTTTTGTCTGTAATAGTCATCCATTTGTTACGGGTAATTGTAGATAATTCCTTCTCATTGCTCTATCGCATTCCATTGAGTAAATATACTTCAGTTTGTTCGACTGCTGATGTGCATTTGGGTAGTTTCTAGTTTTTGGCTTTTAAGAACAGTGCTGCTATTTAACTTTCTAGTTAGTATGCGTCTTTGGGTGACTATGTGAATGCATTTTTGCTGGGTGTCGTTTAGCTTTAGTATATACATGAGGCAATGAAGTGTAAAGTACTTGGAGCTTGAATTCAGATCAACCTGGTTTTAAATTTCAGTTTTACGACTTCTAGGAACTTGGACAATTTACTTAACCTCTCTGAGCTCACTTTTTAACACCTTTCAGGTGGGGATTCAAATAGTCTCTGCCTCCTATGGCTGCTGTTCAGATGAAAAGAAATAATGTATGTCCAAAACGTAATGAAGTGTTTGGCATAGAACAAGTACTCAATAAATGTCAGCCATTGTTATTTGTAAATATCATTTATTGGAAAGCCTCTCAACATCATTTAAGCTTCACACAGAGGTGAAATAAACAGATTATTTACAGATTTTTAAAGAAATTGTGCGGTCCTGAAAAAACGTGTTCAGGCTGTATAAACACCATTTAGACCTCTCCACTCAGCTACCCCCCCAACTATTGTTCCTCATTCTCTCAAATTCTGAGCACACAGGGACATGCCTGCAGCTAAGCTTCCTCCATCCCACAGGTGCCCATGAGAGCCGAACATAAAATAAGGGAAATAAGTCTTCATTTCTGTCACAGTTTCCTTGTGGAAAGAATCGAAAGGATATTTGATACCTGGGACTCGCTGCCAAATTTGTATCCATTTGGAACTCTTCATCTCCTCTAGATTATTCAGACCAGATCTTCATTATTAAAAATATATTTCACAGTATTGTACAAATACTACATTGAAATAAAATGTCACACACAAGAGATAGCCCTGTCTTCCTTGCGTAAAAAGGAGCTTTTTCCCTTTCAATAAAAATAATTCATGCCGTCTGTCATAATATGGAAAGCCTACAGAGAAGCACTGAGACAAAAGTGAAGAATATTGGTAATCCTATTACCCAGACATCTCTGGGTATTCTTTGCAGTCTTAAATAAGTAGATAAATAAATAAATAAATTCCCCATTACAAAAATGTGGGAAAAGTTTTAAAACATAGAAAAGCAAGATGAAACAGCAAATAAGAAATCACTTGTGATGTCACTGTTCTGAGATACCTCTGTTGCTATCAAAAGTTGCTATTTTAATTTCGTTGCTTTCTTTCCCTTCTCCTCCCTCAAAATAATAATACCATACTATGATACTCTTTTGTAGGTTTCCTTTTCTTACCTCTTTTGGACATAGCAAGTATTGCTTGATGTGTACAAAATATCAAAAGACTTGGAGCGCCTGGGTGGCTCAATGGGGCACCTGGGTGGCTCAGTCGGTTAAGTGTCGGCTCAGGTCATGATATCATGGGTCGTGGATTTGAGCCCCACGTTGGGCTCTGTGCTGACAGCTCGGAGCCTGGAACCTGCTTTAGATTCTGTGTCTCTTTCTCTCTCTGCCCCTCCCCCACTCGTGCTCTGTCTTTCAAAAATAAACGTTGAAAAATATTTTTTTTCAATATCAAAAGCCTGATTTTTATTTTCATTTTCATCTAAAGCCTGAGTTTTATTTTTATTCTTTTTTAAAGCCTGATTTTTAATGGCTGCATAGCATTCCATCTTAGGACTCATTTGCTTAACAGTCCCCTGGCATTGGGTATTTTGTGCACATTTTTTCATTATTATCAGGAAGCCTCTGAAGAGGTTCATTGTAGGTATATCTTTTTGCATCTCTGATTGTTTCCTTACAATGATTTTCTGGAAACAGAGTTACTGATTCAAAGCCTACGCACTTTAGACAGTGTTTGATAACATTGGTCAAATTGCCTTTCTAGAAGTTTTACCATTTTAATTGCTACTGTCAGTTTACAGGACGACTATTTCATCATGCTTTTGGCAGTTATTGAGCATTATGATTTTAACTTACAAATGTACTAGGAAAAAAAAGGAAATATTTCACTGTTTTTATTTTTCTTTGATTAACAGTGAGGTTGGGTATTTTTTCAACTATTTTCCATTTTAATTTATTCTGTGAATTTGTTTTTTAATATCCTTTGATCATTTTTCTTAGCGTATTTATGTTTTTCTCATTGAGTTGTTAGCTTTTTATATGTTAAGTGATTTTTATAGACTGTATGGTTTTAATACGTTAAGTGATTAATCTTTGTTTTTTTATTTATTGTTAATACATTTCCTAGTTCATCATGACATTCATGGTGTCCTTGGACATATAGAAATTCAAAAATTTTAAGCCAAGAACCAAGTCTTTATTTATAATGTGATTATGTTATTAGCTGTTCACAGTATGATGTCTTACATTTTATTTAGATGTAGAAATTTCTTGTCAGTCAGAAATTAATAAAATTATAATTTATAGGTAGTTTCTGCCATTAAAAAAATAGTTTTGCTCTTAACAGTTCATCTGGAATTTTCTTGACATTATGAGATTATATCATGAAATAGGGTTCTAACTTGATTTTCTCAAACTAGTTCATTTTCCAAACCCCTTCTCTTAAATAACATCTAATTCCTATTTCTTTGTGATTCCTTCTTTATCACCTTTTTTTTTTTGAGAGAGGAGAGAGAGAGACACAGCATGAGCAGGGGAGGGTCAGACAGAGAGGGAGACACAGAATCCGAAGACAGGCTCCAGGCTCTGAGCTACCCATCAGCACAGAGCCCAACATGGGGCTCGAACTCACAAACTGTGAGATCATGACCTGAGCCGAAGTCAGACACTTAACCGACTTGCCACCCAGGCACCCCTATAATCTTTGAAACTAAAATATATAATAAGGTATGTTTCATGGTTATCTGTTTGTTCCCATTGTTCTCTATTGTGCATCTATCTATACCTACTGTGTCCTAGACCCTGCTGCAGGCACTAGGTCACATAAGCTCCCTAAGTTCAAGTCTTATAACTGCCTATTTTTTCCCCCACTTGCTTCTTAACATGCAGTTCATTTGAAAGCCTTCAGACCGTAGGAAACAAAACTTCTTTTTCCACTCATTCTTCCATGACAGTATTGCCAGGGCCAGATGGATTATAGGGTCTTGATTGATTGGGAAAATCAATCAAAAAAAAAGTTTTGCTCCTTCCATTTCACCTTGATTTAGCAAAAGCGGAAAATTTCCTTTTCAAGATGCAGCTATGGTAAGTGTAGAATGTTAAACCTACAGTCAGAAACCCTGAGTTCATGATGTGATTATACACAAACTTCTGGGCTTTAGAGGAATGTCTTTCTTTCTTGGGCCTCCGGCTTTCTCATCTTTAAAATGGAATTAATTGGGGCGTCTGGATGACTCATTTGGTTAAGCATCTGACTTCGGCTCAGGTCATGATCTCACGGTTTGTAGGTTCGAGCCCCAGGTGGTGCTCTGTGTGGACCATTCAGAGCCTGGAGCCTGCTTTGGATTCTGTGTCTCCCTCTCTGTCTGCCCCTTGCCTACTTGTGTGCATTCTCTCTCACTCTCTCTCTCTCTCTCTCTCTCTCTCTCTCTCGCTCACTTGCTCACTCTCTCTCGCTCTTTCTCAAAATAAATAAATAAACATTAAAAAAATAAAATGGAATTAATTGTACTTGTCTTACAGGAATCTTTGAGGACAAAATGAGAATAGGTATTAAAACTCATCAAAAATTGTAAAATGTCATGAAAATATGTATTATTGTTGTTATTTTTGGTCAAACTAACATAAAAAAAACCTGAAAGCAAGGCTCATGTCATGCTGCCTCTCTGATCCTTTGACTATGAACACCATTTGTTCAGTACCTGTATTCACAGGGAGCCCTCAGTAAACCCATCAATACATTTCCCTACTCAGGTAAGTGCTGGTCCGATATGACCTCATGGAAACCTTCCCTGCTTAAAAGATCTAAGCAAATAGCTCATTATTTGCAATGGATTTCCGTTGCCTTTAGTAGCCTAGACAAGCCTCCTGCTATCCCGAAGTTTGGGGACCATCTTAAATATTGTTTGAAAGAATAGAGAGGATCTATAAGATAATACATTAAGCCACTGACATTGGACAGGGATACCTCCCTAAACCCTCACAAATCTCCAAATTTGCAAACACTATGATAGTGTGTGCTCTCCATCATTGGACGCACTAAAATGTGACTAAAATATTTAAGGTCCTATTTTCGGTGATTGCATATGTCTACTGGCCCCTTGGTCTTGAGTCAGACCAGCTGGATTTTGCTTTTTTTTCCCTTAGAAGGCGGTCTTTCCTGTTAGCTCCTCCACCTGCCCTTAAACGGACCCCATGCTGAATCCAGGATGAACAGAGCTTGTGCCCAAATTGGTGTCCTGGCTCAAACTTGAATCTTTTCTACTAGTAGAACAGTTCAAGGACTTCACAAAGTGGGTGAGACCAAGTGAATAGTCAGGAGGTTGAAGAGACTTGAAAACTCCGGCTGCAAAAAATGGGGAGATGGGAGTTCCTCGGGCCTGTCGGGGTTTCAATCTCATTTTATAGAGGCGAAGAACTAAGCCTCAGGGATTTTTAATGCCTTGCCCAAGGTCAAAGAGCTTAAAGAGTCAGGAATTTCAAGCCCTCTTAGGATCTGTATGTCATATTGCTAACTACCTTGTTCTATGGGAATGCCACAGACTCTTTTGGGTGTCATGTTTGTCCTGCTTAGGTGCTCCATAAGTGTCCAGATCAATCAGGAATTGTGGGGAACAATTCGTGCTTGTCATGTAATTGGAAGGTAAATTTCATTCTGCTTCAAATATCTCTGTGAACAATGGGGAGCCTTAAGCAGCTGGTAAGCAATTAGGGGTCTGGACAGCTGAGCTCCACACTGAGCAAGACAGGCTGGCAAGTGGCTGTGAGGGCGGGCCCTGGGTGCTCGGTGCCAGCACTATCTGGCACCTTGGTGACCCCAGGATTTTGATCCCTGCAGCCCTATAGCACCTTCACTACTCTGCTTAATGAATTCCTGTGTCTGTCAGCAGGCACCCAGGCATCGCCTATCCTCATGCTGATAGCATTTTCTCTTTAGAGAATTCTGGAATGAGGGGGACCGGCTTGGAGCCCTGTCTAAGAAGGTTTAATTCTGTTATTGTAGTACCAGTGAGCTCTTTTCTGTGCCTCTTCTTATTAGCTGGTTGGCCTGTTAAAGGTACCAAATGTGCCTCCCCATCATAATATCCCTTCCCTACCTCTGCCCCATTGTCGGAGAGCCTCATCTCACTTATTCCTTTAATTAGAGTAATTTAATTAGGTCCATCTTCCCATCAATCCAGTCCTCCTCTGGTAGAAAAAAAAAACCCTCTCAAGGTTTCCTTTCATTCAAATTGGAAGCCACGGACCTCTTCCAAACATGGAAGGGATTACCTATCTCCCATTAGGATTCATCGTTTTTATTACTATACACTAAATATGAATTATGGCCAAATGCTAAAAGGCCACTGTTAAAAATCAAATATGGTCAAAGCTAAAGCCAAAGGTGAAAACCACTGTCATAAAATCAACTTCCAAGTCATCAGGATAAATCCAAAAATGTACCAAAATATTTATTATTAAACATCTAATATTCAACTTTTATAAGACTGACACTGTAGATTAGAGACAGCATTTGCTCAGGTACTCTGAGCTACTTGATGGATTGTGTGGTCTCTATAATGTATATTTGTGATACCAAAAGGATGCTCACTTTCAAATGAGGCTGGGGGACAAGCAAGATATTTTGAGGTTTGTTCTGTTTACTATAAGATTCTGCTGTGATAAGGCTGCCATCAGATTATTAAGCCTTCTCTCCTTTCCACTAGCCACCAACTAAGGCTACGGAGGTTTCTTTCTCTTCTGTTGGACTTGGACTTTGGTCATGGTGAGGCACTAATTCAAACAATCCTCCCAAAGGAAGCTCTGTGAGTTGCTTGAGGAAGATGCTTTCTTAAATGTTCAGACACAGGGGGCACCTGGGTGGTCCAGTGGGTTGAGACTTCAGCTCAGGTCACAATCTCATTATGATTCGGGGGCTTGCACCCTGCGTTGGGCTATTTGCTGTCAGCACAGGGCCCGCTTTGGATCTAATGTCCCCCTCTTTCTTTGCCTCTCCCCCTCTCAGTGCTTGCTCTCTCTCTCTCTCAAAAATGAATAAATATTTAAAAAAAGTTCAGAAACAGTCTTCTATGTTATCTTGTTTAATAGTATAAATGATAGCACTGAAAACAATCTCTGAAAAGACAGGTTTCTGATACAGTTTAACCTCTTTCCTTTGGACTTGTATTATTTCTGAATTTAAGTGTTTATAAAACACTTGTCGGTTCAGAAAGGAATTAATGTTCTTCTTAAACTTACCAACTAATACTCTGTTAACATGGTATAAACTGTCAATCTAAATCTCTACTTAACTGTTTGAAGGTTCATAATAATTGTTTTGGAATATAAAATTAATAGCTTTCATATCATCATTAACTGTAGTAGTGTTTAACTTTTGCAAAGATCAATACGCTTTTGTACTTTAATGGTTTGAAAAAACTTCAATATATGAAGCACATGAGATTTTTTTTTACTCCACATTATATCCAGAATGCCTACCTCAAATTGCATCTAGAATGTGAATGCTAACATTCTGATAATACATAATTCTGTATCTTATTTGTTTCACAAGTATTATATTGACCAAATAGGACGATGATCTCTATTAGCACATGATTTTTGTGCACAAATAGAAAGATAGCAGAAATGACATAGGTGAGGCACGTTGGTGGCTCAGTTGGTTAAGCGTCCAACTCTTGGTTTTGGCTCAGGTCATGATCCCACGGTTCATGAGATCAAGCCCTGCTTAGCACTCAACACTGACAGCACAGAGCTGTGCTTAGGGTTCTCTCTCTCCCTCTCCCTCTGCCCCTCCCCTGCTAAAGCTTGCTTTCTCTCTCTCTCTCTCAAAATAAATAAATAAATAAATAAACTTTAAAAAGAAATTTAAAAAAAAGAAATAATATAGGTGTTTAGGCTTTTTGGCCTTCCAAGGGCCCAGACAGATGCGTATTTTGTCATTATACCGAGTCCAAAACCTACCGTTGGGTCCATCCTTCGTTTCCAGCATAGATGGTTCTCAGACTAAGTTCAAACCAGCCTTCCTGTGAAAGGTCATGCCTTCACCTGACTTCAGTGCTCTCCCTCACTATGGTTCTACTGCTTCCCTTCTTCCACGGCCTCACCTCTCGGCAAAGGTCTTTCCCTCTACCTTCTATTTCCATGTTTCTCCCTCTCGCATTCATTCATCAAAGATTCTCTGAGCTTGTACAGTATGCAGGCAGCATGCTAGATCCCGGAGACACAGCTGAGAACCACACATTTCCCTTCTCTCAAGCAGTTACTACTGTAAGGTGGAGAGATGGGCAAATATGGGATTCCTGTCTACAGTGTGTGATTAAATAGAATGTGGCAGGAGAGCACAGGGCGCGGAGGGAACGCATAGGAATGTGGCTCCTAGCCCAGCCTAGAAGGGCAGAGGAGCCTTCCTGGAGATGCCCAATGAACTAATCCCTAGAAAGCCTACTGAAAAAGACCTGGGGGGAAACCAAACCAAATCAAGCCAAACCAAAAGCAAGCATCAGTTTGGCTCGTCTCCCTTGCTCAACCAAGTTGGTATTTTGAAAGAGCATTACATGACCTTCTTGTAAAATCCAATGGTCCTTTTTTGTTTTGTTGTTTTTCTTTTCATGGCCTTTGAAAGACTTTGGACCATTTTTCCCTTCACTTTCCCTTCACTTTTCCTAATTGTCTTGGCTCTCATGGTCTCATCTGCCACTGCTTTTCCCTATCTTTGCTGATGTCTCTTTTTGTGCTTTCTTTTTCATCCCTCCATCTCCAACTCACCCAAGGCTAAGCCCAGGATCCTAGGAATGTTCTTCTCCCTCTGGGAGAGTTCCTTAATCCTCAAGGTCTCTATGCCTCTAGTCTATTCTTCAATAGAATCTCCTGTATCATACCTCAAACTACATGCAAACGCATCCTATTCTTTGTCTTCATATCTACTTACCTCCTGCAGCAAAACCTGCCATCATCACCAGCCATGAACCCCTCAGTATTTGTTTTCTCCGAGCAACAGTGCCAATGGTCACATTTGAAGCCTCATTGCTAACTGTAGAATATAGATCTTGGCCCCTGTCAGGGGCATTTTGTACCCCCCTACCTTGAAGGAGATTAGAATATGCCATCTCAAAATATGCCCCTTCAGTGTAAGGATTATTTTGAGCTGAAGGCAAATGAGAAACTGCAGATGTGGGAGAAAGTTCTCTACCCTCCCTTTTCTGCCTAAAGACAAGGTAGAAGTTTCCCTTTGTGAAGATGTCTCCCCCCTCCCTGCCCCCATACCAGCAAGAGGAAAATCACCAGAGGCACTCTTGTCTCCCCAGAGATGGCAAAAGATTGAATCTGAGTAACGAACGCCAATGAAATAGCCTTTATCTTCTGTTAATTTTCCTCATATATTTATCACCCACAGTTTACCACCTCTAGGGGCCCCAACTGTTTTTCTCTGCCTTCTCATTTCTCAAAAATTTCTCATGGTTTGTTAAAGTGGTATACAACCTCTCAGGCCTACTCACTTCCTTGGATTTCACATCCTTTTCTGTGAGACCTCCATGTATAGGTAAATATTTTAATATTAACATGAAATGAATTTGTGAGCTCTTTTTTTTGTTAATTGGTTTGTTGTCAATGTAATTTGCCCCAGAAACTGAATCTAAGAGGATAGAGGTAAATGTTTCCTTTTTTCCCCCCTACAAGATATGTGGAGTAATTAAAAAAATTGTCTTTGGCATGACTGCATGTAACTCCTGACTCTTACAATCATCACTGAGGATGCATATGAAAAGAAGTTCATGGTATATTATTAATAAAATTGAAGGAGAGCCTGGGTGGCTTAGTTGGTTAAACATCCAACTTCAGCTCAGATCATGACCTCATGGTTCGTGAGTTCAAAATCTGCATTGGGTTCTGCTATCAGCACAGAGCCCACTTCAGATCCTTTGTCTCCCTCTCTCTCTGGCCTTCCCCTGCTTGCATGTGGATGTGCACGCTCTCTCTCCCCCTCTCTCTCAAAATTAATGAACATTAAAAAAAATTTTTTTAATGACAAGGGTTACAAAAGAATACATGAAGTGTTTTCCCATATTTTGGGAAGTAAATAGTGTATATTGTGTGTGTGTGTGTGTGTGTGTGTGTGTTGTATATATGTGTATTAATTATTTATTGCTGCTTTAAAATTTACCTCAAAGCTTAGTGGCTTAAAACAACAAACATTTATTGTCTCATCGTGTCTGTGGGTCTGGAATTTGGGAATGGCTTGGCTGGGTGGTTTCAGCTCAGCGTAGCTCGTGTCTTTGGAGTCAGAATGTTGGCTGGGGCTAAGTCTCTGAAGAGTTGACAGGGTCTGGAGAATCTCCTTCCAAGATGGCTCACTCGTGTGGCTGTTGGCAGGAGGCCTCAGTTTTTCACCATATGTGCCACTCCATTGTGCTGCTTGGATGTCCCCATATGGCAGTTGGCTCCCCCAGAGAGAGTGATGAGGCAAAGAGAAAGGGAGGGAGAGAAGGAGGAAGGGAGGGAGGGGAGAAAGAGAGAGAGAGAGACAGACAGAGAGACACAGAGACAGTTTTAGAAATCACGTACCATCACATCTTCCACATTTTAATAGCTACCAGTGAGTCTTTAAGTCTGACCCATCCTCAGTGGGAATGGAATTAGGCTCCACCTTTGGAGGGAAGGAGTGTCAAAGACTTTCTTGGACATATTTTAAAACTACCACAATTTGTGAGAAAATGTCTGTAAGAATAAATGCAACATTTTTAACAATGATTATCTCTGGGCATTATTTTTAACTTTTTTATATGAACATGAATGTATTAAAATAATATGCATTTTTAAGTAGACTATGAAAAAAAGTTATAAATGCAGATGTAGAATGCTGAGCACATTTCTTGAGACATTCTCAATAAATTCACTTAAAATGATTTGACCACAAATGGTTTCATGACACACAACGTCTGAAGCACATACTATATTATTCTTAGTTTATAAAACTGAGGCATAGAGAGGTTAATTGAAGTTGACTAATTGCTCAAGGTCATAGAGTAAATATGTTGTATAGATGGGATTGGAATCTGGGCAGCCTGGTTCCACAACCCAAGCCCTTAAACTAAATGAAACTTCCACAGTACATATTGGACTGAATGTAGCCACCCTGGAGATCATACAAACAGTAGCTCAGAGAAATTAAAGCGCCAGATCTGATCTAGGGAGGGAGGGAATGCTTCATAGAAGAAGTAAACAGTGAGCTGTGTCTCAAAGAAAAAGTGGGGGAATCTAGGGATGACATTCCAAATGATGGGAGCAGACTGGCCAAGGTCCAGAAAAGAGTTGGAGCTTGGCCTTTCCAAGGATGTCTCACGGAGAAGAATGGTTCTGGTAAAGTGGAGGGGTTTCTGGTGAGTTGCACGAGTTAAGGCAAAATGGAGTGAGGTAGGGATAGAGGTGGGAAGTCAGATTCAGAGGAGCCTTGGCTGCAGGTGTGAGAGCCTACTCTTTTTTTTTTTTTTTTAACTTTAATGTTTGTTCCCGGGAGAGAGCATGAGCGGGGTGAGGCAGAGAGAGAGAGAGGGAGACAGAATCCAAAGCAGACTCCAGGCTCTAAGCTGTCAGCACAGACCACAACACGGGGCTCAAACTCATGAACCATGAGTGTGACCTGAGCTAAAGTTGGACACTAACTGACTGAGCCACCCAGGCGTCCTTGGGAGCTTACCCTTAATTTATGCTCACACACAGACTTGGAGATCTTGGACCTTGGCCACCAGGAAGGAACTTAGAAATTTTCTGGTCCATGCCTTTTACTTTAAATATAGGAACCTAAGGGGTATAGAAGGAAATGATTCAATCCCTTCCCAAATTTATTTTGCTTACTTATTCTTTTTTTTAAATATTTTTAAATTATTTTTTATTTATTTTTAATACAGAGAGAGACAGAGCATGAAAGGGGGAGGGTCAGAGAGAGAGGGAGATACAGAATCTGAAGCAGGCTCCAGGCTCTGAGCTAGCTGTCAGCACAGAGTCTGATGCGGGGCTCGAACCCACGAACGTGAGATCTGACCTGAGCCGAAGCCGGAGGCTTAACCGACTGAGCCACCCGGGCGCCCCTTTACTTACTTATTCTGTTAGGAGTTGTTTGACTGCTAGGGCAGCCATTTTTTCCTTTAACATTCTTAATTACCATATTTTTATCATTAACTTTTTTCTAATAAAAATAATAAAGTCCCTTTTATTTTTTCTTAATGTTTATTTAATTTTGAAGGGGGGAAGGACAAAGAGAGAGTGGAGGACAGAAGATCTAAAGCGGGCTCTATGCTGGCAGCAGTGAGCTCAATGTGGGGCTTGAACCCATGAACCATTAGATCATGACCTGAGTCGAAATTGGATGCTCAACCAACAGAACCACTCAGTGCCCCTAAAGAGTTTATTTCTAAAATGGGCAACTGCAAGCTATAACTTATTCTGTACTAATTGAACTTATATGATGACTGTGTTCTAGATTAGGACACTGCCATCAAAGAAGACCCACGCATTGCTTGTTGATATCAGAGATTTCCTTATTTGTTTATTTATTTGTTTGTTTAGTACATGTTTTGGGTGCACAGCCTTTTTCAAATCTGATATCCAAAGCTGTCCCCAAAGGATTTAGCAGTGTAAGCCCATGGAAACTTGGAAAGCACTGATGTTAGATCTGCTCAGCTGACATTTGTATCTTATTAACTCTCAGAAATAATTTCCAGGATAGAAAATATTTAAATATTCAAATAACAAAAATATCCTGTTCGCTTTCTGTTCTGTTTGTCAAACGTTATGTTGAAATGAAGCACCGATAGAGCTGAGATCAATTCTCTGTGGTATTTAGTGCCCATATCACACCACAGGCTCTTAGATGATGTCATGTTAATTACCTAGAAAGGCTGGATGAAAAAAACGTTTTTCCTTTGATGACTAATGATAACTGGTGGGTTCTACCCTGCTCTCCATGTTTTTCCAGCAAGGAGTTTTTGTTATAAATTAGATATGGGTTCCAACTCCTGGATCATTTCATGTCCTCTCATTCAGACGGAAGATCAAAGTAATTCACAGTATGCACACATGGCCCTGGGTACTAAACAGGACATCTTTACCTTCCTGGGTAATTCCCAGGGTACCAACAATGCCTTGCACATAGTTACCAGAAGTGAATTACAGCTTACTCTTTGCCCTTCCTGTCTCCTTCCTTCTACCCTTGCTCTTTTCCTTCCTTCCTAGCAACGAGGTGACAAAAACAATACGGAATTATTACGGGGGCAGGGGCACTCCAAAACCGATCCGGGAAAAGAACTGTATATGTGACATTATCGAAGAGGTCAGGCCATTAGCAAGGGCGATTAATGTACCCAATGGTGCCTCTCATTAAGGGTCAAGGCTCCTCAATAGTTAATGTGGGCAAAATGATCTTCAAGCATCCATTAAGGCTCTCAGATAAATGCCCAAAGGAATTAATTCAATAGCTACCTCTACTTGGGCACACTGTTTTCTCATGACCTGGGCCTTCTTTCCCAGCCACGGCACCAGCCTCCCCTCAGTGACTGGTCTGGCTCAGATCCACATCCAGGGTACTGCTCAGATTTTCTCTCTTCTCACTCTTCCTGCCCCTTTGAGGACCTCTTATTTATATACTCACCCGGCTATCTGTTCATCTTGCCGAGCTTCTTTCCCTGCACCCCGAATCATTCAATCAACCTAAATTGTCTCCATTTTGTGCTACTTCTTCTCAGGCTTTCCGTTGAGTGCCATTTCCTCTGCATTTTTCTGCCTCTTTGATTTTTCTGCAGTCATAATTGTTATTCTTTAAAACTTTACTAGGGTATTTTATAAAAGAAAACTGCCCCCTGCCCACGAATGGAAATGAGGGTGTGGGTATATAAGACACACGTTTAGCAAATGTTTCCCAAAGACAGAATATGTGATTTCTCTCTTCGTGTGTATTTATGTGTGAGTCTTTAAATCCAGGACTTTATTTTGGAGTGAAAGTGTGCTGTAGATGTTATATTAGGGGGAAAAACACTTCAGCTCAATACCTGGTTACTCCCTTACAATCTCTGTCACATATTAGTCCGATTTCTGCTGAGATAATGCTGCGTACAAAGCAACTCCCCAAATCTCAATAGTTTGCAACATCAAACATTTTTTTCTCACTCTTGGGTCTGCAGGTTGCCTAGGGGAGCAGCAAGTAGACACATGTGATTGAAACACAGACATGGGGAGGTGACCAGCAGGAAACAGTTGGAGGAAGATGAGATTCTATGGATAGGCAGGTGGTGGGATTAGAAGGTCCATGTGCAACTAACAAACAATGGGGAATCCCAGAGCTTTTAAAGTAAAGAAGTGGCATGATTTTATCCAAGAGCACAGATAACGTAGATGCTGTGTGGAGGATGGGCTGGAGCCGGAGTTGCATAGAGTCAAGTGCCCACCTAAAAGGCTGTGATAGCAGTTGAAGCAGGAGCTAGTGAGCCTGTGAAATAAGACCTTGGCCATAGAGTGGAGTCGAGAGGCTCCTGGGTGGCTCAGTCATTGAGTGTCTGACTTGATTTCGGCTCAGGTCATGATCCCAGGGTTGGGGATTGAGCCCCACTTGAGACTCTCTCTCTCTCTCTGCCCCCTTGTCTCTCTTTCCTGCTCATGTACACACACTCTTTCTCTCTTTCTGGAAAAAAAAAAAGAGTGGAACCTAGAGCACAGATACTAGAGATTAGTTTCAAGAGGCAGAATTAGAAGTCTATTTGATGTAGGGAGTAAGGGAAAGGAGTGATCAGGATGAACCCAAGGATCAGAGGTAATCTGGGAAGAAGGTAGTGCAGCCTTGGAGGGTAGATGAACACAGGAAAAACATGGAGGAAAAGGAGACCCCTGGTGTCCTGTGCTGACGTCTTCAGGATATAACAACAGGCACACAAACTTGTTTCCTTAACCACAGAATCAGTGCAGAATATGGGAGAGGTGGCTAGTTGGTGACAATGAAGTTGACAATTACCATTGATATTGACAGTGAGCCCAATATTGTCTCCTTCCATGCATTATCTCATTTGATCCTCATAATAATCCTATGGGATGGGTATGTTTACTCTCCTCATTTTTTACAGATGAGGAACCTGACAGGCAGACTTTCTGAGGTTCCAAAGGCACACAGCTGATAAGCAGGAGAGTGGAAATTTGATTCCAGGTATGTACGTCTCCTCTTCACGTCCACTGTGGTGAAGTGGTTGTTACCCCAAGGCTAGGCTGATATTTAGGTAGGACTGGCTGGCCTCTGCCCAGGGGGATGATTTCACACTTCCCTGAAGTCCTCCTGAAACAGTCTGAATCATAAAATTCAGTGTCTTTATTTTACACATTCATTGACTGAGTGATTGCAGTGGCTTAATGATAATCATCTTCCTAACTAATAAAGTTAACCCCTTTTATGAGTAGCATTTGTCACTTCATAAAGATCTTTCACGTGCGTTTTTGCCTTTGTTCCTTGCAAAAATGCTGCAGAGAATGTAGAACAATTATGATGATCACTAAGGTTCAACGAACTTCTTCCATGAAGAGCCAGATTATATATATTTTAAGCTATGAGAGCCATATAGTCTCTGTTGCAACTACTCAGCTACCCTTAGAGCATGAAAACAGCCACAGACAGTTCATGAATGAATGAGCATGGCTGTGTTCCAATAAAACTTTATTTACAAAGTTAGGCAACCAGCTAGCTATATTTGGTCTGTTAGCCATAGTGTGCCAACTTTTAATTCTACATAAATATTCTTCCATTCAAAGTGATTAAATGGGGGCACCTGGTTAGCTCAGTTGGTAGGGCATGCAACTCTTGATCTCAGGGTTGTGAGTTCGAGCCCTACATTGGGTGTAGAGATTACGTACAAAATAAAAAAATTAAAACAAATTAAAAAAACACACAAAGTGGTTAAGAGATCCTCCCAATTTCATTTAGCTTACAGAAGTAAGAATGAAACTTAGGTCTCCTGCTTGATTTATTCATTCAATGAATATCTGAGTCCCTGTTATGTGTCAAGCACTGTTCTAAGTAGTGAGGGCAAAGAAGGTCCCTATTTTCATGCAGCTTCCATACTTCGGGGACACAGATGATGGATAACTTGAGAAAGTGAAGAATACCATGAAGAAAATACAGCAGTGCTAACTTGAGGATGACTGTAGTTCTGGGAATCAGAGAAAACCTCTCCAAAACAGAAAAATTTGAGCTGAAACTTAGAGGAAGGGAATAAGTCAATTATACAGAGATTTGGGAAAGATGATTCCAGGCAAGTGGAATAGCTATTGGAAAAAACAAAACCCAACAATGTGGCTGGAGCAAAGTGAGCAAGGGGGAGGATAAGACCTGACAAATAGACAGGGGGATACAAGGGTAAGAGTTATAAGCCATGGCAAACAATTTGAATTTTATTCTAAGTGAAATGGGAAGCCAGTGCTTTTAAGGCTGTGACATGTCATTCTTAAATATCTGTGTCTCCTCTGTTGCCCAAGCATGTGGCAGATGCTCTCAGAATATATTCGTTGATTGATGGGTTCTGTCACTTGGTTCCCTCAAGGCATGGAAGACCCATCAACATGCCGAGATCACTGAAGACCCTTGTGAAGGGACACATTTAATAGATCCTCTTTTTAAATAGATCCCTTTGTTCCCTCCTGGGATGGTGCTGGGCACCATCTGCTCTGGCCCAGGCTCCCTGGCCATAGGCTCTGCCACCATTTGCCAAAATACTCCAAAAGCCAGCAGTGAGATGTCTGTGACATCACAACCACTTTGTCAGGAGGAGCCATCATGGTGGACCAAGAGTTCTGTAGTGGTCTAGTTCTAAGTATACAATGAGCCAGCTGTGGATAAGTTTTCTGTCTCTGTTTTCTCAGCTGTTAGCCTCAAGCTGGTGAAATGAAATCATGTATGTAAAAGGTCTGAGCCAGAGAGTGATCAGTGTGGCCGTTCTCTTCCCAAATGTTCTTGGATTTAGCGATTACTAGCCAAGTCCCATCGCAAGTAGCAATTCACGTCACATCTTCATTTCGTTGGAATTTTATAAGTACTAGAAAATGACAGCAAGCCTTAATGTAATTGGAAATGCACAGAAGCTGTGCGCCCATCTCTGATACGATTGACTTCAGAGAGGATCATTGTGGTAGACCCTGTGATACTCCCTACTTAGTTGCCCCTTCAATGAGGGATGGTTTGCTGTAGCCAAGGCCTTGGATGGATGTCAGCCCTTCAGAGACTGCCTCACACTGCAGTGCCATCCCTCCAAGACCACACCCTACCCAAGTGACCATTTCCAGGTACTCATTGATGAGGAAGCACTACAATTCAACTCTCTTGGCCCAACTTGGGAGAACTCTGAAGGCTCGGACTGTAATGCCCAAGATTTTAATATCACCCCAAAACCAGAAATCGCCAGGGAGACCGAGGCACGCATGCAAAAGCAAAGGGCAGTTTTATTACGGCTTAGGCTCGCCGGGCCTAAGTTCGGTCTCACAGCCTTCACCAACGCAGTGGATCCGTGCTGAGAGCCCCGAACAAGGGCTGAGTAAGGTTTTCATGGGGTTTGGGAAGGGGGAGTTACAAGAAATTGTGACATAGGTACAGTGACCCAATCATAATGGTACAACAGTATTGGCAGCAGCTCTAACCATACACATTGTTCAGAGCGTTCGTTACTTTTGGCGGGACCCAATTACAACATTTAGGGTATCTTTGAAATTAACCAATTACAGAGCGAGTTCAGGGTCTTGTTTGGTGACTATGGGGCTAACTTTAACATTAGGTCACAGGGTCCTATCTAAAGTTCCCATCTGCAGG